>NW_023270757.1:8520595-8588120 GCF_011800145.1 Mirounga leonina | reverse complement strand
TCTCTCTTCTGCCTCATTTATTCTAGCAGTTAGCGCCCCCATTTTTTATTGCACCTCATTAATAGCCTTTGTGATTTCTACTTGGTTGGATTTTAGCTCTTTTACTTCTCCAGAAAGGGTTTCTCTAATAACTTCCATATTTTTTTCAAGCCCAGGTAATATCTTTAAAGTGATGATTCTGAACTCTAGATCTGACATCGTACTAATGTCCGTATTGAGTAGGTCCCTGGCAGTCGGTACTACCTCTTGTTCTTTTTGTTGAGGTGATTTTTCCGTCTTGTCATTTTGTGTAGAGGAGAATAGATTAATGAGAGAACAAAATGCTAGCAGAGTAACCACGTCCCCAGAAAATATACTCTAAACAAATCAGAAAAGACCTGAAGCAGTGGGATAAGAAAGGGAAAGAGAGAAAAAAGAAAAAAAAAAGAAAAAGAAAAAGAAGAAAAAAAAAAGATAAAGATAAAAACAAAAACAAACAAAACAAAACAACAACAAAAGAAAAACCAGACTGTGATCAAATATGATCTATATGGTATATAGATCAGTGCCACACACTAGATTTGTGGTGCATTTTGGTCTTTTAGAATAAAGTGCCTCCCAAAATTTTAAAGAAAGAAAAACTTATATATGTACAAAAATAAGGGTTGATATGATGAAGGGATGGAATATGACTGTAAAAATTGAAATTATAAAAAAATTTATAAAAGGAATTGATAAGAAGTTGTTTGAAAAAAGAAAGAAGAGGATTTAAAAAAAGAGAAAAGAAAAAGAGAAAAAAAAAGGGAGAGGATGTGATCAGGCAGGGGAATAGAAAACACCATATACTAGAGATTTAGGGTGTATTTTAATCTGTTAGAAAAAACTATCTCAAAATTTTAAAGAGAGAACAACTTATATATATAAGCTAAAAATATGAGTAACTACTATGAAGGGATAGAATATGACTCTAAAAATGAAAAATAAAAATGTTTTTTTTTTTTTTAAGGGATTGATAAGATGTTGGTTGAAAAAGGGAAAAAGAAAAATTCAAATAGAAATAAAAAGACAAAAAAGACAGTTAAAAAAAATAACTTTAAAAGAGTAAAGAATTATGGTAAAAAAGCCGTGAATTCTATGTGCAGTAGTCCCCTAGCCCTGGAGTTCTGCCGTTCTCATTGATCGGTAAACTTGGTCTTGGCTGGCTGTTCTTGCTGATCTTCTGGGGAGGGGCCTGTTACCGTGGTTTCCAAATGTCTCTGCCGGAGGCGGAATAGCCCCGCCCTTGCCCCCTCCCGGCTAAATAATCTGCTCAGGTTTGCTCTCTGGGCTTTTGTTCCCTGCGACCTTTCCCTACAGCTTTGGAGGCGGAGAGTTAAAATGGCGGCCTCCCAATCTCCACCCCGGAGGAGCCGAGAACTCGGGGCCCTGCTCCTCAGTAAGCCCCCAGAGAAAAGCAGTCAGTCACTCCCGTCTCCCCGGTCTCCGGCCACACTCTGTGCTCACCGGCCTGTGACCGCGCGTTTCTATCTCTGGCCCCCGACCCCGGGTGGAGTCTCCAAACCCAGCAGATCCCTGCGGTTCGCTCCCACGCGGCTCCTCCCGGGGGAGGAAGGTGAGTCTCCCCGGATCTGCCGCTTGTTGTGTCCCTGCTGGAGGAGCAGGGGCCCGACTGTGCCGCGGATCACGGTCTATGGCCACCCCGAGCTGAGAGCCCGCGCCTCGGCTCCGTGTCTGCACCCGACTTCCCTGTTCCGATACCTGGGAGCTCTGCCACACTCAGGCACCCCTGGTCTTTCTGTGACCCCGAGGGTCCTGAGACCACACTGTCCCGGAGAGTTCCACCCCCCGCTTAGCCACCCGAGTGACGTCCCTCAGCGGAGCACTTTTAAAAGTTCCGATTTTGTGCTCTGCGGCTCTATCACTTGCCAGAAGCGGCCGACGGAGGCCCCTCCCCCGCCGTCTGTCCTCCTGAATATCGCCTGGGATTCACTTCTCCGCACGTCCTACCTTCCAGAAAGTGGTCGCTTTTCTGATGAGAGAGTTGTTGCTCTTCTTTTCTTCGATCTCCTGTTGAGTTTGTAGGTGTTCAGAATGGTTTGATCCTTATCCAGCTTGATTCCTGAGAGGAGATGAAATCCAGGTCTCCTACTCCTGCACCATCTTGCTCCCCACCCTACTCTTTTTTTTTTGAGAGAGAGAGAGAGAGAGAGAGAGAGCCTAAGCGGATGGGGAAGGGCAGAGGGAGAGATATAATGTTTCTTTTCTTATTTTAAAGATTTTATATATTTGAGAGAGAGCGGGCATGAGTAGAGGGAGAAGCAGACTTCTTGCTCAGCAAGGAACTCAAAGCATGGCTTAATCCCAGGACCCTGGGATCACAACCTGAGCTGAAGGCAGACACTTTATAGACTAAGCTATCCAGGCACACAAGGAAAAGAATAATTTTAAGGAGGCTTCACACCCAGGGGGCAGAGCAAGATGATGGAGGAGCAGGAGACCTGGATTTTGTCTGATCCCAGGAATTCAGCTGGATAGGGATCAAACCATTCTGAACACCTACGAACTCAACAGAAGATCGAAGAAAAGAATAGCAACAACTCTCTGAACACAAAAGGGACCACTTTCTGGAAGGTAGGAAGTGTGGAAAAGTGAATCCGAGGTGATATTCAGGAGGATAGATGGCAGGGGAGGTTGCCTCCATTGGCCGCTTCTGGCAAGTGATAGAGCAGAAGAGCACAAAATTGGATCTTTTAGAAGTTGGCACCGCTGAGGGACATCACTCCAGTGGCTAAGTGGGGGGTGGAACCCTCATGGGACAGTGTGGTTTCAGGACCCTCTGGGTCACAGAAAGACCACAGGGCTGCCTGAGTGGGGCAGAGCTCCCAGGGATTGGAGCAGGGAAGCTGGCTTCAGAGACGGAGCCGAGGCGTGGGCTCTCAGCTTGGGGTTGCCATAAACCTTAATCGGCGGCACAGTCAGGCCACTGCTCTTCCAGGAGGGACCCAACAAGCGGCAGATCCAGGGAGACTCCTCTTCCTCCCCCAGAAGGAGCAGTGCGGGAGTGCACCACAGGGATCTCTGGGTTTGGAGACTCCACACTGAGTCAGGTGCAGAGATAGAAACATTTGGTCACAGGCCAGGTGAGCATGGAGTGCAGCCAGAGACCGGGGAGATGGGAGTGATTGACTGCTTTTCTCTGGGGGCTCACTGAGGGTCGGGGCCCTGAGTTCTCAGCTCCCCTGGGGCGGAGATTGGGAGGCCGCCATTTTCACTCTCGTCCTCCACAGCTGTACGGAAAGCTTGCAGGGAACAAAAGCTCCCGAGAGCACACCCAAACAGTTTATTTAGCCCAGACAGGCAAGGGCAGGGCAATTCCGTCTCCAGCAAAGACAATTGGGAACCACGACAACAGGCTCCTCCCCCAGAAGATCAGCAAGAACAGCCACCCAAGACCAAGTTCATTGATCAATGAGAACGGCAGAACTCCAGCGTTAGGGGATATTGCATATAGAATTCATGGCTTTTTTACCATGATTCTTTAGTCTTTCAAAGTTAATTTTTTTTTAACTGTCTTTTTTTTTTTTTTTTGAATTTTTCCTTTTCCCTTTTTCAACCAACATCTTATCAAAGCCTTTTATAAAAAACATTTTTATTTTTCATTTTTAGAGTCATATTCTATCCATCCATAGTAGTGACCCTTATTTTGGGCATATGTATGTATAAGTTGTTATCTCTTTAAAATTTTGAGACACAATTTCTTCTAACAGATCAAAATATACCCTAAATCTCTAGTGTATGGCTTTGTTTTAGTCTCCTGCCTGATCACATTCTCCCCCTTTATTTTTTTTAAATCCTCTTCTTTCCTTTTTCAAACAACTTCTTATTTTATCAATTCCTTTTATAATTTTTTTATAATTTTTATCTTTACAGTCATATTCCATCCCTTCATTGTATTAACCCTTATTTTTGTACATATATGAGTTTGTCTTTCTTAAAAATTCTTGAGGCACTTTCCTCTAAGAGAACAAAACATACGCAAAATCTAGTGTGTGGCACTGATCTATGCACCAGCCTGATCATATTTGATCATATTATATATTTTTTTTGCTTTGTTCTGTTTTTGTTTGTTTTTATCTGTTCTTTTTCTTTATTCTTTTTTCCCTTTCTTTTCTGATTTGGTTAGAGTATATTTTTGGGGATGTTGTTACCCTGTTAACAATTTGTTCTCTCATTCAACAGACCAAAATACACACAGAATCTAGTGTATGGCACTGATCTATGCACCAGCCTGATCATATTTGATCATATTCTGTTTTGTTTTTATTTTTGTTTTGTTCTGTTTTTGTTCATTTTTATCTTTTTCTTTTCTTTTTCTTTTTTCTTTCGTTCCCTTTCTTTTTCCCCGGTTTCAAGACTTATCTGATTTGTTTAGAGTATATTTTCTGGGGATGTTGTTACCCTGTTAGCATTTTGTTTTCTCATTCATTTATTCTCCTCTGGACAAAATTACAAGATGGAAAAAATCACCTCAAAAAAGGACACGAGGTAGTACCGACTGCCAGGGACCTACTCAATATGGACATTAGTACGATGTTGGACCTAGAGTTCAGAATCATGATTTTAAATATACTAGCTGGGCTTGAAAAAAAACATGTAAGTTATTAGAGAAACCCTTTCTGGAGAAATAAAAGAATTAAAATCTAAGCAAGTCAAAATCAAAAAGGTTATTAATGAGGTGCTATCAAAAATGGGGGTGCTAACTGCTAGGATAAATGAGGCAGAAGAGAGAATCAGTGATATAGAACTCCAAATGATGGAAAATAAAGAAGCTCAGAAAAAGAGGGATAACAACTACTGGATCATGAGGCCATAATTCGAGAGATAAGCGATACCATAAGATGAAACAACATTAGAATAATTGGGGTGCCAGAAGAAGAAGAAAGAAAGAGAGGGGCAGAAGGTTTACTGGGCGAAATTATAGCAGAGAACTTCCCTAATTTGGAGAAGGAAACAGGCATCGAAATCCAGGAGACACAGAGAACCCCTCTCAAAATCAATAAAAATAGGTCAACACCCCAACATCTAAGAGTAAAACTTACAAGTTTCAGACACAAAGAGAAAATCCCCAAAAGCAGCTCAGGAGAAGAGATATGTAACCTACAAAGATAGAAAAATTAGATTGGCAACAGACCTATCCACAGAGACCTGGCAGGCCAGAAAGGACTGGCAGGATATATTCAGAGCACTAAAAGAGAAAATTATGCAGCCAAGAATACTCTGTCCAGCTAGGCTGTCATTGAAAATTAAAGGAGAGATAAAAAGCTTCCAGGACAAACAAAAACTAAAGGAATTTGCAAACACAAAACCAGCCCTACAGGAAATCTTGAAAGGGGTCCTCTAAGCAAAGAGAGAGCCTAAAAGAAACATAGACCAGAAAGGAACACAGACAATATACGGTAACAGTCACCATACAGGCAATACAATGGCACTAAATTCCTATCTTTCAATAGTTACCCTGAATGTAAATGGGCTAAATGCCCCAATCAAAAGATACAGGCTATCAGACTGGATTAAAAAACAAGACCCATCAATATGCTCTCTGCAAGAGACTCATTTTAGAACCAAAGACACCCCCAGATTGAAAGGGAGGAGGTGGAAAACCATTTACCATGCTAATGGACACCAAAAGAAAGCTGGGGTGGCAATCCTTATATCAGACAAATTAGATTTTAAACCAAAGACTGTAATAAGAGATGAGGAAGGACACTCCCTTCTACTTAAAGGGTCTTTCCAACAAGAAGATCTAACAATTGTAAATATCTATGCCCTAACATGGGACCCAAAAATATGTAAGGCAATTAATAACAAAAGCAAAGAAACACTTTGACAACAACACAATAATAGTGCGGGAATTTAACACGCCCCTCACTGAAATGAACAGATCATCTAAGCAAAAGATCAGCAAAGAAATAAAGACTTTAAATGACACACTGGACCCAATGGACTTCACAGACCTATTCAGAACATTCCATCCCAAAGCAATGGAATACACATTCTTCTCTAGTGCCCATGGAACATTCTCCAGAATAGATCACATCCTAGGTCACAAATCAGGTCTCAAACAGTACCAAAAGTTTGGGATCATTCCCTCCATATTTTCATACCACAATGCTGTGAAACTAGAACTCAATCACAAGAGGAAAGTCGGAAAAAACTCAAATACATGGAGGCTAAAAGCATCCTACTAAAGAATGAATGGGTCAACCAGGAAATTAAAGAAGAATTTAAAAAATTAAATTAAAAATTAAAAATTAAATTAAAAATTTTTAAAAATCATGAAAACCAATAAAAATGAAAACACAACTGTTCAAAATCTCTGGGATGCAGAAAAGGTAGTCCTAAGAGGAAAGTATATAGCAATACAAGAAACAAGAAATGTCTCAAATACACCACCTAACCCTACACCTAAAGGAACTAGAGAAAAAACGAAATAATGCCTAACCTCAGCAGGAGAAGAGATATAATAAAGATCAGAGCAAAAATCAATGAAATTGAAACCAAAAGAACAGTAGAACAGATCAATGAAACTAGATGCTGGTTCTTTGAAAGAATTAAGATTGATAAAACCCTGGCCAGACGTATCAAAAAGAAAAGAGAAAGGACCTAAATCTACAAAATTAAGAATGAAAGAGGAGAGATCACAACCAAACACAAAAAATACAAACAAATATAAGAACATATTAGGGGGAACTCTATGCAAGCAAATTAGATAACCTGGAAGAAATGGATGCATTCCTAGAGATGTATCAACTACCAAAACTGAACCTGGAAGAAATAGAAAACCTGAACAGACCTATAACCAATAAGGAAATTGAAGCAGTCATCAAAAATCTCCCAACAAACAAAACCCAGGGCCAGATGGCTTCCCAGGAGAATTCTTAAATTCCAAACATTTAAGGAAGAATTAATACCTATTCTTCTGAAACTCTTCCAAAAAATAGAAATGGAAGGAAAACTTCCAAACTCGTTTTATGAGGCCACCATTACCTTGATCCCAAAACCAAAGGCCCCATCCAAAAAGAGTATTACCGAACAATGTCCCTGATGAACATGGATGCAAAAATTCTCACCATAATACTAACCAATAGGATCCAACAGTACATTAAAGGAATTATTCATTTGACCAAGTGGGATTTATTCCTGAGCTGCAGGGTTGGTTCAAAATCCACAAATCAATTAAGGTGTTACAATACATTAACGAAAGAAAGAACAAGAGTCATATGATCCTCTCATAGATGCAGAAAAAGCATTTGACAAAGTACAGCATCCTTTCTTGATCAAAACTCTTCAGAGTATAGGGATAGAGTGTACATACTTCAATATCATAAAAGCCATCTATGAAAAACCTACGGTGAATATCATTCTCAATGGGGAAAAACTGAGAGCTTTCCCCCTAAGGTCAGGAATGCTGCAGGGATGTCCACTATCACCATTGCTATTCAACATAGTATTACAAGTCCTAGCCACAGCAATCAGACAACAAAAAGTAATCAAAGCATCCAAATTGGCAAAGAAGAAGTCAAATTCTCACTCTTTGCAGATGATATTATATTATATATGGAAAACCCAAAAGACTTCACCCCAAAACTGTTAGAACTCATACAGGAATTCAGTAGTGTCAGAGTATCAAATCAATGCACAGAAATCAGTGGCATTCCTATACACCAACAACAAGACCAAAGAAAGGGAAATTAAGGAGCCGATTCCATTTACAATTGCACCCCAAACCGTACAATGCCTAGGAATAAATCTAACCAAAGAGGCAAAGGATCTGTACTCAGAAAACTATAAAATACTCATGACAGAAATTGAGGAAGACACAAAGAAATGGAAAAACGTTCCATGCTCATGGATTGGAAGAACAAATATTGTGAAGATGTCAATGCTACCTAGAGCAATCTTTACATTCAAGGCAATCCCCACCAAGATACCATCAACTATTTTCAAAGAAATGGAACAAAAAATCCTAAAATTTGTATGGAACCAGAAAAGACCCCAAATAGCCAGAAAATGCTGACAGAGAAAAGCAAAGCTGGCGACATCACAATTCCGGACTTCCAGCTCTATTACAAAGCTGTCATCATCAAGACAGTATGGTAGTGGCACAAAAACAGACACATAGATTAATGGAACAGAATAGAGAGCCCAGAAATGGACCCTCAACTCTATGGTCAACTCATCTTTGACAAAGCAGGACAGAATGTCCAATGGATAAAAGACAGTCTCTTCAACAAATGTTGTTGGGAAAATTGGACAGCCACATGCAGAAGAATGAAACTGGACCATTTCCTTACACCACACACAAAAATAGACTCCAAATGGTTGAAAGACCTCAATGTGAGACAGGAGTCCATCAACATCCTAAAGGAGAACACAGGCAGCAAAAAACATTGCCAAAGACAAGGGATGCAAGGGGAAAAATGAACTCTTGGGACTTCATCAAGATAAAAATCTTTTGCACAGCAAAAGAAAGTAAACAAAACCAAAAGACAACTGACAGAATGGGAGAAGATATTTGCAAATGCCAGATCAGATAAAGGGCTAGATCCAAAATCTATGAAGATCTTATCACACTCAACACCCAAAGAACAAAGAATCCAATCAAGAAATGCGTAGAAGACATGAACAGACATTTTCCCAAAGAAGACATCCAAATGGCCAACAGACACATGAAAAAGTGCTCAACATCACTCAGCATCAGGGAAATCCAAATCAAAATCTCAATGAGATACCACCTCACACCAGTCAGAATGGCTAAAATTAACAAGTCAGGAAAGGACACATGTTGGCGGGGATGTGGAGAAAGGGGAACCCTCCTACACTGTTGGTGGGAATGCAAGCCGGTGCAACCACTCTGGAAAACAGTATGGAGGTTCCTCAAAAAGTTGAAAATAGAGCTACCATATGATCCAGCAATTGCACTACTGGTATTTACTCCAAAGATACAAATGTAGAGATCCGTAGGGGTACCTGCACCCCGATGTTTATAGCAGCAATGTCCACAATAGCCAAACTATGGAAAGATCCAAGATATCCATCGACAGATGAATGGATAAAGAAGATGTGGTATATATATATATATATATAGTGTCTGGATAATATTTTTATATATATATATAAAATTTTAAAAAAAGATTAAGAGGATAACTCTTAAAAAACAAACAAACAAACAAAAAAACAGAAAGAAGGCTCCACACCCAGTGCATAGCCCAACACAGGGCTTGATCTCACGATCCTGGGATCATGACCTAAGCTGAAACCAACATTTGGGCACTTAACCTACTGAGCCACCCAGGTGCCCCTAAACATAATTATTTAAATATGAACTATTTAGAAATTTCTTAGGGGGAAAAAAAAAAAAAAAACTCCTCTATTTACATTCCTAGCCTTGACAGCGTTTCTGCTACTCAACTTGTCTCTCTGCTTTCAAAAATCAGAAAACCAGTGAAAATGTATGAAAGAGCAAGTATCAGACTATAAGCATCAGGCAGCAAAGAACTTTGATCACTGAGAAAACACAGTGAGTTATATCATTGTCTTGGATTTGTCTCTGGGGGCACTTTCTAGATGTGGTGCTGAAAGGTGAACCCAAGCTGAGAAAATGGGTCTTGCTGAGTTAGAGAAATACCGACAGAAGCTCAAGGAAGTTGAGGCATCTGAAATTCTCAGGACAGAGCAATGGAATGGAGGAAGCTACACAAGAAAATACCTGCAGAAATCTGCCTGTGTCATTTTGAGTCTGTTCTTCAATAGCAGTCTACCCATACATAGGGCAAAATTTCATGAGACTAGCAAGGAACAATGGCTTCAGAGTAAGCTATATTATTCTCAGTGCTTACACAGGACTGGAAGTGTTCAAGCTTCAATCAGCCATAGTTGAGAGACCTTATTGAATACCTCTGGCATTCAATGGGAGCTAGCAGAGGAGGCATATATTAGCATTAATGCTAGGGTAAAGGTTACTCCAGCCTTATCTTAACGAGCTTAAAAAACAAAGAAACAAACAAACAAAAAACAGTTCTTAAGAAGATTGAAATTATCTGCAAGTAATTTAACTAAATTCTGAGGAAAATTCTGTCACTCTTTTTAGGAAGGAAACAAAATCTAGATATTAAAAAATACACAATTCCCAATGTCCACCCAATCAAATACTACTAAATACATTAATATTAGATAAATCTTATAACCAAGAGGAATATTAATTACTATGTGTTTTGGTGTTGAATTTGCTGGGGGATCTCTGTGCCTTCTGAATCTGGATCTCTGTTTTCCTCCCCAGACTGAAGAAGTTTTCAGCATTATTTCTTCAAATACATTTTCTGTCCCCCTTTCTCTGGAGGGATGGATCCCTATAATGTGAATGTTATTTTAATAGTAATTGAAATAGCAGTAATTAGTGAAAAATAAGAATTGTAAATGTTATAAGAGAAAAGAAGACAGTTGCATACAAAGGAAACCCCATAAGGCTATCAGATGATATTTCAGCAAAATCTTTGTAGGCCAGAAAAGAGTGGCATGATATATTCCAAGTGCTGAGAGAGAAAAATCTTCAGACAAGAATACTCCTTTCAGTAAGGCTATCATTCAGAAGAGAAGAGATAAAGAATTTCTCAGATAAACAAAATTAAAAGAATTCATAACCACTAAATCAACCCTACAAGAAATGTTAAGGGGAACTCTGAGTGGAAAATAAGAAACATAAGAAAGAGTAAATATATCTATATCTATCTATCTATCTATCTATCTATCTATCTATCTATCTAGCACAAAGTCAAATAAATAAATAAATAAGCACACCTGTAAAAATCAGTCAAGAGAAACACAAATAAAAAGATGTAAAATATGTACCAAATTTCTGAAACATGGAGGGGAGATGAATAAAGAATGAGTTTAAAATTAAGGGACCATCTGCTTAATATAGACTGCTATATGCAGAAGAGGTTATATATAAACCAAATGGTAACCACAAATCAAAAAAAAAAAAAAAACAGTAACAGATATGCAAAAATAAAGAATAAAAACCTAAGTATATCACCAAAGAAATCCAGCAAACCATGAAAGAGAGAAAGAGAAGAAAGGATCAGAGAAAAGCTACAAAAACAACCACAAAGAAAGTAAAAAATATCAATAAAAACATATCTATCAACAATTAGTTTGAATGTAAATGGACTAAATGTGCCAATCGAGTAATATAGGGTAACAGAGTGGATAAAAAAAGAAGACCCATTAATATACTGCCTACAAAAGACTCATTTCAGACCTAAAGATACCTGCAGATAGAATGGAGGGGGGGATGGAAAAACATTTATCATAGAAATGGTTGTCAAAAGAAAGCCAGAGTAGCAATACTTTTATCAAAGTAGACTTTAAAACAAAGACTGTAAGTAGAGACAAAGAAGGACACTATATAATAAAGGGAACAATCCGACAAGAAGATTTAGCAATTTTAAACATTTAAGAACCCAATATGGGAGCACTCAAATACATAAAATAGTTAATGACAAACATAAAGGAATTAATTGATAGTAATACATTAATAGTACAATAATTCATTGATGGACTCATCATAGAAAGAGAAAATCAACAAGGAAACTGTAGCTTTGAATGACACACTGGAACAGATGGATTTAACAGATATATTCCGAACATTCTATCATAAAATAGAATACACATTGTTTTCAAATGTACATGGATCATTCTCCAGAATAGATCACATATTAGGCCACAAAACAAGCTTCAACAAATTCAAGAAGACTGAAGTCATACCATGTATCTTTTTTGACCACAACACTATGAAACAGGAAATCAACCACAAGAAGAAATCTAGAAAGACCATAAATACATGGAGGAAAAATTACATGCTACTAAACAATGAATGGGTCAACCATTGATTCAAGATGAAATCAAAAAGTACATGGAAACAATGAAAATGAAAATGAAAACACAATGGTCCAAAACCTTTGGGATGCAGCAAAAGCAGTTCAAAAAGGGAAGTTTATAGCAATGCAGGCTTACCTCAAGAAGCAAGAAAGATCTCAAATAAACAACCTAATCTTACACCTAAAAGAACTAGAAAAAGAACAACAAATAAATCAAAAACAGCAGAAGGGAAGATATAATAAAGATTAGAACAGAAATGAATGATATAGGAACTAAAACAAAACAATGGACCAAATCAATGAAACCAGGAGCTGGTTCTTTGAAAAGATCAGTGAAATTGATAAAACTCCAGACAGACTCAGAGAGAGAGAGAGAGAGAGGACTCAAACAAAATCAAATGAAAGAGGGGAAATAACCAGTATCTCTGAAATACAAACAATTATATTGTTGAATATTATGACAAACCATATGCCAACAAATAGACAACCCCTAGAAGAAGTTAATAATTTCCTAGAAACATATAACCTACCAAAACTGAAGCAGAAAGAAATAGAAAATTTAAACAATCTGATCATCAGCAAGGAGATTGAATCAGTAATCAAAAAATTCCCAACAAACAAAAGTCCAGGACCAAATGGCTTCACAATGAATTCTACCAAGTATGTAAAGAAGAGTTAATACCTATTCTTCTCAAACTATTCCAAAAAAGTAGAAGAAGGAAAACTTCCAAATTCATTCTATGAAATGAGTATTATCCTGATACCAAAATCAGATAAAGACAGCAGACACAAAAAATTAGAACTACAAGCCAATATCTTTAAAGAACATAGATGTAAAAACCCTCAACAAAATACTAGCAATTGACTAGAAACTTTGTAGGTCAGAAAAGAGTGGCATGATATATTCCAAGTGCTGACACATTAAAAATATCCAATGACACATTAAAAATATCATTCACCACAATCAAGTTGGATTTATTCCTGAAATGCAGGAGTGATCCAATATTCACAAATTAATCAATGTGTTAAATCACATCAATAAGAAAAAGGATCAAAACAATATGACAATTTCAAGAAGCATTTGACAAAGTATAATTTCCTTCTTGATAAACGCCCTCAATAAAATAGGTTTAGAGGGAACATCTCTCAAAATAATAAAGGCCATATATGAAAAACCCACAGCAAACATCATACTCAATGGGGAAAAACTAAGAGCTTTCCCCCTCAGATCAAGAAGAAGACAACAGTGTTTACACTTACCACTTTTATTCAACATAGTACTGGAAGGCTTAGCCACTGCAATTAGAGGACAAAAGAAACAGAAAGCATCCAAACTGGTAAGGAAGAAGTAAAACTTTCACTATTTCTGGATGACACAGTATGGTTATATAGAAAACTTGAAAGACTCCACCAAAAAAAAACTAGTGGAATTGATAAATGAACTTAATAAACTCACAGGATACAAAAATCAATATGCAGAATCTGTTGCATTTCTATACACAGCAGAAAGAGAAATTAAGAAAACAACCTCATTTACAATTGCACCAGAAACAATAAAATACCTAGGAATTAAACTAAC
Organism: Mirounga leonina; assembly: GCF_011800145.1. NCBI lineage: Eukaryota > Metazoa > Chordata > Mammalia > Carnivora > Phocidae > Mirounga > Mirounga leonina. The sequence continues at coordinate 8,574,623 of NW_023270757.1, read as the reverse complement.
TGAAGTGATAAAAGACCTGTACTCTGAAAACTATAAAACACTGATGAAAAAAATTGAAGATGACAGAAATAAATAGAAAGATATTTCATGCCCATTGATTGGAAGAATAGATATTTTTAAAATGTCTGATTTACCCAAAGCAATCTACACTTTTAATGCAATCCTTATCAAAATACCATTAGCATTTTTCACAAACCTAAGATAAGCAATCCTAAAATTTGTATGGAACCACAAAAGACCCCAAGTAGTCAAAACAATTTTGAAAAAGAAAAGCAAACCTGGAGGTATCATAATTACAGACTTTGTTACATTACAAAGCTCTAGTAATCAAAACAGTATGGTATTGGCACAAAAATAGACACATAAATCAATAGAACAAAAAAGAACACCCAGAAATAAACCCATAATTATATGGTCAGTTAATCTCCAACAAAGCAGGAAATAATATCCAGTGGGAAGAAGACAGTCTTTTCAACAAATGGTGTTGGAAGGGCTCCTTGATGGCTCAGTTGGTTAAGTGTCCGACTCTTGGTTTCTGTTCAGGTCATGATGTCATGGGTCATGAGATCAAGTCCTGCTTTGGATTCCATTTTAATGGGGAGTCTGCTTAAATATTCTCTCCCTCTGCCTCTCCCCACTCTCTCTTTCTCTCAAATAAAAAAAAAAAAAAATAAATGTTTAAAAAAAACACATGGTGTTAGAAAAACTGGTCAGCTACATACAAAAAATGAAACTGGATCACTGTATTACACCATACACAAAAACAAATTCAAAAAGGATGACAGACGTAAATGTAAGACTTGAAACCATAAAAATCTTAGAAGAGGAAACAGGTAGAAATATCCCTGACATTGGTCATAGTAACAGTTTTTTTGGCTATGTCCTCTGAGGCAAGGGAAACAAAAGCAAAAAAAAAAAAAAACAAACAAACAAAAAAACAAACTATTGTATTTTCAGACCACAATGCTTTGAAACTAGAACTCAATCACAAGAGGAAAGATGGAAAGAACTCAAATACACAGAGGCTAAAGAGCATTCTACTAAAGAATGAATGGGTCAACCAGGAAATTAAAGAAGAATTAAAAAAATTCATGGAAAGAAATGACAATGAAAACACAACTGTTCAAAATCTTTGGGATACAGCAAAAGCAATCCTAAGAGGAAAGTATATAGCAACACAAGCCTTTCTCAAGAAACGAGAAAGGTCTCAAGTATACAACCTAACCCTACACCTAAAGGAGCTGGAGAAAGAACAGCAAATAAAGCCTAAGCCCAGCAGGAGAAGAGACATAATAAAGATCAGAGAAGAAATCAGGGGGTATAGCTCAGTGGTAGAGCATTTGACTGCAGAGCAGAAATCAATGAAACAGAAACCAAAAGAACAGTAGAACAGATCAACGAAAGTAGGAGCTGATTCTTTGAAAGATTTAATAAGATTGATAAACCCTTGGCCAGACTTATCAAAAAGAAAAGAGTAAGAACCCAAATCAACAAAATCATGAATGAAAGAGGAGAGATCACAACCAACACCAAAGAAATATAAACAATTATAAGAACATATTATGAGCAACTCTATGCCAGCAAATTAGACAACCTGGAAGAAATGGAGGCATTCCTAGAGATGTATCAACTATCAAAACTGAACCAGGAAGAAACAGAAAACGTGAACACACACATAACCACTAAGGAAATTGAAGCAGTCATCAAAAATCTCCCAAGAAAAAAAGCCCAGGGCCAGATGGCTTCTCAGGGGAATTCTAGCAAACTTTTAAAGAAAAATTAATACCTATTCTTCTGAAACTGTTTCAAAAAATAGAAATGGAAGGAAAACTTCCAAACTTGTTTTATGAGGCCACCATTACCTTGATCCCAAAACCAGAAAAAGACTCCATCCAAAAGGAGAACTACAGACCAATGTCCTTGATGAAAATGGATGCAAAAATTCTCACCAAAATACTAGCCAATAGGATCCAACAGTACATTAAAAGGATTATTCACCATGACCAAGTGGGATTTATTGGGGCTGCAAGTTTGGTTCAACATCTGCAAATCTATCAATGTGATAGAATACATTAAAAAAGAAAGAACAAGAACCATATGATCCTCTCAATAGACGCAGAAAAACCATGTGACAAAGTACAGCATCCTTTCCTGATCAAAACTCTTCAGAATATAGGCATAGAGGGTACATACCTCAATATCATAAAAGCCATCTATGAAAAACCCACAGCGAATATCATTCTCGATGGGGAAAAACTGAGAATTTCTCCCTGAAGGTCAGGAACATGGCAGGGATGTCCACCATTACCATTGCTATTCAACCTAGTACTGGAAGTCCTAGCCTCAACAATCAGACAACAAAAAGAAACAAAAGCATCCAAATCGGCAAAGAAGAAGTCAAACTCTCACTTTTTGCAGATGATATGATACTTTATGTGGAAAACCCAAAGACTCCACCCCAAAACTGCTAGAACTCATACAGGAATTCAGTAAAGTGGCAGGATATAAAATCAATGCACAGAAATCAGTGGCATTCCTATACACCAACAACAAGACAGAAGAAAGATAAATTAAGGAGTTAATCCTATTTACAATTGCACCCAAAACCATAAAATACTTAGGAACAAATCTGACCAAAGAGGCAAGGGATCTGTACTCAGAAAACTATAAAATACTCACGAAAGAAATTGAGGAAGACACAAAGAAATGGAAATATGTTCCATGCTCATGGATTGGAAGAACATATATTAATGAATATGTCTATGCTACCTAGAGCAATCTACATATTTAATACAGTCCCTATCAAAATACCGTCTACTTTTTTCAAAGAAATGGAACAAATAATCCCCAAATTTGTATGGAATCAGAAAAGACCCCAAATAGCCAGAAAATGCTGAAAAAGAAAGGCAAAGCTGGTGGCATCAGCATTCCAGACTTCAAGCTCCATTACAAAGCTATAATCATCAAAACAATATGGTACTGGCTCAAAAACAGACACAGAGATCAATGGAACAGAATAGAGAGCCCAGAAATGGACCCTCAACTCTATGGTCAACTAATCTTCAACAAAGCAGGAAAGAATGTCCAATGGAAAAAAGACAGTCTCTTCAACAAATGGTGTTGGGAAAATTGGACAGCCACATGCAGAAGAATGAAACTGGACCATTTCCTTATACCACACACAAAAATAGACTCAAAATGGATGAAAGATGTAAATGTGAGACAGGAGTCCATCACAATCCTAGAGGAGAACACAGGCAGCAACCTCTTTGACCTCAGCTGCAGCAACTTCTTCCTAGAAACATCGCCAAAGACAAGGGAAGCAAGGGCAAAAATGAACTATTGGGATTTCATTAAGATAAAAAGCTTTTGCAGAGCAAAAGAAACAGTCAACAAAACCAAAAGACAACCGACAGAATGGGAGAAGATATTTGCAAATGACATATCAGATAAAGGGCTAGTATCCAAAATCTATAAAGAACTTCTTAAACTCATCACCCAAAGAACAAACGATCGAATCAAGAAATGGGTAGAAGACATGAACAGACATTTTTCCAAAGAAGACATCCAAATGGCCAACAAACACATGAAAAAGTGCTCAACATCACTAGGTATCAGGGAAATCCAAATCAAAACCTCAATGAGATACCACCTCACACGAGTCAGAATGGCTAAAATTAACAAGTCAGGAGATGACAGATGTTGGCAGAATGCGGAGAAAGGGGAATCCTCCTACACTGTTGGTGAGAATGCAAGCTGGTGCAGCCACTCTGGAAAACAGTATGGAGGTTCCTGAAAAAATTGAAAATGGAACTACCATATGACCCAGCAATTGCACTACTGGGTATTTACCATAAATATAGAAATGTAGTGACCTAAAGGGGCACATGCACCCCAATGTTTATAGCAGCAATGTCCACAATAGCCAAACTATGGAAAGAGCCCAGATGTCCATGGACAGATGAATGGATAAAGAAGAGGTGGTATATATATACAATGGAATATTATGCAGCCATAAAAAAGAATGAAATCTTGCCATTTGCAACGAAATGGATGGGACTGGAGGGTATTATGCTGAGCAAAATAAGTCAATCAGAGAAAGACAAGTATCATATGATCTCACTGATATGAGGAATTTGAGAATCAAGACAAAGGACCATAGGAGAAGGGAGGGAAAAATGAAACAAGATGAAACCAGAGAGAGAGACAAACCATATGAGACTCAATTTCAGAAACAAACTGAAGGTTGCTGGAGTAGAGGGTGGTGGGAGCGTTGGGGTGGCTGGGTGATGGACATTGGGGAGGGTATGTGCTATGGTGAGCACTGTGAATTGTGTAAGATTGATGAATCACAGACTCTTACCCTTGAAACAAACAAACAAAAAACATTATATGTTAATTAAAAAAAATAAACTCTTGTGATTAGCATCAAAATAAAAAGCTCTGTACAGTGAGGGAAAACATCAAACAAACTGAAAAGCTATGTACTGAATGGAAGAGATATTTGCAAATGATTTGTCTGATAATGGGCTAATATCTAAAAGATATAAAGAACTGATACAAATCAGCACCCCTAAACAAATAATCCAATTAAAAATGGCATAAGATATGAACATACATTTCTCCAAAGAAAACATTCAGATGGCAAACATATGAAAAGATGCCAAACAACACTTATCATCAGGGAAACTCAAATCAAAACTACAATAAAATTCCTCACACTTGTTAGAATGGCTAAAATCAAAAACACAAGAAACAACATGTTGGCAAGGAAGTGGAGAAAAGGAATCCTCTTCCACTGTTTTTGGGAATGCAAACTGGTGCAGTCACTGGGGAAAACAGTATCAAGATTCCTTAAAAAGTTAAAAATAGAACTATTGTACAATCCAGTAATCACACTACTGGGTATTTACCCAAAAAATATAAAAACACTAATTCAAAGTGATACATATGCCCCTATGTTTATAGCAGCATTATTTACAATAGCCTAATTATGGATGTGGCCCAATTATCCAACGACAGATGAATGGATAAAGAATAAATGGTATATGTATACAATGGAATATTACTCAACCATATAAAGAATTAAATCTTGCCATTTGCAATTCCATTGATGGACTTAGTGAGTATAATGTTAAGCAAAATAAGAGAAAAACAAATGCCTTATGATTTCACTCTTATGTGGAATTTAAGAAACAAAGCAAAGGAGCAAAAAAAAAAAAAAAAAGAGAGTGATAGACAAACAAGAAACAGACTCTTAATTATAGAGAACAATCTGATGGTTACCAGAGGGGAGGAAGGTGTGGGGATGGGTGGAATAGGTGATGGGGATTAAGGAGGGTAGTTGTGATGAGGCCAGGATGATGTATGGAACTGTTGAATCACTGTATCATACACCTGAAACTAATATAAAATTGCATATTAACTATATTGGAATTAAATTTTAAAATTTAAAAATTAGAAAAAGAAATTTGGGAAGAGTTTATGCCATTTCTTTTAAACCAAATATACACTACCCTATTACCAAGCAATTCTTCTCCTCAAAATTTATTCAAGAAAATGAAAACATAGGTTTACAAAACAAAAAGTGTACAAGACTGCTGATAGTAGCTTTATTTATAATTTCAAGAAACTAAAAATATCCCAGATGCCCACTAAAAGAGGAATGTTTTAAAAATAGGATGTATTCATATATTCATATATCCATGCATACAGAAACTTGGATAAATCTCTAAAATATTTTGCTGCATGTAAGGCCTATACAAAAGTGTAGATACCATATGATTTATATTAAGTAAAGAACAAACAAAACTTAACCTTTGTGAACAAATAACAGAAAAACAATTGCTTCCCTGGGGTAGAGTGGGGAATACTTATGAAGCGCTAAAGGGAGATTTCTTAGGGATGATAATAATGTTATATTTTTATAAGGATTTGGGGTACCAGTACCATCCTTACACTGGACAAGCAGGGTCCTCCCTCCGACTCCATACCTCAGTACCATACTTTGAAGTACCTTTTTAAAAATTATCTGGATACAATGGGTATTGCAGTACCATCCAGGTAAGGTCACCCAAACCCTGTTCTGCATCTGTGTTGACCCTTTTCTCTATTTTGGGGGGGTGTTTTACAATCCTCTACCGACATGTGAGATTGAATTGATAGCCCAACAATCTCTTAGGCTTGTGCAATGTAGTTGTCTTGAAGCCCTGTGGGTGGACCTGTAACAAGGTGTGTGAATTGTCCTACTTACCAGAGAGATATTTCTTTCATATAATTGCATAAAATCAAACAATTGGAATTTTTCAAACATACTGATTTAGGATGACTAAATTTATTTATAGAAAGGTGCCCCACAGATAATAATTACCACAGTCCCATACACCTCAGCTGTCCTTCTGGATGCCACAGCTGCTTGCATTCATCAAAACTCAGTTAATTCATACTTAAAAGTTATGAATAACATTATTTGTTGATTTTGTATCAAAGGAAAACATTGTGAACAAATACTGAACTCTAGTTAGTGCTATGCCTGTTAATGTATTTAGAGTGGAATGTACTGATACCTGAAAATTCCTTTGAGATGTGTTAAAAATGAAGATGGATTTTTGGGTAAATAAAGGGAAAATAGATGGATATATATATATTAATGTAGTGTGTTAATAGAAAGTAGTGGATATTAAAGTATTTATGGTAAAATTCTTTCAACTGTCCTCTGTATTTGAAATTTTTCATAATAAAAATTTGAAAATAACAGATATAATTAACATACATAAGGATTGAAAAAATGTGAATTGAATAGGGATGGAAAAATAAAGTAAAAGAAATTAAGATAGGGCCATTAGGTTCTGTGACAGGCAGAATTTTAAGATGCACCCCAGGATTCCTGCTCCCTATTGTACATGCTTGTAGTGTGGTGGGATCTGTAAATATAATGGGATATAACTCTTGGTATTAGATTACTGATTAGTTGAGTTTGAGTTAATCAAAAGAGAGATTATTCTGGGTGGGCCTGGACTGATCAAATGAGGCTTAAAAGGTGAAGAGTCAGAGAGAGGAATTCTCACTGGCCTAGAAAAAAGCAAACAGCCATATTGTGAATTGTCTGTGGGGCCACATGGTAAGGAACTGCAACTTCTAGGATCTAAGAGTAGTTTCTGGCTAAAAGCTAGCCTGGATCCAAACACCTCAATCATACAACTACAAGGAAGTGAATTCTACGAACAATCAGTGAGTTTTATTTTTTTTTTTATTTTTTAATTTTTTTAAAGATTTTATTTATTTATTTGAGAGAGAGAGAATGAGAGAGAGCACATGAGAGGGGGGAGGGCCAGAGGGAGAAGCAGACTCCCTGCCGAGCAGGGAGCCCGATGTGGGACTCGATCCAGGACTCCAGGATCATGACCTGAGCCGAAGGCAGTCTCTTAACCAACTGAGCCACCCAGGCGCCCAATCAGTGAGTTTTAAAGGGGTCCCTAAGCCTCAGCTGAGAATCCAAGCACCAGCTGACACTTGATTTCAGCCTGGTGAATCCCTGAACAGAGGCCTCTGCTAACCCATACCCAGACATCTGACCTAATGAAATTATGGGATACTATATTGTATGGGTTTAAGGCACACATTTTTTGGTAATATGCTGCACAGAAATAGAAAACAAATACAGATGCCTATTGTTATTAGAGTGTCCTTGCTCTTAGGCGAACTCAATGGACAGTTAGGTTGGTTTCTAAACACCATGACATGGTATAAGGAGTCACAGGTCCTGGAACATTGCCTAATTCAAGGGTTGGCTTGAGGAAATACAAGATGAGCTTAGAATATATTGCTGTGCCAGGAGCAAGGATGTGTTTAAAAGATGATCAGAGGATGTCACAACCATATAGAAGTAAGCTTGAAAGGGAGGACTTTACCAAAAAAAAAAAAAAAAAAAAAAAATCCGGGATAATTTCAGCCTCAAAATAAATATAGTTAGTATTATATTATTACTCAATGAATGAAATAGGAAATAATTCATCCATATTTATATAAATCAATCAAAAATTTAAAGATCAATTAGGCATAAAATATATACATATTTTCAAATATCTCTCTTTTAAAATACATACTATTTATGGAGTATAAAAGAATATCTTTTGAATGCAACGGAGAATCCTGGCAGACAATACCTTAATCAAGTGATCAAAGTGAAATCTATCTGCATTGGGACAAACTGTATCCTGTTAGGGTACAATGAGAAGAATGCAATATTACTCTCTGATATCTTACTTGAACAAAACCCTGAATCTAATAATGAAGAAACATTTAAAAGTGACATACTATAAATCACCAGTATACAATCTTCAAATACATACCAAGGCCATGAAAGTCAAGGAAAGACTGAGAAACATGTCCAGATGGAGGTAGATTAAGAATGTATGTCAATTGAATGCAGTGATGATTCTTTACTGGATTATTTTACTGTAGAAAACATTTTAGGGTAGTGGGAAAAATGTGAATGGAGTCAAAGAAATATACATATCATTAATATATAACTGTTAATGTCCATATTTTGATGGTCCTATTTTGGTTACGCAGGGGATGTTCTTGTTTATAGGAAATACACACTAATATATTCAGGGGTGATTATGTATCAGGTCAGCAAATTGTTCGAAATTGATTTGAAAAAGAATTTCTTATACTTCTGTTTGCAATTTTGCTGTGAGTTTGAGACTGTTTAGATGATTGAAAATTATTTCTTACATTAAGAAGGGTATAAAAAGGAAAGTACACCTAGATACTCACTACATACCCATAGTGGCTAATATTTCTTAAATGTCTGTCAGTTCAAAGTATTAGAGTAGGTGTGGAGCAATTGTAATTCTCATGCATTGCTGGTTTTATTTTTTGAAAACAATTTTACAACATCTTATATGTTAAAGTTACATTTGCTATATGAGCCACTGATTCCATTTCTAAGATTTACCCAAGGAAAATGCAAACCTGTATATAAATGTCCATTAACAATTTTATTCATGTTAACCCAAAACTGAAGAGGGCACAACGTCCATCAACAAGTAAGTGGATGAACACATTGTGGTGTATTAATATAATGGAATATGAGTCAATAATAAAAATAAGTGCATTATTCATTCATAGAGTTATTTTGATGAATCTCCAAAACAATGTATTAGGTGTACAAAGCCAGAAATTAAAGAGCTCATGTAGTATGCTTCTCTTGACATAAGATGCTGAAAAGGGGAAAACAAGTCCATAAAGACAGAACACAGATTGGTGGTTGACTATGTTTGTGGGGGTGGGATTGACTCTACTGAGACACAGTGGAACTTTTTAGATTTATGGATGTTTTATAAAGTGATTAAGATAGTGGCTACATAAGTTTATATACTTGCCAAAACTCATCAAAATGCACAGGGAAACTGATGTATCTTATCTACATAACTTGTATACCAATAAAATAGATTAAAAATAAGTGCTATATGTCATGATATAGACTAGAAATCAAAATAGATGACATAGGTCATATGGAGTTAGTCATGAAAGTTTACATATTAAAAATCTGTAGCTTTTTTTTGTCTATTTCTTGATAAGTGACTAAAAATATGCTTCAAGTTTAGATTTGCAGTTGTGAATTCCCTGCTGGATGCACAATACTCATCATCATTCATAGACCTCATTCTGGGGCTTAATCTTACTCATCAAATATGATCATCTTTCCATCACTTGACATTAGTATAAAACTACAGAGGAAACCTTTGTGGAAAGTGTAGATTTCCCTGTTAATTCAATGATGCATCGGATACTCATGGATAATTTGATAAAGAAAGCAGATTACTTTTTGTTGTTGTTGTTGTTAGGACTTTGCTGCTTTCTCACAATCTGGTCAGGGTTCCTGCTAGTAATGAAAAACCTTTGGCAACAAAATTTGCAGTAGGAGTATTTACATTTCCAGATAGCTAGCCTAAGAGCATTTAGATGAAATTAGTTTCCATCAGTGTGCATGCTGGAGCATTTATCCCCCTTAAATGAAAGTGAAAATGTGTCAAGGTCTATTGGAAATTTGCCTTTTAGGGTTAGAAAAGCCAACACAGAAAAGTCAATGAATAATATTAGAAATGAAAATGCATAGCAGAGGATTTGTTAGAACTCATGCAGAGAGAAACAGAAAAAGAGACACTGTTGTATTTATTAGAGCTTTTTTATTTTATAAAATATCTCATTTAAGTCCTAGAAAATTATTAAGTAGATACTATATTTGATATTTCATTTTATTATTGTATTTTCATTTAACAAAAATTAAGTCAGTTTCAAAAAGCATTATGACCAGCTATAGTCTCGTTAAAAGTAACTTTTGTTGAACAACAATTATTTTTTATATAGCAACTGATACTTGCATTATTGTTTCTCCTTTCCAAGCCCTCAAAGCAATTTCTCTTATTTCCTATTTTTTTTTTCCAAAAGGATGATTCCCTCTTGGTGGCTCAAAGTGAGATAGCTAGAGGCTACTTTCACAGCCAGTGGTTACCTTCGGTCTGCTTGGTCGAGCAGCAGAGATTGGAATTGCAAGCAGCCGTATTCTTTTTTCCTTTTTTGTAGTTTGCCTATAACTGCTGTTCTACCAGAGTGGAATCATTGTTTTCCCTGTCCTCACATACATCTCCCCCGATCTTAGACACTACAACCATATGTCTGACAGCATAACAAAGAAAGCAATAGCAAGACTTAGCTCCAAATGTTAACCAAATATTGAAATCAAAAAGATGCAAAACACAAATTTATGTATATAAACATATAAATATATAAATATATAGAGAGATATATAGATATGTATATAAGAAGCCAAGAGACGCTCCTGTCAATTAAGAAAATTAAATTCTTATTTCCTGTCTTGCAAAATCATTTCCTAGACAGACAATAGCTGTCACTCATTACTTTCATTATCTGTCCCTGGGTGGGGTTGAAGAGGAAAGGAGTCAAGTTGAATAACATGGCACAATTACTGAAGAAAAAGAGTAACTAAAAACAACTAACAATTTATCTGGGAGATTTTTTTTAAAATAACATGGTGTTTGAAAATAATATATATAGCATCACAATCACTTCACAGGAGGAAAAATCTTAATTTCTCTTATATGCTGCTCAACTAGACAGTACAATTTAGAGTCATTATATATTCAGTTTGCAAGAATGTATATGCAGCCCATGTGTCATGGACACAAATCAGTGATAGAGAAGACCCTACTGGGAGCATATCTGAATTCCAATACAGAAAGTTTGGGCTCTGTGTTATTTTCTTCCAAGTAGTAAATCTATTTTCAGCTTAAACCTAAAAGAAATAGAAAAATAACTCCACTGCACACCAAGAAGAATGCAAAGTGAGCAAAACAATGGTCATAAAGTACACAAAATATTTAATTTATGGGTATTAGTTGTGGTATCTGGCAAACAGAGACTAAATGAAAAGAAACAATGTCACCAGGCAACAAATTAGTGTAAAATCGTCTGTAGCAAATAACAAAAAGGAGCAACTTACAAAGCACATCTCAGTCCTTCTAATTTAAATAAAGAGGCACGGGCACTTTGGTGTTTCAGTCCTTAAGCATCGGCCTTCGGTTCAGGTCGTGATCCCAGAGTCCTGGGATCAAGCCCTGCATTGGGCTCCCTGCTAAGCCGGGAGTCTGCTTCTCCCTCTCCACTCCCCCTGCTTGTGTTGCCTCTCTTGCTGTGTCTCTCTGTGTCAAATAAATAAATAAAATCTTAAAAAAAATAAAAAATAAAGAGACAGAAGTTAAGTTTTCTGTTGCAAGAAAACATCATTGCAGAAGAGACCTTTTAAAGATAGAGTAGAACCTCAATTGTAACGAAATAAGAGAAATCCAAACTAAACCAAGAACCATGAGTGCTCTCTTACTCTAAATACCTAGAAACCTTCATTGGTTCTTTTGTGAATATGAACTGGAAGCTTATTCCAGGAAAGCATTATTATTTATACATTCCATTCATTCATCCAACAGTGTTTTTCTGAACCAGATACTGTGCTATGTCTTCTGGAATAATTCTTGTCCAAGACAGACAAAATTCTTTCCTCCAAGTAGTTTACTTTTTGTTGGAGATTAATAATACCAAACAAGGACCAAGAGAATGTTAAAATTCCTCTCAGCTTGATTAAACTTTAGACATGGCTTCTTTTCTGCCTTAAGGCCAAGATCTCCCTTTCTTTAGAACATTTACTTAAAAAACTCATAATTGTAAATTCTTTGTCTGCCCTTTAGAGATCTAAATCTCTTGAAAAGCCTCTTGCCAGTTTTACAATCCAGAACTGCTTTTCTCAAGGACCGGGGGCTATCCCTTTAAAATGCAATCACCAAGGAAAAGTAACACCCCTATTTCCTACTCCTGTGGGTAAAGCTAGGGTCCTAACTTCTGAGACACTTCTCCTAGTTGTAAAACTATCTGCAGTCATGAAGATACTAAAAAGTTTACTTTTCTTTTGGATAAAGCCAATTAGCAAATACAGATGGCTAAAGATCTTCTCATTATCCCAACAACCTACCAGAAGCTAGAGGAGAGACATGGAACATGGTCTTTTTCATAGCCCTTGGAATGAACCATCCTTCTGATACCTTGATTACAGACTTCCAGCATCCAGAACTGTGAGACAAAAAATTCCTGTTGCTTAAGCCACCCAGTTTAAGTTACCTTGTTGCAGCAACCATAGCATACTAATACACAATAATATGTATACACTTAACAGAATTAAATGAGGGTCTAATGATATGATAAGCATATAGGCAGGGACTTTATTATCTTTGTCTCTGAAGTTTCAAACAGGGTGCTTGGCCCAATTCAGTTGTGTAAGAATACATTAAAGCCTATTTAACAACTTAATGAAAACTAAGGAATTATGTGTTCAGAGTGGAATTATCATCAGTGTTTGAAAACATAAAGACCTAGGTGAGACAGGTTAACTCGTTACTTAATTTGAGTTTTCTTTCCACGGACTTTCTATTTGTGGCATAATTTGTTTTCTTTAATTTTGATAATTTCAGTTGTGTGTTAAAAACAATGATCTCAGCTGTGTGTTTAAAAGTCTTTGAAACATTTGCTTTAGTGTTAGCATGTTGGATAATCAAAATACAAATACTGCAAATCACAAGATATTTACAGTTTTGAAAGAAGACACATTAATATAGAGGAATAAATTACTTAGGATGGAATTCAGAATTTTAGCAATATACAACCAAAGGTATTCATCACAGTATTTTCTTAAAATCATCAAATTGTATTATTATATTCTGGACTTTTTTTTTTTTTAATTTTCCATTCATATAAGACCTAAAACAATTTGTAGAAGTAAATGAATTCTTGGTTGCTGAGATAATATGGTATGGAAAATCTTTGAGTGGTATTGAAGAAGGATGCCACAAAATTAAAAGAATGACCTTGAAGATGAAAACAATGATGAATATTTGCCAGAGAATATAGAACAGTAAGAATGGAAATAAGAAAAAGGAATGCACAGATTTTACTTATTTTCTGGAAGAAAATAAAAGACTTCACCTCATCTACAATCGTTTTTGAAGTATTTTGACCTCTTTGGAAAAGGAATTTATTATTTACAATTTCATCAGTCAATGGCTCTTTGATACTCTTATTACCCTATTGTTACTCTACAGCACTCAGCTAATGACAGTAATCACAAATTAGTTAAAATCATTTTGACCTTTGGGCTTCAGAAAAGGAAGAAACAGAGTAGATAGGGAAAAGCTTTGATATAATTATGCTAATTTCAGTTAAATGAACTTTTAATGAATAACCTATTAGAATATGTATAGTGGAATAGTGGCTCTCAAGCATAATAAAGTTAAATGAGAGCATAATTACATTTTCTTTTGAGAATGGAGGGAAGTCTACACATTGTTTTTTTTTGTTTTGTTTTGTTTTTGTTTTTTAAAGATTTTATTTATTTATTTCACAGAGAGAGAGCACGAGCAGGAACACAAGCAGGGGGAGTGGGAGAAGGAGACGCAGGCCTCCCGCAGAGCAGGGAGCCTGATGTGGAGCTCGATCCCAGGACCCTGGGATCATGACCTGAGTCGAAGGCAGATGCTTAACGACTGAGCCACCCAGGCACCCCTACACATCGTTTTTAAAAGGATGCATTGCAGTCAAACTTTCTTTATTGCATTTTGTTCTTTGAAAAATCAAAATCCAAAAGTGTTCAGAAAAAGTGTATCAAAGTTGAATAGAGTGCACAAAAGGATTACTTAGAATTTAAATGCAAGGAATGTGAGGATTTATTCTCTATGGACAGTGAAAAGAATGCATATTGCAATGTATAAAAGCATAAACCTCATGGACAGAAATAATACACTCATGATACTTCAGAAAATTAAAGCCTTGGTTCACTCTTGGAAGTTAAATTCAAAATCAACATTAATATATACATTCACATTGCAAAATAAACACCAAACTTCTACATTTCCCTGGAAAACAATTCAGAGCCAGAATGTCCCATAGTAATGTTTATGGCATGTTTTATAGTAATTTATATTACTACTTTGACAATTTGAAAGGTAATGTATTTTATTTATGCTGAAAGGTAAAGATAGAATATAAAAAAGTTAAGTGATATCTGTGTTCTGCAGAATGAATTGAAACAAGGAGTTTCACATACTAATTGATGTGCTGTATAATATAATTACTCACAAATTTAGCAATCATTTGTAATAATCTATGGTGAGTGCCAAATTCCAATATAAGAGCAATTTGTTATGTATCAATTAATCTTTCTTTAAGATGTGAAAACAGCAAAAATAGAATTCAGCTCCATGCAAAGAAAGAAATGGTGGTTAACTACATCCCATTTAACAAAGGGAAACTTTGTATGTTTTAAATAATTTGTTAGTGGTTTGACTGCCCTATATAATATATATTATTTCACTATTACTAGCAAATGATCTAGACTAAAAGGTTGAACCTTTAGAATAATACAAACATGTACATTTAGTTAAAACCCAAAAATGTAAAAAAAAAAAAAAAGACCCTGGTACTGAGAAAATTTTCATAATAATTAATGCAATTTAAATGGGTTATCACTCTAGCTAATGTCCTTCATCTTTAGTTTCAATTGATTGGTCATAGAATCTGGTATTAGATCTTTGTGTCCTTAAGTGTGTGTATGTGTGTGTGTGTCCCAGAAGTTTAAAAATGTAAAAATATGAAGTTATATTGTTTTTTCCTATATAATTTAGACATCAGATCAATAGTTTGCACTTGCTTTCTTAGATCTGCTTGTAGCATGCTGAAAAAGGACAAATATATTTAACCTTTGGCTTTAAAATGTGTATATTGTTCTTTAGAGATATGGAACATAGAATATACAAAGAATGTACTTAACTTTTAGGGCTTTCTTTGCTCATCAGATCTTAGGCTAATAATATTTGTTTATCTATATATCTATTTATTAATACATCTCCTTCATTTTTTTCTGAAGATTTATAAATGCATTGTTTTGGCAGACTCTTTGGAGAAGTACCAATGTGGAAAATGTAAAATGGTAGATAGGCTGTATAATATCATCTTAATTACTTTGAATTTTCTAATACTATACTTTTTGAAACCAGATATCAAAATATTTGAATTTTAATTGTTTTTAAAGGTCATTTATAAAAAGTGACAGAGTATTTATTTACAGAGATTAGAATAAAATATTACCATGATAATAACTTTAGCCTTTTAAAATATTATTCCTATTAACAAATTAGTATGGAGTATAAAATGATATATTTTTCCTTTTGGGAAATTGAATTTTAAAGGAAAAAATACAGAAAAATTGCCTTTATTGAATACCAAAGTGAAAACACAGAATTATATATATATTTTTTGTTCAATGTTCTAAATTATTATAGGTCCAGGATATTCCTACACAAACTTTGGCACTGCAAATAATGTATCATGGTTGAACTTAAGAAGGTAAGTGTTTGGAAGCTAAGTTATTGAAAAGTACAGAAGTATAAAACTCCAAATTAGTCTTTTTCATGTCTTTAATTTACCATCTGATACATCTTCCAGGTAAGTAACTTTATTGTTTAAGGGAATCTTAAAAAAGAATCCATGTCTATTTGACTTTATCTCTATCAAGCTGTAGAAAACTGATGATTGTGAAGAAACTAACCTTGGTTTTCTTCTCTGTAGAAGTTGAAGTAAAATTGTTGACAACTATATTGTCTTCATTTTCAGGGATGTGTTGTTCACTTCAGAAGCTCAGCATTGGGTAGTAGACTTCCCATCATACAGCATTATGTCATGTAAGATTTTCTCAAGAAAACACACCTGAGCCCATCAGATTAAAGTACTTTTTATTTTTTCACTCAGGGAAGAAAAGTTCCCAGTAAGAATACCCAAGACATTAATCACTGAAATAAATCTCTCCAATTCTCTCTTAGCTCATAGGCACTATGCAGAGATGAATCAGGCTTTCTTCAAAGAGTGCTGTTAATATTGAAGGCATACTATGTCTAGCCATGTATTTTGAGAACTGTTCAGTTCCAGGGTATAACGTTTACATAGACTATAATGTTAATGGCATCCACTGAAGTTGTTTAACACAGCAACCTCACATTTTCTTTGTGAGGCTAGTTAAGAAAGACATGATGGAGGGACTCAATTACTGTTTAAGATAATAGAAAATCATAACAGAATGTTGCTACCACCCTTATAACAAGACATATGAGCAAAAAACCAAGTTTACAAAAATCAGAGTGTTGAAGATTAAAAAACAAAACAACAATAATAAAAACCTGGGGCGCCTGGGTGGCTCAGTTGGTTGGGCGATTGCCTTCGGCTCAAGTCATGATCCTGGAGTCCTGGGATCGAGTCCTGCATCAGGCTCCCTGCTCGGCGGGGAGCCTGCTTCTCCCTCTGACCCTCCCCCCTCTCATGTGCTCTCTCTCATTCTCTCTCTCTCAAATAAATAAATAAAATCTTAAAAAAAAAAAAAAAAACCTAAGTGAACTAATTTCCAGGATATAGCATGTCCTTCTTGGGAGAAAAGAGATCCATGGTTGGTCTTATTCCTGGTAGAGTGTCAAAATGAGGAGGAAATCATTATATATGGGATAAGGAGAAAATAAGCCAAATTGTAATGAACTTTTAATGCCCATGCATGGGTAGGAATGATTGATTCAAATCCCAGTGAGCCCCAGTTACAAAGCAAGTCTGAAACTATCCATCAGCATTCTCATGGGCTTTCTTATTGTGGTTGAGGATGGGATGCTGAGTCCTGGAGGCATATGGCAGATAGTTCCCACATTCCTTTTTTTTTTTTAATATTTTATTTATTCATTTGACACAGAGAGAGAGAGAGAGTGCACAAGAGGGGCGGGAGGCAGTGAGGGAGAGGGAGAGGCAGGCTCTCTGCTGAGCAGAGAGCCTAACATGGGGCTCGATCTCAGGACCCTGAGATCATGACCTGAGCTGAAGGCAGACGCTTAAACAACTGAGTCACCCAGGCACCCCTAGTTCCCACATTCCAATGGCAGACAGGATTCTAAACAAGTGGAAGGTCCTATCTTCTAAGGTGGACAGTCACAGGGCAAGATATCACTCCAAAGCACATAACTATTTCATAAACTGAAAGCAGGCAGCTTTTTTCACTGCAGAGCATCTCCCCACTGAATGCTGGAGGAGGGTAAGAGAAATAACAGAAATATCACCTTAATAGTTATGGGGGGGGGGGTTGTCTAATGAAAAAGCAATGGCTAACCAAAAGATGGAGACAGAACAAGAGTGCTGAAGGAAATTCTTCAATTCTCTACATGTCTGCAGTGAGTACCTTGCAGCAGTTCTCTGAAGGATGACTGTGTGGCAGGAAAGTTGAGTGTTATGCTTTGAGTTGTGCCCCCCTTTCCTATGAAATTATTATGTTGAAGTCTTAACCCCAAGGATCTCAGAATATACACTTATTGGGAAATAGAGTCATTTCAGATGTAGTTAGTGAACATGATGAGGTCATACTGGAGTAGAATGAGCCCCCAATCCAATATGATCAGCATCCTTGCAAAAAAAAGGGGAGGGGTATTGGACACAGGCATACATACATACAAACACACACACACACATGCACACACAGAATGCCTTATGAATATGAGGAAAAGATTGGAGTGATGTGTCTATAAGTGAAAGAATGACAAAGATTTCCATCAATCCACAGGAAGCTGGGAGAGAGATGGAACATACTCTCCTCCACATTCTTCAGAAGGAACCACATCTGCTAACACCTTGATCTCAGATTTCTGGCCTTCAGAAATGTGAGACAATAATTTTCTGTTGTTTAAGTCTGTTAAGTCTGTTAAGTTTGTGGTACTTTGTTATGGCAACCCTAACAAACTAATACACTGAGATATGTACATTTGAGGAAAACTGAGTCTTCACTTTCTATGTTGCAACTGTCTTCCAAAGTATGAAATAAATCTCCTAAAGCGCAGAAATTCAGGATTAAAGAGAAAATTTCAACAACTCAAAATGTGGATAGCTTGACTCTAAAGGAGAGGGGAGAGAGAGAGAGAGAGAGAGAAAGAGAGAGAGAAGGAGGGAGAGAGGTAGGCTGGGGGGAGACAAGAAAGAAAAGAAAAGAGAAATCTTCCATTATTCAGAAAGCTGGTGTCTGTGCTATAAAACAATAGAACATCTCTGGCATCTTGCTCTTTCTCAGATCCCAAGATATGTTGGAGACATACTTCTGTCCCCCCAAACATTTAAAGCTGCTGATGAATTTAGCTGAAACTAAGCACAACTTTCTCAATTGCAGATTAGATGGACTCAGATCCTCATGTCAGTGGACTGACCGTATAAGCAACAATTTCTGAGGATAGCTATTTTGAAGTTTTAATTAACTAATTATTTTTTAAAAGATTTTATTTATTTGACAGAGAGAGACACAGCGAGAGAGGGAACACAAGCAGGGGGAGTGGGAGAGGGAGAAGCAGGCTTCCCGCTGAGCAGGGGGCCCGATGCGGGTCTCGATCCCAGGACCCTGGGATCATGAGCTGAGCCGAAGGCAGATGTTTAACAACTGAGCCACCCAGGTGCCCCTGAAATTTTAATTTAAAAATTAGTAGAGGTTAATTTTTACTGTCCTTTTCTTTTTTCTCTCTTTTTTTTAAAAATTTTATTTATTTGACACAGAGAGAGAGAGCAAGAGAGAGCGCAAAAGCAGGGGTAGTGGCAGGCAGAGGGAGAAGCAGTCTCCCCTCTGAGCAAGGAGCCTGGTGTGGGGCTCCACCCCAGGACCCTGGGATCATGACCTGAGCCGAAGACAGATGCTTAACTGACTGAGCCACCCAGGCTCCCCTTTACTGTCCTTTTCAACACAATGTCCAGTGTATAATTCTAAAAATATATGAGATAGTTGTAGATGCCTGTTTATGAATAACCAATATTCAAGAAAGGAAAAAAATGAATAGAGATGCAAAGATGACCCAGTTGTCAGAATTACTCAATAGGGTTTTTAAAGTAACTATAAAAATAGTTTACTAGAATGTATAACAAAACACCGGAGAGCATACATGAAGAGACAGTAAATCATAGCAGAGAGATTGAAACTATTAAAAAATAATTTAATGAAAATGTTATAAATGAACAATTCACTTGAGGGATTTCATAGAATTGACAAGAGAAGAGCATCAACAAATTTCAATGCAATTTAACAGAAATTACTTAAACTGAAGCACATACACAAACAAGTAAGAATGGAAGAAATGAAATAGAATTCTCAATATCTGAGGGAAATTATCAATTAATCTAATATTGGCTTACCCGACTATCAGATGAGATGAAAGAGAATGGGACAGAAGAAATATTTGAAGAGATAATTATCAAGATTTTTCCAAAGTTTTTTTTTCAAGATTTTTCCAAAGTTAGAATAAACTCTTAACCAGGAGATCCAAGACGTACAGCAAATTCAACTAGAATAAATATAAAAAAGTGGAACATCATTAAAATGCATTAAAAATTCAGCACACAATTCTAAACCCAACAAATAATCCAAAATTGAAAGCAAAGTAAGACAATTTTAGGCAGTTAAACCTGAGAAGCTGAGAACATTCATATGTAGCAAGACTACATGGCAATAAGTATTTAAAGAATTTGTGCAGGTGAAGGTAAATGGCACTAGGTAAAAATTCAAATCTTCATAAAGGAATAAACAACATGACAAAGCATAAATATATAAAATTATGTGAACTATATTTATGTTCATGTGATACATTTGCATGACAATATATTCACATACACAATATAATAATAATATGCATACATATACACAGATGTGTATACATATATACTTACATGTTATATGTGTGTATAATATTTATGTGTATATCATGCTAAAACATGTATGCATGCATGTGTGTAGGTATGTATGATTACTGATTGTTTAAAGCAAAATAATGGCAATGTATTGCAGCATTGTAGCATAAGTTAAATATATAACAATAATGGGACAAAGTTCATGGAAGTTATATACATTTACTATTATAAGGTTCTTACTATTAATTGTCAACTGTGATAAAAACAGTTACATAGTGTAATCTGTAGAGAAATTACTAAAAATAGCAAAGAACAAAAGGAAAAAAGTCATTTATAAAGTGGAATCAGAAATCTAAATATTAGGTGCCTCAAATAAATTTAACAAATTTAACATCAATTTAAGATAAAATACCTCAGAAAATTTGGAATAGAATGACATTTTGTCCATTTTATAAATTACATCTATTAAAACATTCAGGTAACATATTTAATAGGGAAATATTGACCAATTTCTCTTAAAATTTCAAACAAGATAAGGAAGACCACTACAATCCTTTCTATCCAATATTGTACTGAAGTCCTAGCTAGTGCATTGGAACAAAGAAATGAAATAATAAGCATGACATTTGAGAAGAAAGAAGCGAAACTGTCATTATTCGATTATATGTCACACACTATCTTGTCGTTGCCTCACAGAAGGCAGGATCAACACCCCACCCCAAATTGTTTGGATGTTAAGCCCACACATGCAGTAAGATTAATATATGGATTAAAATATTAATTGGTGGGTGCCTGGGTGGCTCAGCTGGTTAAGTGTCTGCCTTCGGCTCAAGTCCTGATCCCAGAGTCCTGGGATGGAGCCCCTCATCAGACTCCTTGCTCAGCTGAGAGCCTGCTTCTCCCTCTCCCTCTGCCTGCCGCTCCCCCTGCTTGTGCTCTCTCTCTGTCAAATAAAGAAATAAAAATCTTTAAAAATTAAAATAAAATAAAACATTTATTGGTCACATAATAAGCCTTCCTGTGAAGAACAGAGAAGATTCCCAAGCAGGTCCATAAATATCTCGAGAAAGCTGAGAGAAGAGACTGGTTTTGTTTTTATTGTGGTTAATTAGTGGGGTCAGGAAGAGGATTTCCATGTGCTGGCAGGAGTTTGCATGGCTTCAACTCCCAGGAATACTGAGAGAGGAACTCTGAAATTTTCTATTCAGCTTGCTCTGATATGAGAAAAGAGGGGAAAGGCTGGTGGTGGCAGATTTGGAGGCTACAGCAAACAGAAAGATTGAGTTAGACTATTACAGATTCATTGAAAACCATTGGAATCTTCAACAAATCAACAAGAACTGTTAGGTGAATTTAGCAAGTGCTGCTCAATATAAGGCCACTATACAAGAACCAATACTGTTTCATTATTCTTGCAATGAAAAAATGGAAAAAGGAATATAAATGTTTGCAATGTTATTAGAAATGAGATTTTTAAAAATGATATCAGAGAAGATACATATGAAGGCACATTGAAAAGTACAAAATCTTGCTGACAAAAAAAAATGACATTAAAAATTGTGAGACATATTGCATTTATGAGTGAGAAGTTTTAATATTGTAAAATTGTTCATCCCCCCAACTGATCTATAAATCAATGCATTAACAATCAAAACCATTAGAGAACTTTTAGGAGAAAATGAAATCTGATCCCAGAACTTTTATGATAATGTGTAGAATTCAAAATAGCTAAAAACAACCTCGAAAAAGAAGAATTGAAAAATATATTCTATCTGATTTCAAGATCAAAAACCTCGGTAATCGACATAGTGTTTTATTGACATAAAGTATGAGCAATCAGATCAATGGAACAAAATAAAGACTCTGGAGATTGACCAATGATCTATTGATATTTTAAAAAGGAAACAATTCAACAGAGAAAATAAAGTTTGCTTTTAACAAATGGTACTCAAAACTGGATATCCCTGTGGAAAACTTTTTACTCATAACTCATTCCATATGTAAAAATTAATCAGATGTGCATTTTAGACCTAATCTTAAGATTCAGAAGTATAAAGATTATAAGAGTAAATATGGATCGGCTTCAAAATCGTGGGAAAAATTTCTTATCCAAGACACAGAATTAAACAAATAAAAATTGCCAAACTAAACTTAATAAAAATTGGAAATTTCTTTTTATCAAAAGACTTCAGTAAGAAGATGATGTGTGCAATAATTTGAGTCAAAATATTCACAATACATGTATCTCTTAGAAGACATATTTAGTATATACAGGACTATGGATCAATAGCAAAAAATAAAATATGTGCAAAAATACCTGAACTGACACTTGACAAAAGAAAATATGAATTGAGTAATATATTCATGAAAATTGTTCAAAATAATTAGTCCATAAGAATTTCAAATAAAAATAGTAAGTAATTGGGTACAAACCAAATAGTCATTAATATGGGACAAGGAATAAAGACTTTGCAGCACATTAATGTAATGGCCTACTATTAATAAAAAAGGACTGAACTATTTATACATGCAATGACACAGATGAATCACAAAAAAGCATGCTTTGTGAAACAAACCAGATAAAGAATACAAAATGTATATGTTCATTTCCAAATTCCGAAAAGAGGCAGAAGTAGTCTTCAGTGACAGAATTATCCTGCAAAAAATTGACCAAAAAGAAACACAAGAGCATCTTCTATGGTGAATATATATACTCATATACATATGTAGTTTTTGTAGAGTGGACAAATAGCATACAGCTGTCAAAACTTATTGAACTATACTTTTTTAAGATCAAGTCATTTTACTCTATGGAAATTATACCTAAAAATGTAGTACAAAAAACATATACACAGTCAAACCTCATTGTTTGCTGTAATTATATTCTATAAAGTTGCCTTGAACACTGAATTAGCAAATACTAAAATATTGATCCTAGGAGAAATGAAGGACTAGGTTCCTATGAACCCTGGACACAAAATTTTTGTCAACTGATCAATATACAACATTATGGTTTTTTTTATGATTTTATTTATTTGAGAGAGAGAGCATGAGTGGGGGGGAAGGGCAGAGGGAGAGGAAGAAGCAGATTCCCAGCGGAACAGGGAGCCCCACATGGGGATCTATCCCAGCACCCCGAGATCATGACTGGAGCCAAAGGTAGACGCTTAACTGACTGAGCTACTCAGGTGCCCAATAAATCTTTTTTTTTTTAATCTATAAACTACATTTTAAGGTGAAATCTAAGCCCAGGCTATTGAATAAGGCCTTTTATTATTTAAAAAAAAAATTTAAGACTTATTTATTTATTTATTTATTTGAGAGAGAGAGAGAGAGCACAAGCAGGGGGAAGGGTAGAGGGAGAGGGAGAGGAAGAAGCAGAGTCCCAGCTGAGTGTGGAGCTCTATGCAGGGCTCAATCCCAAGACTCTGAGATCATGACCTGAACTGAAGTTGGGTGCTTAACCGACAGCCACCCCTGTGTCCCTGAATAAGGCTTTTTAGAACAATTAACCATTCAGAACACTCTTCCCTCCTTCCTATTAAATTACATTCTAGCATGAGATTTATTTACTGTTGCTGTTGTTTGTTTGTTTGCTTCTTGGGCCCAGTGGGTGGGGTCAGTTTAGTTTGGTTGGTCTTGTCCCCTCAAAACACAAAAGATCTGATTATTTAATCTTCACTCAGAACAACTGGGATTAATTCTAATACTTCTTGCTTTCCTAAGGGATGATGTCCTCTGTCATTCCAAAGTGATCTTGCCATGACAAATTGAATATTCAAAACAATTTTAAGACTCCCTATTCCCACTCTTATTTTACTAAGGGAAAACTTTCTTAGTGATACTGGCACTGAAAATGAAGGAATTTGATCTTCTAAGAAACACTTTAAAAAATAACAAAATTTAATCTCTATTAGGCATCTTTTTGTAAAACACTCAATTGCAATAGCAAAACTATGCAAACTATATGAAAAATGAACATTTATATTGATTGTTGCCATTATTTTAGGGTATTCTCTTTAGGTAGATACATAATATATCATCACTTAATCCTTGATCATAATACAATAAATTGTGTTAGCAGAAACTGAATTATATAATGAAAGAAATTAGTCTGATTCAGGGAAGCATTTAATCTCTATATCCCTTTATTCATTCCCTGCTCTGCACAAAGGCTCCAATGAGATAACAGAAAGAATATACTTAGTTGGGAAATTATATATACTTCTCATAGTATAAAAATGGATGTATATAGAAGTAATTAATACTCATCATTCAATAGTCCTGATATATATCACCTAAATTTAAATGTTGTGCTTTTGGCTTTCTAAAATTCTAAAATATAAAGGGTGGATTACAGTAAAAAAGTCCAAGTGTCTGGGGAATCATTATTTTGTGTCCTTTTAGATAAGCATTAATTTTTTTGTTGTTGTTGGCCAGTGACCAAAAAGACTGTAGTGTGGCAAACTCCACTGAGGCCAGTGGGTGAAATTGATTAGGAGAAGAGTATTGCAAAATTGCACACTGGAAACCCTCTTAAGGAATTTCATGGTGATAAATGCTAGAGCTTAAGCACCTTTAGGATTTTCCTTGGAGCTCAACAATTTACTCAGAATTCTGAGAACTTAGATGAGTGAAGCAAATATTTTTAATCTGTGGTAAATATATTCTCTCAGAAATGATCCTTGCTAGTGGCTCTTTTTGCTAATCAGTTTATCTGTGCTTTCCAACTTTCCTTTCACCTAAACTTAATATTTTTTTAAAGATTTTATTTATTTATTTGACAGAGAGAGACACAGCGAGAGAGGGAACACAATCAGGGGGAGTGGGAGAGGGAGAAGCAGGCTTCCCGCAGAGCAGGGAGCCCGATGTGGGGCTCAATCCCAGGACCCTGGAACCATGACCTGAGCTGAAGGCAGATGATTAACAACTGAGCCACCCAGGTGCCTCTAAACTTCATATTTTCTTCAGTCATAATATATGGGCTATTTCTCTTGGATTGCCCCAAGTTTCTTCCGTAGAGTTTGACGCTACTGAATCTTCTATTTCTTCTCACACTCATTAAAAGCAGCAAGGGCAGTAACTACATAACAATACATAAAGCAAAGCAAAATTCCCATTTTTTCTGTTTATTACATATCATCAGAATATTTATTATCTGATTATTATCTTCATGCTGAGATTATCATTGACATTAAATATATATGATTTTTAATAAAGTATTGTACAATTTTGATTAGCTCTATGCCATGTGAACTGCAACAATTTAAAAAGTGTTACAGAAAGTAGCTTTTCCATAATTACCTATGAAGCAAACAAATGCTAAGAATTTGAACATGAGCAAATTGCTAAATGACCTACCTTAAATTAATGCCTTAAAGAAGTAGAGCTACATTCAAAATCTGTAGAACCTGGTACAAGGTATTGTATGGATTCAGGATGTTCATGAATTTGGTATTTGACTGAACAGAAAATAGTGGAATAGAAGCAGCAGTAGGAACAATATGTCTTCACCCATTTCTTCCCTGGGAAACAATACTCAGTATCAACTCATGAGATACACATAATAAATGGCCAAGTAGTTAGTACATTTTTATGATACTTGGATTTGCCAACGATATGTTGCTATCTAAAAACATATATAGTAGTATAATATCTACTATTTCATGACAAACTTAATAAAAAAGAGAAAGAAACATATGTGACTCAAAGTCTTTCAGAAATCTTGGTTTATGGGGCACCTGGGTGACTCAGTCAGTTAAGTGTCTGCCTTCGGCTCAGGTCATGATCCCAGGGTCCTGGGATCAAGCCCCGCATCGGGCTTCCTGCTCAGCGAAGAGCCTGCTTCTCCCTCTCCCTCTGCTGGCCACTCTGCCTACTTGTGCTCTTTCTCTCTCTCTGTCAAATAAATAAATAAAATCTTTATAAAAAAGAAATCTTGGTTTAAATAAGTAGCTTGACATTGTGGATTTGGGTATTCTTGACAGTAGGTAGCTCACTACTGCCAAAGATGTCCATGGCTTGATTTGAAGAAGTTGTGAAAATAATACTTTACCTGGTAAAGGGACTTTACAGATGTAACTAGGTTTAAGCACCTTACAACAGAGAGAGTGGCCTGGACGCCACAAGTGGGCTCAATCTAATCATGTGAGCCCCTAAAAGCAGCTGGAAAAGGAAGAAAGCAGCAAAATATAGCAGAAGAGTATGGCAAGACGTGGCAGACAGACAAGTCAAGGAAATTGCATATGTGAGATGGGTTCCAAGTGTCATGCCTGGTTCTATGATGGAGAGGGTCACATTCAAGGAGTGGGAGGTATATTCTAGGAGCTGAAGTCAGCCCATGGCTGACAGCCAGAAAGTACATGGGGATCTCAGTCTTTCAACTTCAAGTTGAAAAGTTCTGAGTTCTGCCAACAAACTGAATGAGCTAGTTTGAAAGGAAATTCTTCTCCAGACATTGAAGAAAGGAAGGTGGCCTAGCCAATACCATGATTTTAATTTTGTGAGAATTAGAGGAGAACCAACTGAGTCCCACTGTGCTAAGATTCTTGACCCACAGGAATTATGAGCTACAAAATGGGTATCATTTTAAGTCTCTAAGTTTGCAGTAACTTGTTATGGCAGCAACAGAAAACTATTGTAGGTGTAGAGGTATTTTAAGTATTTATGTAACTGATATAATGGACAGACACCATAAATATTAAATATAAAATAAACAATATCCAATTATAACAAGTGAAACATAATGTGTTCTTAATGTGCACTGGGTGAATTTGAAAATAACACAAAAGTAAAACAGCAAGACATTGCAGCACAAGAATTATTTCAGTATAGTATTACAGCTCTATCCCCTTGAATGTGCATTATTTGATGAATATATAACATATGTTTATGTTAATCACTATTTAAATGATATAGTCACAAAAGCTCAAGACTGATATGGAAGAAGAGTAAGCAAATTCACTATGACTTTCATATAGGAGGTTATAAAGCTCATTTTTTTAGCCAATGATCCCTAAGTTTTCTAGTTCACCACTACTTAGTCTCTTCTTACAGTATGCTATATGACATTTAAATATTATATTCTACAACAATACATATTTATTGTAGAAATTTATAAGTTAAAAAAAGGAATTAGGGGCACCTGGGTGGCTCAGTCATTAAGGGTCTGCCTTCGGCTCGGGTCATGATCCCAGGATCCTGGGATCGAGCCCCACGTCGGTCTCCTTGCTTGGCGGGGAGCCTGCTTCTCCCTCTCCCACTCCCCCTGCTTGTGTTCCTGCTCTCGCTATCTCTCTCTGTCAAATAAATAAAATCTTAAAAAAAAAAAAGGAATTAGATAACTTGAAATAATAAAGAAAACATATCATCCAAAAATCTAAGTCGATTTTTTGTGAAAAAAATTGTATCTTCTAAAACTTCACATATTAAACTAATTGAGTCATATCCATCAGAGGAAAATTAAGCACTTTATTATTCTATATCGTAGTTTCAAATGGTCTTGATCGCTTGTCGTTCTCTTTTTGTGTAACTTCAAACAGCCTTGGTTTATCCTTCTTCCTTATACATTAAGACAACAGGAAGAATCTGCAGGACCCTCAGGCACTCTGCAGTCTGAGGAGTATCTGCCACAAGGACTTGTTTGATTTTCTCATGGATATCTGCAACAGTTTTCTCTGTCTCTCTATTCACTGCTTTACATATACTTTATTTTATTTTTCTAATTTTGTGATGAAGTGAGAATTCTTTTTGTTTTCTCTTTAGAAAACTTAGAATATACTCCTTCTAGAGTCCCTATTCTTCTCGATAGTAAAAAATCATGCAAACATAGGTGATGAGCTGTGTGTGTGATTGTGTATATGTGTGTATATCCTACAGCATATTGAAAACAGAGCTTTGAAATTCTCTGTTTCCAATTTTGAAATATTCCTTTCTAAAAAAATTCCTTTTGGGATGCCTGGATGGCTCAGTCAGTTAACCCTCTGCCTTTGGCTCAGGTCATGATCTCAGGGTCCTGGGATCAAGCCCACATCAGGCTCCCTGCTGGGGGGATTCTGCTTCTCCCTCAACCTCTCCCTCTGCTCCTTCCCCTGCTGATACTTTCTTTCTCTCTTGCTCTCTCTCCCTCTCAAATAAATGAATAAAATCTTTTAAAAAATTCCTTTTTATGTTTGGTTCTCACTTAAATTGTTCTTTCTTTGAAACTTATTTTGTGTTTGTTCCTAAATGTTTTAACAATTTTTTGTGAATAGTATTCATAAAAATAATTCATCATTTACCCTATCCATGGCCAATAAACTGCTGAATCACTCAAGAATAGTAATTCCTTTTTCAGAAGCCAAAGAAAATGATGTTCAAGTTGCATGGTGCAAGTGTGCAAATCCCCTTCCATGAAATAAACTATATAGAGAGTCTCTTTGACAAAGGGCTTGACCAAATGACATAACCAAGCATTAATGTAAGTTTTAAATTCAGTTACTTTTCTCAAATATAACACTCACTGAAAAGTTCTTGTATTAAGACTACAAACATCTATAAATTATACTCTCCAACTGAGAAGTATTTTCTCAATGATGTGATTAACCAATTATAAGTATTTTTAGCATCTCTGCTTCTACATATCTGAAGACAAGGATATTCTCCCACATAACTACAGTACAATTATTAAAATCAAGAAATTTAGTGTTGGATAAAATATAATTACTTAGCATACAGCCTATATTCAAATTCCCCCAAGGTCCTAATGATATATTTTATAATATTTTATTGGTTTCTGGTCCAATCCAAAGTAATGCATTAAATTTATTTGTCATCTCTCTAGCTTCCTTCTATGTGACAGCCTTTACTTTATGACACTGAAATTTTTAAAAAATAAAGAAAGTGCACAAAATACATTTTTTCATAATTTACTCACAATGTATATTTTCATTATTCATTATATACATATATGTAATAATTTTATTCTGAGTCCTCCAAACAACATTAAAAAATAAGTACTAAGCAGAGTTTGCAGATTGTTTTTTGGTTTTGCTTTTGTTTTTTAACCAAAGGCTATTTTTTCTTTCTGTTTATATTTGTAAGATATATTTTTTGGGGAATGATAATTTCATATACACATACAAATTCATTGGTATAAATAAAAGGCTATGTTTAAAATATTCTCTTATATTAAAAAATTCCTATTTTTTAGTTATGCACTTTTTTTTTTGAACTTTTTTTTAAATTTTATTCTTATGTTAATCCCCATACATTACATCATTAGTTTTAGATGAAGTGTTCCATGATTCATTGTTTGTCCACAACACCCAGTGCTCCATGCAGAATGTGCCCTCCTCAATACCCACCACCAGGCTAACCCATCCTGCCACCCCCCTCCCCTCTAGAACCCTCAGTTTGTTTTTCGGAGTCTATCGTCTCTCATGGTTCGTCTACCCCTCTGATTTCCCCCGCTTCATTCTTCCCCTCCCGCTACCTTCTTCTTCTTCCTCCTCTTTTTATTTTTCTTAACATATATTGCATTATTTGTTTCAGAGGTACAGATCTGTGATTCAACAGTCTTGCACAATTCACAGCGCTTACCAGAGCACACAACCTCCCCAGTGTCCATCACCCAGTCATCCCTTCCCTCCCACCCCACCCCCCACTCCAACAACCCTCAGTTTCTTTCCTGCGATTAAGAATTCCTCATATCAGTGAGATCATATGATACATGTATTTCTCTGTTTGACTTATTTCACTCAAGATAATACCCTCCAGTTCCATCCACGTCGTTGCAAATGGCAAGATCTCATTCCTTTTGATGGCTGCATAATATCCCATTGTATATATATACCACCTCTTCTTTATCCATTCATCTGTCGATGGACATCTTGGCTCTTTCCACAGTTTGGCTATTGTGGACATTGCTGCTATAAACATCGGGGTGTACGTACCCCTTCGGATCCCTACTTTTGTATCTTTAGGGTAAATACCCAGTAGTGCAATTGCTGGATCATATGGTAGCTCTATTTTCAACTTTTTGAGGAACCTCCATACAGTTTTCCAGAGTGGCTGCACCAGCTTGCATTCCCACCAACAGTGGAGGAGGGTTCCCCTTTCTCCGCATCCCCGCCAACATCTGTTGTTTCCTGACTGGTTAATTTTAGCCATTCTGACTGGTGTGAGGTGGTATCTCATTGAGGTTTTGATTTGGATTTCCCTGATGCCGGGTGATATTGAGCACTTTTTCATGTGTCTGTTGGCCATTTGGATGTCTTCTTTGGAAAAATGTCTGTTCATGTCTTCTGCCCATTTCTTGATTGGATTCTTTGTTCTTTGGGTGTTGAGTTTGATAAGTTCTTTATAAATTTTGGATACTAGCCCTTTATCTGATATGTCATTTGCAAATATCTTCTCCCATTCTGTCGGTTGTCTTTTGGTTTTGTTGACTGTTTCCTTTGCTTTGCAAAAGCTTTTTATCTTGATGAAGTCCCAATAGTTCATTTTTGCCGTTGCTTCCCTTGCCTTTGGCAATTTTTCTAGGAAGAAGTTGCTTCGGCTGAGGTCAAAGAGGTTGCTGCCTGTGTTCTCCTTTAGGATTTGGATGGACTCCTGTCTCACATTGAGGTCTTTCAACCATTTGGAGTCTATTTTTGTGTGTGGTGTAAGGAAATGGTCCAGTTTCATTCTTCTGCATGTGGCTATCCAATTTACCCAACACCATTTGTTGAAGAGACTGTCTTTGTTCCATTGGATATTCTTTCCTGCTTTGTCGAAGATGAGTTGACCATAGAGTTGAGGGTGCATTTCTGGGCTCTCTATTCTGTTCCATCGATCTATGTGTCTGTTTTTCTGCCAGTACCATGCTGTCTTGATGATGACAGCTTTGTAATAGAGCTCGAAGTCCGGAATTGTGATGCCGCCGGTTTTGCTTTTCTTTTTCAATATTCCTCTGGCTATGCGGGGTCTTTTCTGGTTCCATACAAATTTTAGGATTATTTGTTCCATTTCTTTGAAAAAAGTGGATGGTATTTTGATGGGGATTGCATTGAATGCGTAGATGGCTCTAGGTAGCATTGACATCTTCACAATATTTGTTCTTCCAATCCATGAGCATGGAACGTTTTTCCATTTCTTTGTGTCTTCCTCAATTTCTTTCATGGAAACCAATGAAAATGAAAACACAACTGTTCAAAATCTTTGGGATGCAGCAAAGGCAGTCCTAAGAGGAGTATATAGCAATACAAGCCTTTCTCAAGAAACAAGAAAGGTCTCAAGTACACAACCTAACCCTACACTAATAGAAACTGGAGAAAGAACAGCAAATAAAGCCTAAACCCAGCAGGAGAAGAGAAATAATAAACACCAGAGGATAAATCAATAAAATGGAAACCAAAAGAACAGTAGAACAGATCAATGAAACTAGAGGCTGGTTCTTTGAAGAAATTAACAAGATTGATAAACCCCTGGCCAGACTTATCAAAAAGAAAAGAGTAAGGACCCAAATCAACAAAATCATGAATGAAAGAGGAGAGATCACAACCAACACCAAAGAAATACAAACAATTATAAGAACATATTATGAGCAACTCTATGCCAGCAAATTAGATAACCTGGAAGAGATGGATGCATTCCTAGAGATGTATCAACTACCAAAACTGAACCAGGAAGAAATAGAAAACCTGAACAGACCTATAACCACTAAGGAAATTGAAGCAGTCATCAAAAATCTCCCAAAAAACAAAAGCCCAGGGTCAGATGGCTTCCCAGGGGAATTCTACCAAACATTTCAAGAAGAATTAATCCCTATTCTTCTGAAACTGTTCCAAAAAATAGAAATGGAAGGAAAACTTCCAAACTCGTTTTATGAGGCCAGCATTCCCTTGATCCCAAAACCATACAAAGACTCCATGAAAAAGAAGTATTACAGACCAATAACCCTGATGAACATGGATGCAAAACTCTCACCAAAATATGAGCCAATAGGATCCAACAGTACATTAAAAGGATTATTCACCACAGCCATGTGGGACTTATTCCTGGGCTGCACGGTTGGTTCAACATCTGCAAATCAATCATTTTGATACAATACATTAATAAAAGAAAGAAAAAGAACCTATATGATCCTCTCAATAGATGGAGAAAAAGCATTAGACAAAGTACAGCTTCCTTTCTTGATCAAAACTCTTCAGAATATAGAGATAGAGGGTATATACCTCAATATTATAAAAGCCACCTATGAAAAACCCACAGTGAGTATCCTTTTCAATGGGGAAAAACTGAGGGCTTTCCTCCTAAGCTAAGGAACACGGCAGGGATGTCCACTATCACCACTGTCATTCAACAAATTACTACAAGTCTTAGCCACATCAATCAGACAACAAAAAGATATAAAAGGCATCTGAATCAGGAAAGAAAAAGTCAAACACTTGCTCTTTGCAGATGATATGATACTTTATGTGGAAAACTCCAAAAACTCCACCCCCAAACTGCTAGAACTCATACAGGAATTCAGTCAAGTGGCAGGATATAAAATCAATGCACAGAAATCAGTGGCATTCCTATACACCAACAAGACTGAAGAAAGAGAAATTAAGGAGTCGATCCCATTTATAATTGCACCCAAAACCATAAGATACCTAGGAATAAATCTAACCAAAGAGGCAAATAATCTGTATTCAGAAAACTATAAAATACTCATGAAAGAAATAGAGGAAGACACAAAGAAATGGAAAAACGTTCCATGCTCATGGATTGGAAGAAAAAATATGGTGAAGATGTCAATGCTACCTAGAGCAATCTACACATTCAATGCAATCCCCATCAAAACAACATCCACTTTTTTCAAAGAAATGGAACAAATAATCCTAAAATTTGTATGGAACCAGAAAACACCCCAAATAGCCAGAGGAATGTTGAAAAAGAAAAGCAAAGCTGGTGGCATCACAATTCCGGACTTTAAGCTCTATTACAAAGCTGTCATCGGGTGCCTGGGTGGCTCAGTTGGTTAAGCAACTGCCTTCGGCTCAGGTCATGATCCTGGAGTCATGGGATCGAGTCCCATGCTTCTCCCTCTGACCCTATCCCCTCTCATGCTGTTTCTCTCTCTCTTTCTCTCAAATAAATAAATAAATAAAATCTAAAAAAAAAAAAAAAAAAAGCTGCCATCATCACGACAGTATGGTACTGGCACAAAAACAGACACATAGATCAATGGAACAGAATAGAGAGCCCAGAAATGCACCCTCAACTCTATGGTCAACTAATCTTTGACAAAGCAGGAAAGAATGTCCAATGGAAAAAAGACAGTCTCTTCACAAATGGTGTTGGGAAAATTGGACAGCCACATGCAGAAGAATGACACTGGACCATTTCCTTACACCACACACAAAAATAGACTCCATATAGTTGAAAGACCTAAATTTGAGACAGAAGTCCATCAAAATCCTCAAGGAGCACACAGGCAGCAACCTCTTCGACTCTGCCGCAGCCACTTCTTCCTAGAAACATTGCCAAAGTCAAGGAAGCAAGGGCAAAAATGAACTATTGGGATTTCATTAAGATAAAAGGCTTTTGACAGCAAAAGAGACAGTCAACAAAACCAAAAGACAACCGACAGAACGGGAGAAGATATTTGCAAATGACATATCAGATAAAGGGCTAGTATCCAAAATCTATAAAGAACTTATCAAACTCAACACCCAAGGAACAAAGAATCCAATCAAGAAATGGGCAGAACACATGAACAGAAGACATCCAAATGGCCAACAGACACATGAAAAAGTGTTGAACATCACTCAGCATCAAGGAAATCCAAATCAAAACCTCAATGAGATACCACCTCACACCAGTCAGAATGGCTAAATTTAATAAGTCAGGAAACAACAGATGTTGAAGGGGATTCTGAAAAAGGGGAACCCTCCTACACTGTTGGTAGGAATGCCACAGCAGCCACTCTGGAAAACAGGATGGAGGTTCCTCAAAAAGTGGAAAATAGAGCTACCATATGACCCAGCAATTGCACTACTGAGTATTTACCCCAAAGATACAAATGTAGGGATCCGAAGGGGTATGTGTACTCTGATGATTATAGCAGCAATGCCCACATAGCTAAGCTATGGAAAGAGCAAAGATGTCCATTGACAGATGAATGGATAAAGAAGATGTTGTTTATATATACAATGAAATATTATGCACTACCAAAGGAGTGAAATCTTGCCATTTGCAACGACATGGATGAAACTGGAAGGTATTATGATGAGTGAAATAAGTCAATCAGAGAAAGACAGGTATCATATGATCTCACTGATATGAGGAATTCTTAATCTCAGGAAACAAACTGAGGGTTGCTGGAATTGTGGAGGTGGGAGGCATGGGGTGGCTGGTTGATAGACACTGGGGAGGGTATGTGCTATGGTGAGTGCTGTGAATTGTGTAAGACTGTTGAATCACAAACCTGTAGCTCTGAAACAAATAATAAATTATATGTTAAAATAAAGTAGAAGATAGTAGGAAGGGAAAAATGAAGGGGGAAAATTGGAGGGGGAGACAAACCATGAGAGACTCTGGACTCTGAGAAACAAACTGAGGGTTCTAGAGGGGAGGGGTGTGGGGGATGGGTTAGCCTGGTGATGGGTATTAAAGAGGGCACGTATTGAATGGAGCACTGGGTGTTATACACAAACAATGAATCATGGAACACTACATCAAAAACTAATGATGTAATGTATGGTGATTAACATAACATAATAAAATTAAAAAAAAAAAAAGAAAGGAGGGTCTAAATGAAATTTAAAGCACTCATCCAACTCTGACATGACAATATTTTCTAATATTTTATAGAAACAATATAGAGGGGTACTCATTGAATAGCAGTCAACAAAAGCACAGATTCAAGTGACTTTCATTGTCTTTATTCTTTGTTAGACAAAGCCACCCCTCATTAGGGACCAGACTTATTTGTAATTCATTTGCTTGACCCAGATGGTGAAGTCTAAATGTAATCGCAATGTCAGCCTAAATTACCCCATGCTGTTTTGGGTGACTCACATGTTCTATACTATACGCAGTTAACAAGAATAAAGCAATACTGAGTTCAAATATTTCCCAAAGAAGTGAGCACATGGGGCACACTGGATTCACAGTGAATGCTCATTAAAACCACTGAACATTTTGCAAGGGTAAGAATTTTGGTATTGGGCCTGTGGTGTCCATGTTACTATAGCAATAACTATTATCTCTTGAGCTATTGCAATTCTGACCTGCAGTGTTTAATAACACTCACCCACCTCACAGGGATGTAATCAGAATTTATTAATATTTGTAAAACAGTGTTAATTTAAAAATGCAATGTAAGATCTAAGTATTATTTTTTTCTGTGTACCTTAAAATTTATCTATGTGACAAAATTCCATATACCCTACAGCATCAATTACAACTTAACATCTTTGATACTAGTGCTTCTTTGGTCTCCCTTTTAAGGGAGAATCTTCAAAAGAATAGTTCTGCAATTTCTGGTCTTATACTTATTTGAGCTTTGCATTCAATACCTTTTTCCCTTTGCTTTTCTCTGCTAGAAGAAAAAAATAAGAATGCTCTTTTGAAACTTAGAGTGGCTGAGTCCACTTTAAAAAATCAAGATAGAAAATTTACTACTCTTGCCATTAAATATTACAGTGGGACTAATACACTGAATTTAGTATGTAAGGGCAGTTATTTATCCCAAGGGGGGGAAAAAACAAATTCTCTTTATAAATTACCAGTGACATTAGTAAGTCATATATTAAAGAGCAACATGTTTGGAAATCAAATATAAAGCCATTTTAACTACCCAGTAGGGATAATGTAAAGTGAATTAAACTGTTACAGTCTAACATTTGGTTATGCTCTATTGGGTCTAATATACTTATATTTATACTTGAGACTTTTGAGTATGTCATCAAATTTTGAGCATATATTTATAGATTAGCAAATTAGCAATGATTTTAAGTTTCCCTTATTGTCTACTGCTAGGCATCAAAGATATCACTACCAGTTTTCAAATTTATGGCTAGGAACCCAGAATAAATTTCATGGGTGTATAGTAGACAAAGATATTAGGGAAATCCTAAAAGACTGACAGAATGTGAATAAAAATATCTCAATTATTAACCTTAGCTCTGTGTCCAACCATAATGCCTTTGGGGAAGTCACTTTGGATCTGTTTCCACAACTGTACAATGAAGTTCATCTTAGAAAGTACTCAATTGTACCTTCTGGCTTTAAATCCAAGGGTTCCTGCTCATGATACAATGTAGAACATTGAGAAAACCTAAAGAATGAAAGATAGAGGATATAAGAGAAAATCTAATTGCAAGGTAATATTCACACTTGGCAATGCGATCTAGTCACCAGACCATATGAAAGTGCTGCGAGAGACTGAGAAAGCTACTGCTATAGATGTTCTAAGATCATGGGATTGAGAGTGGGGAGCTAAGATTATTTCTATGGAATAATAAGAACCAGTTGGAAGGTGGAGGTGATCAGCAGACTTGAAATAAAGAAAACTGGGTGATTTGAACATTCTGCAACTTTAGTTTTACAAACTATAATTTTATGTTTAGAAATTAATAATTAATAATTTGAACGTTCTTTTAGTTTGTTTAACAAGTTCAAACTTTGGTCCATTAAACTTAAATAAAATAATGTGACTATATAATGGGTTTATGGGATAAGGTACTCTATTTATAAAGTGCTTTATTGTGTGTTTGTGTGTATGTGTGTGTGTGTAACTGGCTACAATATGGTTACGTAACAATCACAAAATCTCAGCAATATACACATATTAATATTCAATCATGTGCTTGCAGATGAGCTTATAGTTGGTTCAGTTTACAAAGTAGTTGAGCTGTATTTAGAATATTCTCACTTCTGTACAGGCTGGAGGTCATCAGATATAGCTGGGTTTAGCTAAGGGTGGCTCTGCTCCACATATCTCTCATTCCTATTCCTTGAACCAGTGGGTTAGTCTGGGCATGTTCTTAAGGAAATGGCATAGCACATGGTATTTAATAGGTAGTATATGTATACTCAAAGTTGTTCATTTTTTTCAAGGTCAGTTTAGCAAGTTTTTATCTTGTATTTTCCAATGCAAACTTAGGAATCAGCTTATTAATGTCCCAAACACCTGGCTTGAGTTTATTTGTATTTTATTGAATCTATATATCATAATTGAGGTATCCTGTGCATGAACATGATACATATTTCTTCTAAATATGTCTTCATCAATTTTTCTAATACTTAGTTGTTTACAAATATTTAATAAATTATATAATATTTCTAATATTTTAGGAACAGTATATAAATGATTTCTATATTTTGGAACTAATTTGTAGAATGTGAAATTCTTTTCGTTTTCTCCTTTTTTTTTTTTTTTTTGCAAGCAGCTCTATCATCTTCTAATAATTACCCTCTAATTTCTTCCTATTTTATTTATTTATTCATTCATTCATTCATTCATTCATTCATTCATTCATTCAAGTAGGCTCCATGACCAGCATGAAGCCCAACATGGGGTTTGAACCTAGAACCCTGAGATCAAAACCTGAGCTGAGATCAAGAGTTGGATGCTTAACTGAGCTGCCCAGGTGCCCCTCTCCATTTATTTTATCTTTCACTTTTCCCTCTTGCTATTTACATTGGCTATGATCTCTGCTATAATGACTAATAGAAGTGGAAATGGCAGGTTCCATTGTCTTTCAAGTTTCTAGGAGAAAAGATTCAATTAGTCAAAATTAAGTATAATGTTTGTGTTATATTTTTGGGAAATATTTTATTATAACTATGTAAATATATAATGCATATAGTAGGGTAGTATCTAATATATATATATTAGATAAACATTATGAATTGTTACCAAGTGAATACATTTGTATAGATAGCAACCTAATAATTCAAGAGACAGAATATTTTTAGATTTTCAAAAGCCTCCTTCATGTTATCTTTACAACTCCCTAAATGGAACACATTTCCTGACATTTATACGCATAGAATCATCCACTATATATTCATTTATTTTTCTGTCTGTTTTCCTTAATATTATGTCTATCTGAGTCATTGACGTTGTGACATATTTCTTATTTCACTCTCTTCCATTTTAGTATAGTTCTCTATAATATGAATCTATCATACTTTATTTATTACATTGTGTTTTGGGGGTGTTTTGTTTTGATTTTTTTAGAGAGGGAGGGGGAGGGAGAGGGAGAGAGAGAATCTTGAGCAGGTTCCATGCCCAGCGTGGAGCCTGATGTGGGGCTTGATCTTACAACTCTGAGATCATGACCTGAGCTGAAATCGAGTTGGATGCTTAACTGACTGACCCACTGAAGTACCCCTATTTATTCCATTGTTAATTGAAATAGTGCTTTAAGTTATTTTCAGTTTGACCCTACAACAAAAACAAAATAAAATGATGCTATAGGACTTCCAATTCTGGGAATTTGGAGAAGACATGCTTTTCCTTTTTTCCCTACTAAGTACACCTAAATACCTGGAGATTTATATATATATATATAATATGTGATATATATATCATAAGAAGACTCTGAAAGGTGAAGAGAGGAAGACAGGTTAATGATCTCAAGATCCAAGGACTAATACAATGGTGACTTCCTTCAGACTTATTTTTTTGTCTCATGTATCTCAGAATTGGAGATGAAGAAGCTGGCAACCCAGAAATAGTGCAGACAAAAAAAAAAAAAAAAGCTTCAACAAAGTGTGTTCTCTCTAGCTAGAAGATGAAGAAAGGGGCAACCTAACAGGAGAGAAAATTTTAGATAAAAATTGTTCTATTTCAACATAACATATAACATTTAAAACAGCTATAACCCAATTATTTAACACTTAAGGAACTCATTAGTGACTATGTTTGTAGTGTAAAATGATCTTGTACATTATCAAATGTAAATTGTGATTTCCATTTGCATGACAATAATCATGTATTATAATAAAAATGAAAAATATTAGTGTTACTAAAAACATAGTCGTCATTGAGTATAGGTTGATGATATTTCCCCAGTGCCTAGCAGAAGTACATTTTGGGATCTATGGAAGTCTAAGCCTCAAGAAAAATATGGGGAAGATCATAGTAATAAATGCATGATATATTTAAATGGCATGAAGAGCAAATAGAAGATTCCTGAGAAAAAGCTGAGGAGTAACTGCAGTGCCCTCTGCATGTTCTATTTGTGGACTTAACCAAAGCATGTTTCCCTCCTGGCACACATGCAAGTTGATTATAGCATAGTTTTTATTCACATATTCAATTTTAAAGAAAAAAAGTTGTTATAGAAACTATTTTGATAATGAGAATTTCAATAGCAAGAAGTAGATGTATTTTGGGAGAATGATTTTATGATTTTAATTTATTTCACCAGCTTTGCCCAGAAGTATCTGTTATTAGTCATTCTTGTACCCTAATTATGACCAAGTGATAAATATTTACTTAAATTGTTAATAGAATCAAATACATTTGCATTTCTGAATCCTAAATACCTGACTTGGATTCCCTGAATTAATGTTTACAGGTGACTCAAACTAAGTATTTATCAGTGAATGCCCTAAAGACGGCAATATGCTATGGTATAATTGGAAGGAATTATGAATCTAGAGTCAGAAAAATGGGACTTACTTCGTGATGCAAGACTTACAAATTTCAAAAAGTGTTTTAACACCTTGGAGCTGCTGTTTCTTTAATATCAGCAAAGTTATTTCTAGAACTTACAGAATTTTAATGGTGACAAAATGAAATGATGTAGAATTGTATTTTATACTGGAAAGTGCTAGATAAGTGTAGCAGATTTAATTAGAATGAAGATGATGTAGTTCTAGTCATACATGAGGTGTAAACTTAATGTTTTTCTGTGTTACTGACACAGCCACTTTTTGTCCTAGGCTGTAATGCACACCAGAGATGGAGATGGAACTTTAACTAATATAGTAAAATAAATCCATACCTACTGTGTCTTGTTGGACAACATAAGCGATATTGTATCTGTTTTGCTTGTTTTTATGAATTTAAGCCCTAAAAGAGTCAATATCGGGAGTTAACATGTCTTAGCACTATGTTAGGCAGAGTTGCCTACAAAGGTATAATTTGGTAAATCAGAAGAATTTCCTATTTTTATTTTTCATATTAAACCTACATTTTAATCACAAGATGTTCTCTGAAATGAGTACTGGTAATGTTTAAAATAAAATCCTATCACCTAACAGTGCACATAGAAAGTTTTCTTAAAGAGATGGAAAAACAGCGCGCCTGGGTGGCTCAGTTGGTTAAGCGACTGCCTTCGGCTCAGGTCATGATCCTGGAGTCCCTGGATCGAGTCCCGCATCGGGCTCCCTGCTCGGCAGGGAGTCTGCTTCTCCCTCTCCCACTCCCCCTGCTTGTGTCCCCTCTCTCGCTGTGTCTTTCTCTATCAAATAAATAAATAAAATCTTTAAAAAAAAAAAAAGAGATGGAAAAACATTCTAAATATTTTATTTTAACATGCTTTAGTTATTCAGATTATCCTTTTCATGTTTTTCTTAAAAAGAAAATGAATTTGTACTTGTATTATCTTCTACACACTCAAAAAATGAAAATTATGGAAATTCCAGTTAGTCAACTATAACAGATATGACTTGTCAGAGCTGTGAAATCTCTGATAAAATTTA
Source organism: Mirounga leonina (assembly GCF_011800145.1). Taxonomy (NCBI): domain Eukaryota; kingdom Metazoa; phylum Chordata; class Mammalia; order Carnivora; family Phocidae; genus Mirounga; species Mirounga leonina. Next base: position 8,533,646 of record NW_023270757.1, on the reverse strand, counting down.
TCCTGAGCTAGCAAGATGGAGATCATGTTTTAGTACATGCATCTGATATTAGAAGCCCATCTTCCTCTGGCTTTGAGTTTGATGACAGCTATATAGAATCACATATTTCAGATATGTCTTTAAGAATAGAAGCAGAAGAAAGAATGTTAACTCCATTTTCCTAACAGGCTTACTCTTAATTGAAAATACCTCTACATTGGAATTCAGAAGTTTCATTCATACTCCCAGGTCAACAGCCGTGCTAATGCATTGTACTATACTACAATTGACTCTATTATTTTATCCAAAACAACTTACTGTGTATTATGGTACCAGACCAAGCATCTGTCATTTAAAACATGTTTATACTTTGTACATGAAAAACTAACACACAAGTACTTTAATGATTACTTCTATTGTAACGGCTTTTTTTTTTTTTAGATTGTTAAAGATCAGAATATAAAGACTATAGTTTCCATTTCAAGTAATGCTGATTTTGACATAGTAAATTTACTATTTAATTGGCTTTTAAAATATTGGATTAAAATTATATTTTGATAGAAATGCATTTATCATATTTTACTCATTTGAGGAGGAAAGTAACAGGAGTCAGAAAAGTGAAGTTATATTAGTAATCAAAAATGTAGTTTGCCAGGTGTTTTTATTATTCCTCATCCACTCATAGTACAGGATTGCTTTCATCAGCTCCCTTGTATTTGGAAGCAGTTATAACATTTGTTCTGGACCATGGCTTATGAGTACAGTGGTAGCTGTCATTTTCAGCTTGGATACTCAATGTTAGCGTGAGACATGCCAGAACTTTATTTGCTCCAGGTTAAGGAGATGTGTGCCAATGTCTCCAACAGACCTAAAATGAACAGATAGTGCAACCAAGAAAACAGACTCTACTTTAAACTGATAGGATCTGGGGATTGTTTGTTATCGCAACATAACCTAGAAGACCTTGGTTGATTAATACTAGAATTGTAACACTGCTAATAACAGAAACACTTTACAGTATGTAGCATTGACTAGAAGGCTGATAGCAGTAAAGGGTATTTTTGATAATATGGAAGGCATTTAATACAGTCAGTGAAATTTTACCCCCAAGGGAAAAGATTGGAAAGCAGAAGTCTAATTGTGTATATGGATTGCGATTGACTGAACCTGTGAAGATTGGTTCAGTTACATGAGTTCTCCTAAGCTCAATAAAGAAAAAAAGTCCAAATTTAAGAACTATAAAGGTAATAACAGAAAAAGTCTAGAAATTATAGGCACTTCAAGTTGAGAAGAGAAAACATCTTACAACTTGTAAACCTTTGACAAGCAGTGAATCAAGGATATAATAATAACTTATATTGTTGAAATCTCAAGATATATATGACCAAGATGGCCTTGATGTTCGCTTCAGTTTGACTAAACTTTAGACAGTTTTCTTCCTCACTCTAGGCCCTTGGCCTTCCTATTTTAGAGCACTGGTTTTTGAAAACTTCAGTTATAATTTCTTTCTCTGTCCCTCTTGTATGTATATCTTTTCCCAGCATACTGACAGTTTTAGAACCCAGGAATGTCTTTCTCAAAGACCTGAGTTATCTCTTTGAAATGTAATCATAACCTTAAGTATATACCATTTTTATTTGTCAATTATACCTCAAAGCTGGGGGATAAAGAAATATAGGGCTCCTATCTTTCAGTATAAGTGGGACAATAGGAGTCTAACTTCAGTAAGGACCAATTAGCAAACACAGTTGGTCTAATTGTATTGACAAACCTTTCCACTAAATCCCCCAGTACTTTTCCACTAGCTCCTATTGCTTAAAATCTCCCCCATCTTTTAAGGTAAGATTTAAATAATGAAAAAGGTGTCAAAGAACCCTTCAGAACTTACACTGAAGAATTAATAGGCAATAGATCTATTTAACTTGATTTGCAGTGCCTATCTTGAGAGAACAATGATGATACGGACAATATTAAGAGTTGCCTGGGGCGCCTGGGTGGCTCAGTTGGTTAAGCATCTGCCTTTGGCTCAGGTCATGATCCCAGGGTCCCAGGATCGAGTCCCATGTCAGGCTCCCTGCTCAGCGGAGAGCCTGCTTCTTCCTCTCCCTCTGCCTGCTGCTCACCCTGCTTGTGCTCTCTCTCTCTCTCACTATCTCTCTCTGTGTGTCAAATAAATAAATAAAATATTAAAAAAAAAAAAAAAGATTTGCCCGTCAGGGGGACCTGGCTACCTCTGTCAGTGGAATGTGTGGCTCTTGATCTCGGGGTTGTGAGTTTGAGCCCCACATTGGGTATAGAGATTCCTCAAAAAATAGAAAAAAAAAAAAAAACTCTCAAAAAAAAGTAGCCAATGAACTACATGGATGGTTCTAGTTTAACTAAAATGATAGGTAGTACATAGTTGTTTATTGTCAGTAATTATCAAATATATCTGAACCATGATGAAAAGCTTTCCTTTGGTAGACATATCCCTTATAGTCCCATAAAAATGCATAAACTTAAACAACAGAAATGTGAACAAATTCATTTTACAATTTTTTTGTTCTAAAATAGGAGAATTCAAGAAAAGTTCTGTTGAATGTTAGGATCCTAGGAGATGTCTGTAGGTGTTATAGGTGATCCTGATGTGAAAAAAAAAATCATATTTGAACTTCACGTGCTACATGATGTTAGTGCCTGAGCATGCCTGCTTACAATTCTGTTAGAGGCCTTTCATCCTCATATGGTAATGCATAATAAGACTATGTTTTAGTATGTCAGTCTATTTTCAATTTGTGAATGAAAGAGGGGAGGCCATGAATAAGTGGTAAGTGCTGAATCACAGAAAGGGGAGAATGGTAGGCTGATGGATAGCGTCTCCCTCGTATATTGATTCTTTCAACAGCTTCTTAACACCCTACAGTGTAACATTACTGTAGCAAGCAAGCTCTACTACTATAACAGAAAACTAGAGGAAACTTTTATTATAAAGAAGGAATATTTATGCATCACAACTTGTCTCCTCTATAGCAGTGTCTTTTTGCTGATATTGGGTAGGTTAGATGTTACATTGTAAGGTTTTTATATTTTTTGTCATCTTTTTATTCACATATTTATTTTTCAATTTTGTTATATTTTATATGATATTAGAGTTTGTGTTTTATAAAGTATTCAACCTTTCACCATGGAAAACTGTGAAGCGAAGCTGTGAGGTGGAAGAGAATAGGTAAATAATGAAAAATTAAAACTTAACTTGCTAGCATGTAAAGTTATAAAGCTTGAAATGATAGAAAAAATACAGTATGAGAAATGGAAAGTCTTCCTTTTTTAAGCAAATTAAAGCGTGTGTAAATAATATGTCACATATGCTAAAGAGGTTTTACATATTAAAGTGAAAAATATCCTTCCTTTTCCTGGGTTGATTATAAACAAATTTTACCAAAAATTATGATGCTGTAGCATTAATGAAATTTGGAAATGATGGCAAAATTAAAGCATTTTCCATTACAAAGAGCTGACTGAAATAAGCAATAGTCAAGATATATTTAAAGTGTTCTTTATATCTGAAAATAAATGTTCTGCTTTGGAGGAAATATGTTGATATTTCATGAAAGTTTTTGCCTCTGTTGTAAGTAAAGGGAAATCCTAATGCATTCAACAAAATTTTTCCTTCCCAGGCAAGTTTGGTGCATAAATTCTTGAAGATAAAAAAAAAATCTGGAAGATGCTACAAAAATGTTCATCTTTATTAAACCAAGATCTGTTTATTTGACAATGTTTAAAAATCTGTGCAAAAGCCTGGGACTGGAAGCAATATCTTTTCTAGTATGTAGAAAAATCCAGTGGCTCGACAGGAAAAACTCTCAAAAGGCATATTTTAGCAAAAAAAAAAAGGGGGGGATCACAGGAGTACTTTTAAGGAAACAGTAGGCAAAAATGACAGGTAGCATAACTAAGAAATGAGCCCTTTTCATTCTAAGCTAGTGAGATTTGAAATTTGTTCATTACAACAGCATAATTTAGTTTATCTGGATCTAAGCATTATGTAAAATGAAAAAGAAAGAATAACAAATATGGCTGGATCATGTTTCTAACAGAGTGTCCAATGAAACAATCTTTCAAACACAGAATAGCATATTATTTTAAGTAGAGGTATAACAAAAATGTTCTGAATAAAGTCAGGGTCATTACAACTAGTGATGCCCATAATTGTCAAGTTTATTCTTAGGTAAACATCATAACAAAGAGGAAAGAAGATTCTCATCAATGGCTTTTAGAATTACTCTGAAATTCCTCACATCCAATTTTTTAAATATGCTTTGATTTAAAGGTAAGGGAAACAATAAATTACAACAGAGATATCATATTTCAAACTACAGGAACAATTTCAAATACATAGATATATTTGAAATGCAGAGTGCTATCACCTAATATAACTACTGTTTTAAAAAAATCTTCTCCAAGCTACAGCTACATATCTCTTTATTTAAATTCATAGGCATGCATATAGGGAATATTGAGCAATAGATCATAAAAGAAAAAGTCAAATTACAGAGAAAAAGGTGTGGTTACATTCAAACCTGTCTGTATGGTTAGATATGTTACTTCCAAAAATGAAGTATTACCTAAATGCTATTAGTTTCATAAAGGCATCATGTTTAGTATGGCTTTGTAAATTCTAAGATATACCACACCATAAAAAAATGTATTTTTTTCCTCCATTTCTCCTAACCTACCCAATATGTTCTTGGAACCTACAATTTTAATTAAAAATTAACGTGTATGTGCGGGGTGCCTGGGTGGCTTAGTTGGTTAAGCTTCTGCCTTGAGCTCAGGTCATGATCCCAGAATCCTGGGATTGAGCCCTGCATCAGGCTCCCTCCTCAGTGGGGAGCCTGCTTCTCCCTCTGCCTCTCCCCCTGCCTGTGCTCTCTCTCTGTGTCAAATAAATAAATAAAATCTTTTAAATTTTTTTTAAAAAATAAAGTGTATGTGCATCTAAGAGAACTCTGAGATATTAAAGACTAACTGTAACCTTCACAGATTGTGATATATGTAAAGAGATTTAGAGGTATGCCTAAATACCTGTGTACCTTAGTATAAACACTACTCTGAAGATACACCTTTAATGTGACATACTGATAGGCTGATTATAATGATCACTTTTTAACTTTTAACATATATGTATTTGTTAGAAGGGTACTAGCGGCTGTAACAAGCAAACCTAAAACCCTAATATGGCTCAAATATGATGGAAGTTTATTTTTCACTCACATAAATTCTAAAATGTATGTTCCTGATAAGGGTGGGTCTATCTGCCAAACAGAGACTCAGGGACCCAGACTCTTTCCTTCTAAGGACTCTCTCTTTTTCAACACCCAGCCTGAAGAAGGAAAAAGAATTATAAGCCATTATTGTAAAGCCTCTAGGCTCAGGCCTGGAAAGGGTGCAGCTTAACTTTTACTGGCCGAATTTCAACCATATGTGGTCACTTCTAACTGCCAACAATTTGGGAAAAAAAAGTTTAGTTGTGTTCCAGAAAGATTGATTTGATGAGTAGCCAGTCACTACACATCACATGAAACTTCTGTTTCAATCAATTCACCCGACAGTCAGAATGAGCACCATAAAAATGCAAATCCATACATGTAATTCATCTTTAATGTTATTCTATTGTCTTCCACATAAAGTCTAAACTCAATAACATTATATAGAAAGTTCCATAAGGTCAAGTTTTCTTCTAAGTTCTTTAACCTCATTTCCTATGCACATTAAATTCCAGCCATTTTAAACTAATTAATTAAACAAATTAATCCACAAATTTGCAATCTACATCTCAAATCTGACCTATTGCATATATTATTATTTCAATATGAAATGACTTGACCTTCCACCTCACCTGATTAACTCCTATTTATTCTTCACATCTTAGATCAGTATCACCTAATTTAGAAAACATGTATGGAATCCATTCCTTCTCATGCTCTCAATTTATGTTTACTACATATCTACATATCACACAACTCCCTGTGTAATTAAACAAAAATGGTCACTTTATGAGTATATCCAAGCTCTCTCTTCTTCCTGCCCACTAAAGAAGATTCTAGGTTTATGTCTTTGTTTACTTTCTTTGATTCCCTTTGAGATAGAATTTCACCAACCAAGAATGAGTCCACAAGCCTTTGTTAATGAAATCAGAAATATGTTGTGCAAGATCACTACTGAGGACCACTTCTTGGGAAAAACAAAAACAAAAACAAAAAACAAAAGAAATATGTTTGACAAGGAAAATAACAATTAGGTGGGTTCTTCCAAGAATACCAAGCAAAAGTAAGATCATTCCATTGCTCAAGTGTGGATGATATATTAAAACAACAACAACAACAACAACAACAACAACCATGCCTTCTTGTGAAAGCAACAAATTTGGACGGGCAGGAAGAACAAGGTGGAGAGATCGCAATAATGAACCTTATGCATGAGGAAAGAGAAAACTTGAAGAGACAAAGGCATTAGAAAAGAAGAGATTATTGTTTTCTGTGTTCTTAGAAGTTTTTTCAAGAGTGAGAGGGGAGGTAAATATCAGAATTCATGTTTTTATTATGCTCCTTTGATGGGGTGCCTGGGTGGCTCAGTCGGTTAAGTGGCTGCCTTCGGCTCAGGTCATGATCTCAGGGTCCTGGAATTGAACCCCACGTTGGGCTCCTTCCTCAGCAGGGAGCCTGCTTCTCCCTCTCACTCCACCTACTGCTCTGCCTACTTGTGTTCTCTCTCTATCTCTGTCAAATAAATAAATAAACTCTTAAAAAAAAAATAAGTGGTCTACAAAGTTCAGGACTTCATTTTAGTTGGATTTGTTCACTTGTCTTTCCCACTAGGCTCCAGGGTACTTGAATTTCTAGTGCAGTGCCTATTTGGAATTCATAAATCTTCACTTGGATTCAAAATAACAGTCTTTTAAGGAGAACTAATACCATAGATGAAAGAATACAAATATATACACAATAGTCTTAAAGCTTGGTAGAGATAGAACTAGATGCAGAGCAAAATGTAAAGGCTGACTACTATGCATGCATTATGTAGGAAACCTATATTCCTCTCTCCCCATTTTCACAGAGAAGAAGGAAATCAAACCCCCTTTCCAGAAGGGAGTATTAGAAGAATAGCATAGAATTCTATGGAATACTGCTGGAAGAATACTTCCCAGTCCAGCCTGCTCTCTTCATAGCTTGCTCTTCCTCACAGAAGGACTGATATATAATTGTTGAAGTTGAGACAAGGTGCCAGCTTGCATAGCTCAGACATGTTTCAATTATGGGACTGGGAAAATCTGTCTGCAAATAATGTGGTTTCTTTCTGCCCTTATTCTCCATGCAGTTAGCACTGGGGAAGGACAGAAGAAAATTCTAACATTCCTTTCTGCTCTGCATGGTGCTATTAAGAAAACAATTAAGAAGCTTATTTTTCTTTGGATCCAAGCAAGATTCTCCAATCTAGCTTTAAATGTAAGATAGCTGACCCTTGGCTAATTCCAATATATATATTGGAATCCAATATTTGAAATATATATATATATTTCAAAATGGTGAGGTACAATGTATGGTTAATTATCATCCTCAAACTTCCCCCAAATTTTTAAGTACAAACCCAGAATTTTAAATCAGTAATTATAATTGAGGAGGATCTTTCTACTTTCATGTGATTATAAAGCCTTCCCTCATATCTGAATCATATGGAGTTAATTGTATAATACATTTCTAGTTGCCTAACAATTTTCATCTTAGAAACTCAAAATTTGTATGGAGAAAAAGTCTCTTTTTAAGGCTAGGCTGACAAAATTGGACATGGCCTGATAGGCTGAGAGAACCATGTGTCTGAATTGTAATTCTTATCTTTCCAGGCAAAGTTTCTCTCTCTCTCATGTTAATAGAATCTCTGATAAGAACTATTATTTGCAATGTTTTGTTGTAATATATTCGACCAGGTTAATTGTAATCCTTAGCAACTAGTTTTATCAGAGCACAAGGTTAAATTCATATGATAGCAAAGAATAAATATTTTTAAAAACTTACCATGACAGATTCTGCTTATGAAAGAAGATAGCTGTTTTCCTTTTTTGCCTTGGAGACAACCACACGGCCAAATCTAAAGAAGTTAAAGCATTAAAAATGTGTCTTTCATCTCATGTATCACATAGAATGAGAAATTTGTCCAGCTACTCCTCACTCTCTTTCCAATTTCTGATTTTTCCATCTAAGAATTGGAACAATATCTAGGGTGTGAATTGAAATAAAACTGAAAAAGAAACAAATGTTTTTTCTTCCTATATAGAGGTTCTGAATTTTATATATACTATAATCTTGATTTTCCATAAGCCCAAATAAATATTCAAGAACTCAAGATTTGTTGAAATAATTTACTAAATAGTTATGGTGATTAGCTAACAAAGAAATGTGAGATATAACTAAATTTACTGATATAAACTATTGTCTGAAAAGTATTATGAGAAAATTACTACCTTGGCATCTATATATTATCAGAGATTATCTGAGAATATATGATAAAATTATTTGATGCTATTAGCTAATAAAAGCAGGAGTTCATATATTCTTTAAAAAAATAAAGGATATTTACAAATATTCCAACATTGCTTGCATTCCTATACTTTGTAATATGTTGGGACATGTGTCATATAATTATATAATAAATATAATATATCACATTTCTATTTTTTCACTTTTCTATGAAATATACCTTTGTTAAAAGTTATTCTGTGCCTCACTCTAGTTGTTCCCACTCATTAAAAATTATCAAAATGTGTTGGAACAACTAAAATTTTCTATTGACTATAGACATTTTAATGTGGTAAAGAAGTTATATATATATGTGTGTGTGTGTGTGTGTGTGTGTGTGTGTGTGTGTATATGATAATTGACTTTCTCTGCTTGACTTATTTCACTTAACATAATCTCCTCCAGTCCCATCCATTTTGATGCAAAAGTTAGTTATTCATTCTTTCTGATGGATGAGTAATATTCCACTATATATATGGACCACATCTTCTTTATCCATTCATCTGTTGAAGGGCATCTCGGCTCATTCCACAATTTGGCTATTGTGGACATTACTGCTATGAACATTGGGGAGCATATGGCCCTTCTAAAAAAAAATGTTTTTTTTAAGATTTTATTTATTTATTTGACAACGAGAGTGAGAGAGCACAAGCAGGGGGGAGCAGTAGAGGGAGAGGGGGAGGAAAAAGCAGGCTCCCCACCGAGCAGGGAGTCCAATGCAGGACTCGATCCCAGGACCCTGGGATCATGACCTGAGCCGAAGGCAGACGTCCCACCATCTGAGCCACCCAGGTGCCCCTGGCCCTTCTTTTCACTACATCTGTGTCTTTGGGATAAATACCCAGGAGTGCAATTGCTGGGTCATAGAGTAGCTCTATTTTTAATTTTTTTGAGGCACCTCCACACTGTTTTCCAAAGTGGTTGTACCAACTTGCATTCCCACCAACAGTGTAAGAGGGTTCCCCTTTTTCCACAACCTCTCCAACATTTGTTGTTTCTTGCCTTGCCAATTTTTGCCATTCTAACTGGTGTAAGGTGATATCTCAATGTGGTTTTGATTTGAATTTCCCTGATGGCTAATGATGATGAATATTTTTTCATGTGTCCTTTAGCCATTTGTATGTCTTCATTGGAGAAGTGTCTATTCATGCCTTCTGCCCATTTTTTGACTTGATTATTTGTTTTTTGGGTGTTGAGTTTGAGAAGTTCTTTATATTATTGTGATATGCCACATCACCAAAAATGTTAGCTAAAGGGATCATGACATATTTAATGGTATTTGAAATGTATTTTAAAGAGAATTTAATAATACGTCATACTACCTAAATGCAGTCCCACTTTCAGAAAGAACTACAGAAGCTTTATATCAACATCCAAGGGACAAAAGTACAAATGACATTAGTATAGAGAAATAATAAAATCCAAAGGTTAATTTAAAAGGAAAGATAAATGAGAGTATGGATATTATATAACTGTCATAACACTGTTAATGTATAATGAGGCTCCTAAAGATGAAGTTGAACACACTCTAGGTTGATATTTGGTAGAAGATGGATAATGTGCAAAGTGAGAAAATTTAAAGCGGCTTGATATTCTTAATACAATCTCCCATCTATGAGAGCTATGCCTTGTATTTGGGAGGAAAGATGAGATTTTGGATTATGTCCAGGATTTGAAATCAGGCAAATGTGAGACTAAATTCAGTGCTTTATCACGTAGTTTTCATTAATTCAACAAATACTTCCCAAGCCCCTGCTATATATCACAAGCCTATAATAGAACTCAAAAAAGTAATCGTCAGCAAATCCAATCAATTCTTGTTATTTATCCTCTCTAAATGTCATTTCCTCATAGATTATTGGTTATAATACTTAAAATTTAAAACTATATTACTGTATTATAAAATAATAAAATAGCTGTAGCATATTTATATGACTACTCTATTAACATACATAAAATATTGCAAGTAAGGATAATGCAACAGAAAAGGATTTCACACATTCTAGACATCAAACATGTACACAGTCAGAGTTAGATTTAAGTAAACTGTGACAGCCTCAGCACTGTAAAAAATGAGCAGTTAAAAGTGAATTGTGGTAGGGGTTGGAGCAAGATGGCGGAGGAGTAAGAGACCTGGATTTCGTCTCCTCTCAGGAATTCAGCTGGATAGGGATCAAACCATTCTGAACACCCACAAACCCAACAGGAGATCGAAGAAAGGAATAGCAACAACTCTCTGAACAGAAAAGTGACCACTTTCTGGAAGGTAGGACGTGGGGGGAAGTGAATCCGAGGCGATATCCTGGAAGATAGATGGCGGGGGAGGGGCCTCCGTCGGCCGCTTCTGGCAAGTGATAGAGCCTCAGAGCACAAAATCGGAACTTTTAAAAGTCTGCTCCGCTGAGGGACATCACTCTGGTGGCTAAGCGGGGGGTGGAACCCTCCGGGACAGTGTGGTCTCAGGACCATCGGGGTCACAGAAAGACCGGAGGTGCCTGAGTGTGGCAGAGCTCCCAGGTATCGGAGCAGGGAAGCCGGCTGCAGAGGCGGAGCCCAGGCGCGGGCTCTCAGCTCTGAGTTCCCATAAACCGTGAGCCGCGGCACAGTCGGGCCACTGCTCCTCCAGCAGGGATCCAAAGAGCGGCAGATCTGGGGAGACTCACCTTCCTCCCCCGGGAGGAGCCACGCAGGAGTGCACCGCAGGGATCTGCTGGGTTTGGAGACTCCACCCGGGGTCGGGTGCCAGAGATAGAAACTCACAATCACAGGCCGGGTGAGCACGGAGTGCGGTTGGAGACTGGGGAGACGGGAGTGACTGACGGCTTTTCTCTGGGGGCTCACTGAGGAGCAGGGCCCTGAGCTCTCGGCTCCTTCGGGGCAGAGATTGGGAGGCCATCATTTTCATTCTGCGCCTCCAAAGCTGTACGGAAAGCTCGCAGGGAACAAAAGCTCCGGAGAGCAAACCCGAGCAGATTACTTAGCTGGGAGTGGGCAAGGGCGGGGAAATTCCGCCTCCGGTAGAGACATTTGGGAACCACGGCAACAGGCCCATCCCCAGAAGATCAGTGAGAACAGCCAGACAAGACCAAGTTTACCGATCAATGAGAACTCCAGCGCTAGGGGACTACTGCACATAGAATCCATGGCTTTTTTACCATGATTCTTTAGTCTTTCAAAGTTAATTTTTTTTAACTGTCTTTTTTTCTTTTTTTTTTTTTTGAATTTTTCTTTTTCCCTTTTTCAACCAACATCTTATCAATCCCTTTTTTAAAAAAAAAAAATATTTTTCATTTTTGGAGTCATATTCTATCCCTTCATAATAGTTACCCGTATTTTTGGCTTATATATATAAGTTGTTCTCTCTTTAAAATTTTGAGATAGTTTCTTCTAACAGATCAAAATATACGCTAAATCTCTAGTATATGGTGATTTCTATTCCCCTATCTGATCACATCCTCTCCGTTTTTTTTTTTCTTTTCTGTTTTTTTAAATCCTCTTCTTTCTTTTTTCAAACAACTTCTTATCAATTCCTTTATAAAATTTATAAAAATTTCCATCTTTACAGTCATACTCCATCCCTTCATCATATCAACCCTTATTTTTGTACATATACAAGTTTTTCTCTCTTTAAAATTTTGGGAGGCACTTTCTTCTAACAGACCAAAATACACCCCAAATCTAGTGTGTGGCACTGATCTATATACCAGCCTGATCATATTTGATCACACTCTGTTTGTTTGTTGCTGTTGTTGTTTTGTTTTGTTTGTTTTAGTTTTTATCTTTATCTTTTTGTTATTTTCTTTCTCTTATTTCTCTCTTTCCCTTTCTTTTCCCACTGCTTCAGGTCTTTTCTGATTTGTTTAGAGTATATTTTCTGGGGATGTTGTTACTCTGCTACCATTTTCTGCTCTCATTAATCTATTCTCCTCTGCACAAAATGACAAGACGGAAAAAATCACCTCAACAAAAAGAACAAGAGGTAGTACCGACTGCCAGGGACCTACTCAATACGGACATTAGTACGATGTCAGATATAGAGTTCAGAATCATCACTTTAAAGATACTAGCTGGGCTTGAAAAAAATATGGAGGTTATTAGAGAAACCCTTTCTGGAGAAGTCAAAGAACTAAAATCCAACGAAGTAGAAATCACAAAGGCTATTAATGAGGTGCAATCAAAAATGGGGGCACTAACTGCTAGAATAAATGAGGCAGAAGAGAGAATCAGTAATATAGAAGATGAAACGATGGAAAATAAAGAAGCTGAGAAAAAGAGAGATAAACAACGACTGGATCACGAGGGCAGATTTAAGAGATAAGCAATACCATAAGACGAAACAACATTAGAATAATTGGGATCCCAGAAGAAGAAAAAAGAGAGAGAGGGGCAGAAGGTATAATGGAGCAAATTATAGCAGGGAACTTCCCTAATTTGGGGAAGGAAACAGGCATCAAAACCAGGAAGCACAGAGAACCCCTCTCAAAATCAATAAAAATAGGTCAACACCCCGACATCTAATA
>NW_023270757.1:8518065-8520585 GCF_011800145.1 Mirounga leonina | reverse complement strand
AAATAGGTCAACACCCCGACATCTAATAGTAAAACTTACGAGTCTCATAGACAAAGAGAAAATCCTGAAAGCAGCTCGGGAGAAGAGATATGTAACCTACAATGGTAGAAACATTAGACTAGCATCAGACCTATCCACAGAGACCTGGCAGGCCAGAAAAGACTGGCAGGATATATTCAGAGCACTAAATGAGAAAACTATGCAGCCAAGAATACTCTATCCAGCTAGGCTCTCATTGAAAATTGAAGGAGAGATAAAAAACTTCCAGGACAAACAAAAACTAAAGGAATTTGCAAACACAAAACCAGCCCTACAAGAAATCTTGAAAGGGGTCCTCTAAGCAAAGAGAGAGCCTAAAAGCAACATAGACCAGAAAGGAACACAGACAATATACGGTAACAGTCACCATACAGGCAATACAATGTCACTAAATTCCTATCTTTCAATAGTTACCCTGAATGTAAATGGGCTCAATGCCCCAATCAAAAGACACAGGCTAACAGACTGGATTAAAAAACAAGACCCATCGATATGCTGTCTGCAAGAGACTCATTTTAGAACCAAAGACACCCCCAGATTGAAAGGGAGGGGGTGGAAAACCATTTACCATGCTAATGGACACCAAAAGAAAGCTGGGGTGGCAATCCTTATATCAGACAAATTAGATTTTAAACCAAAGACTGTAATAAGAGATGAGGAAGGACATTATATCCTACTTGAAGGATCTATCCAACAAGAAGATCTAACAATTGTAAATATCTATGCCCCTAACATGGGAGAAGCCAATTATATAAGGCAATTAATAACAAAAGCAAAGAAACACTTCAACAACAATACAATAATAGTGGGGGACTTTAACACCCCCCTCACTGAAATGGACAGATCGTCTAAGCAAAAGATCAACAAGGAAATACAGACTTTAAATGACACCCTGGACCAAATGGGCTTCACAGATATATTCAGAACATTCCACCCCAAAGCAACGGAATACACATTCTTCTCTAGTGCCCAAGGAACATTCTCCAGAATAGATCACATCCTAGGTCATAAATCAGGTCTCAACCGGTACCAAAAGATTGGGATCATTCCCTGCCTATTTTCAGACCACAATGCTTTGAAACTAGAACTCAATTACAAGAGGAAAGTCAGGAAGAACTCAAATACATGGAGGCTAAAGAGCATCCTACTGAAGAATCAATGGGTCAATCAGGAAATTAAAGAAGAATTAAAAAAATACATGGAAACCAATGAAAATGAAAACACAACTATTCAAAATCTCTGGGATGCAGCAAAGGCCATCCTAAGAGGATAGTATATAGCAATACAAGCCTTTCTCAAGAAACAAGAAAGGTCTGAAGTACACAACCTAACCCTACACCTAAAGGAGCTGGAGAAAGAACAGCAAATAAAGCCTAAACCCAGCAGGAGAAGAGAAATAATAAAGATCAGAGCAGAAATCAATGAAATAGAAACTAAAAGAACAATAGAGCAGATCAACGAAACTAGGAGCTGGTTCTTTGAAAAAATTAACAAGATTGATAAACCCCTGGCCAGACTTATCAAAAAGACAAGAGAAATGACCCAAATCAACTAAATCATGAATGAAAGAGGAGAGATCACAACCAACACCAAAGAAATACAAACAATTATAAGAACATATTATGAGCAACTCTATGCCAGCAAATTAGATAACCTGGAAGAGATGGAGGCATTCCTAGAGATGTATCAACTACCAAAACTGAACCAGGAAGAAATAGAAAACCTGAACAGACCTATAACCACTAAGGAAATTGAAGCAGTCATCAAAAATCTCCCAACAAACAAAAGCCCAGGGCCAGATGGCTTCACAGGGGAATTCTACCAAACATTTCAAGAAGAATTAATACCTATTCTTCTGAAACTGTTCCAAAAAATAGAAATGGAAGGAAAACTTCCAAACTCTTTTTATGAGGCCAGCATTACCTTGATCCCAAAACCAGACAAAGACCCCATCCAAAAGGAGAATTACAGACCAATATCCCTGATGAAAATGGATGCAAAAATTCTCACCAAAATACTAGCCAATAGGATCCAACAGTACATGAAAAGGATTATTCACCATGTCCAAGTGGGATTTATCCCTGGGCTGCAAGGTTGGTTCAACATCTGCAAAACAATCAATGTGATACAATACATTAACAAAAGAAAGAACAAGAATCATATGATCCTCTCAATAGATGAAGAAAAAGCTTTTGACAAAGTACAGCATCCTTTCTTGATCAAAACTCTTCAGAGTATAGGCATAGAGGGTACATACCTCAATATCATAAAAGCCATCTATGAAAAACCTGCAGTGAATATCATTCTCAATGGGGAAAAACTGAGAGCTTTCCCCCTAAGGTCAGGAATGTGGCAGGGATGTCCACTATCACCACTGCTATTCAACATAGTATTGGAAGTCCTAGCCACAGCAATCAGACAACAAAAAGAAATCAAAGGCATCCAAATTGGCAAAGAAGAAGTCAAACTCTCACTCTTTGC
>NW_023270757.1:8489234-8513065 GCF_011800145.1 Mirounga leonina | reverse complement strand
ACTGCTAGAACTCATACAGGAATTCAGTCAAGTGGCAGGATATAAAACCAATGCACAGAAGTCAGTGGCATTCCTATACAACAACAACAAGACAGAAGGAAGAGAAATTAAGGAGTCCATCCCATTTACAATTTCACCCAAAACCATAAGATACCTAGGAATAAATCTAACCAAAGAGGCAAAGGATCTGTACTCAGAAAACTATAAAATACTCATGAAAGAAATTGAGGAAGACACAAAGAAATGGAAAAACGTTCCATGCTCATGGATTGGAAGAACAAATATTGTGAAGATGTCAATGCTACCTAGAGCAATCTACACATTCAATGCAATCCCCATCAAAATACCATCCACTTTTTTCAAAGAAATAAAATAATCCTAAAATTTGTATGGAACCAGAAAATACCCCACATAGCCAGAGGAATGTTGAAAAAGAAAAGCAAAGCCAGTGGCATCACAATTCCGCACTTCCAGCTCTATTACAAAGCTGTTATCATCAAGACAGCATGGTACTGGCACAAAAACAGACACATAGATCAATGGAACAGAATAGAGAGCCCAGAAATGCACCCTCAACTCTATGGTCAACTAATCCTTGACAAAGCAGGAAAGAATGTCCAATGGAACAAAGACAGTCTCTTCAACCAATGGTGTTGGGAAAATTGGATAGCCACATGCAGAAGAATGAAACTGGACATTTCCTTACACCACACACAAAAATAGACTCCAAATGGTTGAAGGACCTAAACATGAGACAGGAGTCCATCAAAATCCTAAAGGAGAACACAGGCAGCAACCTCTTTGACCTCAGCCAAAGCAACTTCTTCCTAGAAACATCACCAAAGACAAGGGAAGCAAGGGCAAAAATGAACTATTGGGACTTCATCAAGATAAAAAGCTTTTGCA
Organism: Mirounga leonina; assembly: GCF_011800145.1. NCBI lineage: Eukaryota > Metazoa > Chordata > Mammalia > Carnivora > Phocidae > Mirounga > Mirounga leonina. Next base: position 8,512,159 of record NW_023270757.1, on the reverse strand, counting down.
AAGCAAAGGAAACAGTCAACAAAACCAAAAGACAACCGACAGAATGGGAGAAGATTTTTGCAAATGACATATCAGATAAAGGGCTAGTATCCAAAATCTATAAAGAACTCATCAAACTCAACACCCAAAGAACAAAGAATCCAATCAAGAAATGGGCAGAAGACATAAAGAGACATTTTTTCCAAAGAAGACATCCAAATGGCCAACAGACACATGAAAAAGTGCTCAACGTCGCTCGGCATCAGGGAAATCCAACTCAAAACCTCAGTGAGATACCACCTCACACCAGTCAGAATGGCTAAAATTAACAAGTCAGGAAATGACAGATGTTGGCAGGGCTGCGGAGAAAGGGGAACCCTCCTACACTGTTGGTGGGAATGCAAGCTTGTGCAGCCACTCTGGAAAACAGGATGGAGGTTCCTCAAAAAGTGGAAAATAGAGCTACCATATGATCCAGCAATTGCACTACTGGGTATTTACCCCAAAGATACAAAAGTAGGGATCCGAAGGGGTATGTGCACCCCGATGTTTATAGCAGCAATGTCCACAATAGCCAAAGTGTGGAAAGAGCCAAGATGTCCATTGACAGATGAATGGATAAAGAAGAGGTGGTATATATATATATACAATGGAATATTATGCAGCCATCAAAAAGAATGAGATCTTGCCATTTGCAACGACGTGGATGGAACTGGAGGGTATTATCTTGAGTGAAATAATTCATACAGAGAAAAACATGTATCATATGATCTCACTGATATGAGGAATTCTTAATCGCAGGGAACAAACTGAGGGTTGCTGGAGTGGGGGGTGGGGTGGGAGGGATGGGGTGCCTGGGTGATAGACACTGGGGAGGGTATGTGCTGTGGTAAGCACTGTGAATTGTGCAAGACTGTTGAATCTCAGATCTGTACCTCTGAAACAAATAATGCAATATATGTTAAGAAAAAAAAAAGAAGAAGAATGTAGCGGGAGGGGAAGAATGAAGCGGGAGAAATCGGATGGGTAGACGAACCATGAGAGATGATGGACTCTGAAAAACAAACAGGGTTCTAGAGGGGAGGGGGGTGGGAGGATGGGTTAGTCTGGTGGTGGGTATTGAGGAGGGCACATTCTGCATGGAGCACTGGGTGTTATGGACATACAATGAATCATGGAACACTTCATCTAAAACTAATGATGTAATGTAGGGGGATTAACATAAGAATAAAAAAAATATAAAAAAAGTGATTTGTGGTAATTAAATTTACTTTTCAAGTTTCACAGTGATTTTGACACATAGCAGGAAAAATACTGGCTTGATACGTGTGTTAATAAAATGAATAGATATATGTCTATGTGTATGTGTGTACACACACGTATGTACATATTGTATATAGACTCAGAACCCTTTTACTCCATTTCTGTTGTTTGGCATATGCACTTTTGTTATGCATGGAAGGTCAGTAGGTAATATCATCCCAAACCTCAGAGAAGTTAAAAAGTTTGACAAAGACTATACAATACACACCCAGTAAATTACAGAGCCAGTGTTTGAACCTAATTCTAATCTGACTTCAAAAGTCCCTGACTTTTTCTACTATGCCACTCAAACACTGATGACAAATTTGTCATTAGTTCACTCTCATATACTTGCTATCCTATGGATCCCACATTTTTGGATGGTCTTAAATGGCTATAATTAAGCAACCGTAAATTAATGAGAGTCCATAGGAAAATATAAACAAAATATTAAAAAGGTGCTGTGAATACTGCTGTATTACTTTATATAGTTAACTCTTCTACTGCCAAACACTCCTATCACCAAGGAATTGTGCCACTAGTAGGCTGCCAACATTTTTTCCATGTTACCTTGTATGTATATTTCTGAGGTGCTTAATACATCCTATTTCCCTTTACAAGATACTCCTTCAGATTCATGTTAAACAGATATCAACTGTGCAAGTTTTTTTTTTGGGGGGGGCGAATCTATAAAAGACATTTTAATTCATTCAACAAATAATAATCTGTTATGTGCAAATCATTGCCACAAACACATAACCTATCCAGAATTTAAAACATGTAGGATGTTAGATATTAAACAAGTAATTAAAAATAAAGTACAATGACCAACAAAAGAGAAAGAAATGTAATAAAATGAGGGCATAAACAGAGATTTAATCTATGCTAGGTTACCAGAATAAACATAAAAGGCAATTAACAATGGGAAGCAGATGGTGGAAGGAAGGAAATTTTCAGACAGAAAAGATATATATGTTCAAAGGCCCCATGCAATGAGGAAGCATGACACTATTCAGAATCTAACACTCTGAGCCAGAAATCCTGACAATGAGGGTAAGTGTGTGGAGTTGCAGAAAAAGAAATAAACTAGATTGTTCCGGACTTTGAAGCCATGCTAAAGATTTTGCTCTTAGAAGCAAAGGAAAGTGATTTAAGGATTCTAAAATTGTATTAATATTCTTTTGACTTTAAAATACTATTCTGACAAATGGTTTGGAGAAATTAATAGTGGATGTGTTGGGACCAGTTCAAAGATCATTGCTTTTTAACTCTTTGGGGGAGAAATAGTTTTGTGGGTTTTGAATTAAAGCAATAAATATGGAGAAGACTATGTGTATTTAAAATATATATAGAAGGTAAAATAGATAGGACTGCTCATGGATTATATAGAGGCCATGAACAAGAGATCAGTGTTGAAGGTGAATCCTAGGTTTCTGCCCAAGATAATAAAATGAAGGATAAGGCCATTGTCTGAACTGGGAAGTATGTTTAGTTTTGAGTATCATGAGTTTGTATTTAGACACGAGACACTCCTGAGACAGAGTTTCAAATTTAGTTTCAGGAAGCAAACAATGAGATGGAGATTAATATGCAGATTTATATCTGGAATGTTCTTAGAATCACAACCTTTGGAAGGAAAGGAAGCATGCCTAGATAGGGAGAAATTGCCCTGTGGCAGAACAATGCCAGTGAAGACTTCAGAACACACCACGGGGAACATGACACTGGGATAGACCTTCAGAGTTTTCCTGTGTAGGGGGGAGTAGGAAAGTCTATATATCATTTCCAAAGTCTTCCATGCAATTGTGTCATTTTATCTGCCTTAGAGTCAGCACTTATGTTTTCACGTTCTTATGAGCTGTAGAACATGTTTGCACCATCTTCCAAGGTTATGCCATCGTATTCAATCTTGAATCCTGGGGAGTGTTCTGACATCAATAAATCCTTCTTATCCAACCTACTGTTCCACTCCCCTTTGATCTCATAGCTTCAGAATATAGTCCCAGGGTACTCATTGCACCATTGCTGGTACTTGTTGTTTAAGTATTACAACTCTTTTGGTAATTAGTCCTATGCATGGGTTATGATGCCACATGACCTTAGCTATTGGCATCTCCTGTATCATATTCAAACAGGGTGTACTGCCAGGCTCTAATAGGGAGGACTGAACATCTTCCTCAGGGTCAGAGGGTTCAGGGCAATTTGGGAATTCAAGATTTTCAGGTGCGTCAATCGAGATATTCTTATCCATATGTTAGGATCACATTTTTTCCACTCTAGGGCCTTAATGATAGCATAGCAGGCCAGTATTGGAAGCTTAACTCCCTTTGAATTTCTCTAGATTTTTGATTATGATAAGGCCCAAACCTTGTTTTTAGTCTTTTTAACCCTCAGGCTGAAAAAAATGATAGCCTCTTTGCAACCTATGGAGGAGGACTTGTGGATTCACACTTAGCTTTTCATTGCTGATTAATCATGCTTACCCTTTGATTATCTTTTTCTAAGGCCTTTGATAGCAGTCAATATTAGGAACAACCACCAAATTCTTCTTTCTTAAGTATTATTTCCTAGACATTTTTGTAACCACTTAATACATCACAGCAGTTAGTGGCTTCTCCTGTATCAAGACATCATCCCAATTCATCACTAGGGAAAGTTTTTTTTTTTTTTTAATTAATTTTATTATGTTAATCACCTTACATTACATCATTAGTTTTTGATGTAGTTTTCCATGATTCATTGTTTGCGTATAACACCCAGTGCTCAGTTCAATATCTCCCCTCTTTAATACCCATCACCAGGCTAACACATCCCCCCACCTCCTCCCCTCTAGAACCCTCAGTTTGTTTCTCAGAGTCCATAGTCTCTCATGGTTCATAGGGAAAGTTTTAACATTGTCCTACCATCTTGTGCTAGAGACTATCTGAGCTTGCCTGAGCCAGTGAAAGTATCTTTACCGCTAGCCAGATGAGGTGGGATCCAGCTGTATCTTTGTATCTGTTTTATAGAACCACAACTAGTATGGATTGCCACAGATTGTGTTCCACGAGAAGCAAGTTCTAGATAGAGAACCACCTGTGGAAGGTAAAGAAAAAAACAGAATTGGACAGAGAAAAAAGTACCCTTATAATATAGTCTTAGCAGAACAATTCAGCCAACTACTCTGATGCTACCTAAATATAGTGATCCTCATAAAGGGAGAGAGTGCTGGGCATTATGTCCCCCATATAACAAGAGATTTTATGTGAGCTGCCCTGGATAGAGGCAAAGGCCTTGAGAGTGATGACTCTCATCAGCTGAATATAGTCTTAAAAGGACTAACAGCTGAGAGTTGTTTGCTGGTAGGATTTCTGGGAGTGTATAAGTAAGTCTCTCATTCCTAAGGGGGCTATCTGGGTGGGCCTTAAAGTGCCCATTACAACAATGAAGCCAAGTTGGATAAGACAAGTGGCTATATGGGTTTGGAATATCAGGAGGTGGATTCATGCTGGAGACCAATGTGAGTTATCTGTGTATATTTATCAATGACACCATGACCTGTTTAAAACTACCTAGGGAGGGAGTAGGAAGAAATTACCTCAGGCTGGGTCTCAGAGAGTCAACAAACCAAGGGGTGTAAATTTACAAAGGAGAGGGAAAGGGGAAATCTAAGAAGTTTACAATTATTCAACTTAAATTTAGAGATTTTACTTCTTAAAATTAGATCTCCATTTTCTTAGTGATATTATTGTTCAACTCTTTTGAATTATGTGTACGGGCTTCTAATAATTTGGGACTCACAGAATTTCAGAAATAAAAATTTTAAAAATGTTATATTTACTTTAGGAGAAAGAAGGTTTTATTTGAAAGAACATTAATAAGTTTAAAAGGTGGAAAGATCCTACACATTGAGAATTAGTGTAGTACCTTTCAATGAATCTGAGAAAAATAGAAAAAAGAGGATTAATATTAATACAAAGAGGTTCTATTGTTGCTTCAAATAGTCATTCTTAAAATTATATATGACTTCAAGCTTGAAAAGCTCATTTGGAATAATGTTCTAATATCTTTAGAACAATTGGGTCCAGGTCTTAGGGAGTTCAGAATGAACTAGAATCACCATCAGTGCTTCTTCAAATTGAAGTAAAAATACAAGTGAAGAATTCTGATTTAAAGCATATAAATTCATTCTTTTTTTTTTAATTTAATTTTTTAAAAGATTTTATTTATTTATTTGACAGAGAGAGACACAGTGAGAGCAGGATCACAAGCAGGGGGAGAGGGAGAGGGAGAAACAGGCTTCCCACGGAGCAGGGAGTCCCATGTGGGGCTCGATCCCAGGACCCTGGGATCATGACCTGAGCTGAAGGCAGACGCTTAATGACTGAGCCACCCAGGTGCCCCCATAAATTCATTCTTATTTCACAACCTTATGTAGGTAGTTTTAGAATTAAGGAAGGAGTATGCTTACCAGATGAATGGGATTAATGCTTGGTGAACAATGTAAATTTTTTTCATAATATATGTTATCTATATGTCCTTATTACATATACTATCTCACATGTAGAATTTCTTAACTCTTAATTTTAATGTATAATATATATGACAAATTTTTATTTTGAGATAATTGTCAATTCGCACACAGATGTATGGAGTAATACAGAGAAATCTGCTATACCTTCCACCCAATTTTTCTCAGTTTTAAGATCTTGTGTAACTATGAACAATTTCAAGATTAGGAAACTGACATTGATACAACCCACTCACTTTATTCAGATTTCACCAGTATCACCTGCACTCATTTCTGTGTGTACATGCATTTAATTTAAATTTATTTTAGAGGGAGGAGCAAGATGGTGGAGGAGTAGGAGACCTAAATTTCATCTGGTCCCAGGAATTCACCTAGATAGGGATCAAACCATTCTGAACACCTACAAACTCAACAGGAGATTGAAGAAAATAATATCAACAACTCTCTGAACAGAAAAGCGACCACTTTCAGGAAGGTAGGACATGTGGAGAAGTGAATCCCAGGTAATATACGGGAGGATAGATGGCAGGGGAGGGGGCCTCCATCGGCCACTTCTGGCAAGTGATAGAGCAGTGGAACACAAAATCAGAACTCTTAGAAGTTGGTTTTGCTGAGGAATGTTGCTCCAGTGGCTAAGCAGGGAGTGGAACCCTCACTGAGACAGTGTGGTCTCAGGACCCTCGGGGTCACAGAAAGACCGGGGGTGCCTGAGTGCGGCAGAGCTCCCAGGTATCAGAACAGGGAAGGTGGCTGCAGAGACGGAGCCGAGGTGTGGGCTCTCAGCTCCGGGTTGCCATAAACCATGATCCGCGGCACAGTCTGGCCACTGCTTCTCGAGCAGGGACCCAACAAGTGGCAGATCCAGGGAGACTCCCCTTCCTCCCCTAGGAGGGGCATCGTGGGAGCGCACTGCAGGAATCTGCTGGGTTTGGAGAGTCCAAACGGGGTCATGTGCCAGAGATAGAAACGCTCGGTCACAGGTGGGTGAGCACAGAGTGCCGCTGGAGACCAGGGGGATGGGAGTGACTGACTGCTTTTCTCTGGGGGCTCACTGAGGAGAGGGGCCCCAAGTTCTTGGCTACTCTGGGGCAGAGATTAGGAGGCCGCCATATTTACTCTCGCCCCCCAAAGCTGTACAGAAGTTTGCAGGGAACAAAAGCTCCCAAGAGCAAACCAGAGCAGATTACTTAGCACGGACCCAGCAAGGGCGGGGCATTCCACCTCCAACAAAGACATTTGGGAACCACGGCAACAGGCCCCTCCCCCAGAAGATCAGCAAGAACAGCCAGCCAAGACCAAATTTACTAATCAATGAGAACGGCAGAACTCGAGCACTAGAGGAATACTGCATATAGAATTCATGGCTTTTTTCCCATGATTCTTTAGTCTTTCAAAGTTAATTTTTTTAATTTTCTTTTCTCTTTTTCTTTTTTTCTTTGAATTTTTCATTTGCCCTTTTTCAACCAACATCTTCTCAATTCTTTTTTAAAAAGTCTTTTTTTAATTTTCACTTTTAGAGTCATATTCTATCCCTTCATAGTAGTTAACGTTATTTTTGACATATATGTATATAAGATGTTCTCTCTTTAAAATTTTGGGATACAGTTTATTCTAACAGACCAAAATACACCCTAATTCTCTAGTAATGGCTATATTCTAGTCCCCTGCCTGATCACATTCTCTCCCTTTTCTTTTCGGGGGGGGTGTCATTTAACATATTTTTTATTGTTATGTTAATCACCATACATTACATCATTAGTTTTTGATGTAGTGTTCCATAATTCATTGTTTGTGCATAACACATGTGCTCCATGCAAAATGTGCCCCCTTAAATACCCATCACCAGGTTAACCCATTCTCCCAACCCCTCCTGTCTAGAACCCTCAGTTTGTTTTTCAGAGTCCATCGTCTCTCATGGTTGGTCTCCCCCTCCGATTCCCCCCTTCATTCTTCCCCTCCTGCTATCTTCTTTTTTTTTTTTTTCTTAACAATATTGCATGATTTGTTTCAGAGGTACAGATCTGTGATTCAACAGTCTTGCACAATTCACAGCACTCACCATAGCACATACCCTCCCCACTGTCCATCACCCAGCCACCCCATCCCCCCCAGCCCACCGCCAATCAGGCAACTCTCAGTTTGTTTCCTGAGATTAAGAATTCCTCATATCAGGGAGGTCATATGATACATGTCTTTCTCTGATTGACTTATTTCGCTCAACATAACACTCTCCAGTTCTATGCACGTCATTGCAAATGGCAAGATCTCATTCCTTTCGATGGCTGCATAATATTTCATTATATATATATATATATATATACCACATCTTCTTTATCCATTCATCTGATGATGGACATCTTGGCTCTTTCCACACTTTGGCTATTGTGGACATTGCTGCTATAAACATCAGGGTGCACGTACACCTTCAGATCCCTACATTTGTATGTTTGGGGTAAATACCCAGTAGTGCAATTGCTGGATCATAGGGTAGCTCTATTTTCAACTTTTTGAGGAACCTCCATCCTGTTTTCCAGAGTGGTTGCACCAGCTTGCATTCTCACCAAAAGTGTAGGAGGGTTCCTCTTTCTCAACATCCCCACAAATATCTCTCGACTCCTGACTTCTTAATTTTAGCCGTTCTGACTGGTGTGAGGTGGTATCTCATTGAGGTTTTGATTTGGATTTCCCTGATGCCGAGCGACGTTGAGCACTTTTTCATGTGTCTGTTGGCCATTTGGATGTCTTCTTTGGAAAAATGTCTGTTCATGTCTTCTGCCCATTTCTTGATTGGATATTTGTTCTTTGGGTGTTGAGTTTGATGAGATCTTTATAGATTTTGGATACTAGCCCTTTATCTGAAATGTAATATGCAAATATCTTCTCCCATTCTGTCGGTTGTCTTTTGGTTTTGTTGACTGTTTTTTGCTTTGCAAAAGCTTTTTATCTTGATGAAGTCCCAATAGTTCATGTTTGCCCTTGCTTCCCTTGCCTATGGCGATGTTTCTAGGAAGAAGTTGCTGCGACTGAGGTCAAAGAGGTTGCTGCCTGTGTTCTCCTTTAGGATTTTGATGGACTCCTGTCTCACATTGAGGTCTTTCAACCATTTGAGGTCTATTTTTGTGTGTGGTGTGAGGAAACGGTCCAGTGTCATTCTTCTGCATGTGGCTGTCCAATTTTCCCAACACCATTTGTTGAAGAGACTGTCTTTGTTCCATTAGACATTCTTTCCTGCTTTGTCAAAGATGAGTTGACCGTAGAGTTGAGGGTGCATTTCTGGGCTCTCTATTCTGTCCCATCAATCTCTGTGTCTGTTTTTGTGCCAGTACCATACTGTCTTGATGATGACAGCTTTGTAATAGAGCTGGAACTGCGGAATTGTGATGCCAGTGGCTTTGCTTTTCTTTTTCAACATTCCTCTGGCTCTTCAGGACCTTTTCTGGTTCCATACAAATTTTAGGATTATTTGTTCCATTTCTTTGAAAACAGTGGATGGTATTTTGATGGGGATTGCTTTGAATGTGTAGATTGCTCTAGGTAGCATTGACATCTTCACAATATTTGTTCTTCCAATACATGAGCCTTGAAAGTTTTTCCATTTCTTTGTGTCTTCCTCAATTTCTTTCATGAGAATTTTATAGTTTTCTGAGTACAGATCCTTTGCCTCTTTGGTTAGGTTTATTCCTAGGTATCTGATGGTTTTGGGTGAAATTGTAAATGGGATCGACTCCTTAATTTCTCTTTCTCCTCTCTTGTTGCTGGTGTATAGGAATGGCATTGATTTCTGTGCAATGATTTTATATCCTGCCACTTTACTGAATTACTTTATGAATTCTAGCAGTTTTGGGGTGGAGTCTTTTGGGTTTTCCACATAAAGTATCATACCTTCTGCAATGAGTGAGAGTTTGACTTCCTCTTTGCCAATTTGGATGCCTTTTATTTCTTTTTGTTGTCTGATTGATATAGCTAGGACTTCTAGTACTATGTTGAATAGCAGTGATGATAGTGGACATCCCTGCCACGTTCCTGACCTTAGGGGGAAAACTCTCAGTTTTTCTCCATTGAGAATGATATTCACTATAGGTTTTTCATAGATGGCTTTTATGATATTGAATTATGTACCCTCTATCCCTATACTGTGAAGAGTTTTGATCCAGAAAGGATGTTGTACATTGTCAAGTGCTTTTTCTGCATCTATTGAGAGGATCATATGCTTCTTGTTCTTTCTTTGTTAATATATTGTTTCACGTTGATTGATTTGCGGATGTTGAACCAACCTTGCAGCCCATGATTAATCCGATTAGTCATGGTGAATAATCCTTTTAATGTACTGTTGGATCCTATTGGCTAGTATTTTGGTGAGAATTTTTGCATCCATGTTCATCAGGGATATTGGTCTGTAGTTCTCCTTTTTGATGGGGTCTTTGTCTGGTTTTGGGATCAAGGTAATGCTGGCCTCATAAAAAGAGTTTGGAAGTTTTCTTCCATTTCAATTTTTTGGAACAGTTTCAGAAGAATAGGTATTAATTCTTCTTGAAATGTTTGGTAGAATTCCCCTGTGAAGCCATCTGGCCCTGGGCTTTTGTTTGTTGGGAGATTTTTGATGACTGCTTCAATTTCCTTAGTGATTAAAGATCTGTTCAGGTTTAATATTTCTTCCTGGTTCAGTTTTGGTAGTTGATACATCTCTAGGAATGCATCCATTCTTCCAGGTTATCTAATTGGCTGGCATAGAGTTGCTCATACTATGTTCTTATAATTGTTTGTATTTCTTTGGTGTTGGTTGTGATCTCTCCTCTTTCATTCATGCTTTTGTTGATTTGGGTCATTTATCTTCTCTTTTTGATAAGTCTGGCCAGGGGTTTATCAATCTTGTTAATCCTTTCAAAGAACCAGTTCCTAGTAGCATTGATTTTTTTCTACTGTTCTTTTGGTTTCTATTTCATTGATTTCTGCTCTGATCTTGATTATTTCTCTTCTCTTGCTGGGTTTAGGCTTTATTTGCTGTTCTTTCTCCAGCTCCTTTAGGTGGATGGTTAGGTTGTGTACTTGAGACCTTTCTTGTTTCTTGAGAAAGGCTTGTATCACTATATACTTTCCTCTTAGGACTGCCTTTGCTGCGTCCCAAAGATTTTGAAGAGTTGTGTTTTCATTTTCATTGGTTTATATGAATTTTTTTTAATTCTTCTTTAATTTCCTGGTTGACCCATTCATTCTTTTTTTTTTTTTTAAGATTTTATTTATTTATTTGACAGAAAGAGACATAGTGAGAGCAGGAACACAAGCAGGGGGAGTGGGAGAGGGAGAAGCAGGCTTCCCGCTGAGCAGGGAGCCCGAAGTGGGGCTCGATCCCAGGACCCTGGGATCATGACCTGAGCTGAAGGCAGACGCTTAACGACTGAGCCACCCAGGCGCCCCGACCCATTCATTCTTTAGTAGGATGCTGTTTAACCTCTATGTATTTGGTTTCTCTCTGACCTTCCGCTTGTGATTGAGTTTTAGTTTTAAAGCACTGTGGTGTGAAAATAGGCAGGGAATGATCCCAATCATTTTGTACCGTTTGAGACCTGATCTGTGACCTAGCATGTGATCAATTCTGGAGAATGTTCCATGGGAACTAGAGAGAATGTCTATTCCATTGCTTTGGGATGGAATTATCTGAAAATGTTTCTAAAGTCATTTGGTCCAGTGTGTCATTTAAAGTCTTTATTTTCTTGTTGATCTTTTGCTTAGAAGATCTGTCCATTTCAGTGAGGGGGTGTTAAAGTCCCCCACCATTATTGTTTGTTGTTTATCTCTTTTTACAGTCTTTGGTTTAAAATCTAATTTGTCTGATTTAAGGATTGCCACCCCAGCTTTCTTTTGGTGTGCACAGAAATTATTGGAGAAAAGCTTTCTGGAGAAATAAAAGATATGAGATGAGGAAGGACATTATATGATACTGAAAGGGTCTATCCAACTAGAAGATCTAACAATTGTAAATGTCTATGCCCCTAACATGGGAGCAGCCAAGTATATAAGGCAATTAATAACAAAAGCAATGAAACACTTTGACAACAATACAAGTATAGTGTGGGAATTTAACACCCCCTCACGGAAATGGACAGATCATCTAAGCAAAAGATCAACAAGGAAATAAAGACTTTAAATGACTCCCTGGACCCAGTGGACTTCACAGATACATTCAGGACATTCCATCCCAAAGGAACAGAATACACATTCTTCTCTAGTGCCCATGGATCATTTTCCAGAATAGATCACATCCTGGGTCACAGATTTGGTCACAAACAGTACGAATAGTTTGGGATCATTCCCTCCATATTTTCAGACCACAATGCTTTGAAACTAGCACTCAATCCCAAGAGGAAAGTCAGAAAGAACTCAAATACATGGAGATTAAAGAGCATCCTACTAAAGAATGAATTGGTCATCCAGGAAATTAAAGAAGAATTTAAAAAATTCATGGAAACCAATGAAAATGAAAACACAACTGTTCAAAATCTTTGGGATGCAGCAAAAGCAGTCCTAACAGGAAAGTAGATGGCAATACAAGCCTTTCGCAAGAAACAAGAAAGTTCTCAAATCCACAACCTAACCCTACACCTGAAGGAGCTGGAGAAACAACAGCAAATAAAGCCTAATCCTGCAGGAGAAGAGAAATAATCAAGATCAGAGCAGGAATCAATGAAATAGAAGCCAAAGAAGAGTAGAACAAATCAATGAAACTAGGAGCTGATTCTTTGAAAGAATTAATAGGATAGAGAAACCTCTTGCTAAAAAGAGAAATGACCCAAATAAATAAAATCATGACTGAAAGAGGAGAGATCACAACCAACACCAAAGAAATACAAACAATTATAAGAACATATTATGAGCAACTCTATGCCAGCAAATTAGATGACCTGGAAGAAATGGATGCATTCCTAGAGATGTATTAACTACCAAAACTGAACCAGGAAGAATTAGAAAACCTGAACAAACCTATAACCACTAAGGAAATTGAAGCAGTCATCAACAACCTCCCAAAAAAACAAGAGCCCAGGGCCAGATGGCTTCACAGGGGAATTCTACCGAACATTTAAAGAAGAATTGATACCCATTCTTCTGAAACTGTTCCAAAAAATAGAAATGGAAGGAAACCTTCCAAACTCTTTTTATGAGGTCACCATTACCTTGTTCCCAAAACCAAAGACGCCATCTAAAAGGAGAATTACAGACCAATATCCTTGATGAACATGGATGCAAAAATTCTCACCAAAATACCAGCCAATAGGATCCAACAGTACATTAAAAGGATTATTCACCATGACCAAGTGGGATTTATCCCTGGGCTGCAAGCCTGGTTCAACATCTGCAAATGAATCAATGTGTTATAATACATTAATAAAAAAAGAACAAGAACCATATGATCCTCTCAATAGATGTAGAAAAGCATTTGACAAAGTACAGCATCCTTTCTTGATCAAAACTCTTTAGACTATAGTTATAGAGGGTACATACCTCAATATCATAAAAGCCATCTATGAAAAACCTGCAGCGAATATCATTCTCAATGGGGAAATACTGAGAGCTTTCCCCCTAAGGTCAGGAACGTGGCAGGGATGTCCACTATCACCACTACTATTCAACATAGTACTAGAAATCCTAGCCACATCAATCAGACAACAAAAAGAAATAAAAGGCATCCAAATTGGCAAAGAGGAAATCAAAAACTCACTCTTTGCAGATGATATGATACTACATGTGGAAAACCCAAAAGACTCCACCCCCAAACTGCTAAAACTCATGCAGTAAAGTGGCGGGATATAAAATCAATGTACAGAAATCAGTGGCATTCCTATACACCACCAACAAGACAGAATAAAGAGAAATTAAGGAGTCATTACCATTTACAATTGCACCCAAAAGCATAAGATACCTAGGAATAAATCTCACCATAGGCAGAGGATCTGTACTCAGAAAACTATAAAATTCTCATAAAAGAAATTGAGGAAGACACAAAGAAATGGAAAAATGTTCCATGCTCATGGATTGGAAGAACAAATATTGTGAAGATGTCAATACTACCTAGAGCAATCTACACATTCAATGCAATCCCCATCAAAATACCATCCACTTTTTTCAAAGAAATGGAATAAATAATCCTAAAATTTCTATGGAACCAGAAAAGACCCCGCATAGGCAGAGGAATGTTGAAAAAGAAAAGCAAAGCTGGCGGCATCACAATTCCAGACTTCCAGCTCTATTACAAAGCTGTCATCATCAAGACAGTATGATACTGGCACAAAAACAGACACAGAGATCAATGGAACAGAATAGAGAGCCCAGAAATGGATCCTCAACTCTATGGTCAACTATCTTTGACAAAGCAGGAAGGAATGCCCAATGGAAAAAAGACAGTCTCTTCAACAAATGGTGTTGGGAAAATTGGACAGCCACATGCAGAAGAATGAAACTGGACCATTTCCTTACACCACACAAAAATAGACTCCATATAGTTGAAAGACCTCAATGTGAGACAGGAGTCCATCAAAATCCTCAAGGAGCACACAGGCAGCAACCTCTTCGACCTCAGCCACAGCAACTTCTTCCTAGAAACATCGCCACAGGCCAGGGAAGCAAGGGCAAACATGAACTATTGGGACTTCATCAAGATAAAAAGTTTTTCACAGCAAAGAAATAGTCAACGAAACCAAAAGACAACTGACAGAATGGGAGAAGATATTTGCAAATGACATATCAGATAAAGGGCTAGTATCCAAAATCTATAAGGTACTTATCAACCTCAACACCCAAGGAACAAATAATACAATCAAGAAATGGGCAGAAGACATGAACAGACATTTTTCCAAAGAAGACATCCAAATGGCCAACAGACACATGAAAAAGTGCTCAACGTCGCTTGGCATCAGGGAAATCCAAATCAAAACCTCAATGAGATACCACCTCACACCAGTCAGAATGGCTAAAATTAACATGTCATGAAATGACAGATGTTGGCAGGGATGTGGAGAAAGGGGAACCCTCCTACACTGTTGGTGGGAATGCAAGCTGGTGCAGCCACTCCAGAAAACAGTATAGAGGTTCCTCAAAAAGTTAAAAATAGAGCTACCATATGATCCAGCAATTGCACTACTGGGTATTTACCCCAAAGATACAAATGTAGGGATCCAAAGAGGTACGTGCACCCTGATGTTTATAGCAGCAATGTCCACAATAGTCAAACTGTGGAAAGAGCAACCTGTCTATCCCAGATGAATGGATAAAGAATAAGTGGCATATATATACAATGGAATATTATGCAGCCATCAAAAGGAATGAAATCTTGCCATTTGCAACGTCTTGGATGGAACCTGAGGGTGTTATGCTGAGGGAAATAATCAGAGAAAGACATGTATCATATGATCTCACTGATACGAGGGATTCTTAATCTCAGGAAACAAACTGAGGGTAGCTGGAGTGGTGGGGGTGGGAGCAATGGGGTGGTTGGGTGATAGACATTGGGGAGGGTATGTGCTATGGTGAGCGTTGTGAATTGTGTAAAACTGTTGAATCACTGACCTGTACCTCTGAAATGAATAATACATTATATATTAAAAAAAAAAAAAAGTAGGAACGGAAAACAAACTGCTGGTTCTAGAGGGGAGGGTGGTGGGGGTAGGGGTTAGCCTGGTGATGGGTATTAAAGAGGGCATGTACTGAATGGAGCGCTGGGTGTTATACGCAAACAATGAGTTATGGAAGACTACATCACAAACTAATGATGTAGGGGCGCCTGGCTGGCTCAGTTGGTTAAGCGACTGCCTTCGGCTCAGGTCATGATCCTGGAGTCCCTGGATCGAGTCCCGCATCGGGCTTCCTGCTTGGCAGGGAGTCTGCTTCGTCCTCTGACCCTATCCCCTCTCAGGTGTTCGCTCTCTCTCATTCTCTCTCTCTCAAATAAATAAATAAAATCTTAAAAAAAAAAACAAAAAACTAATGATGTAATGTATGGTGATTAACATAACATGATATAACAATATTAAATTTATTTTATTTTTTAAGGACTTATTCATTTTAGGGAGAGAGAGTCCACATGTAGCAGGAGGGGCAGAGGGAGAGAAACAGACTCCTTGCTGAGCTTGGAGCCCCACACTGGGGCTGGATCCTATAACCTTGAGGTCACAACCTGAGCAAAAATGAAATGTTGGTCACTCAACTGATTGAACTACCCAAGCGCCCCCATGCATTTAATTTTCTGCAATTTTTAACCTGTTTTATTACATGACACTATATTTTTACAAGTATATGTAAATAGACTTTGTATCTTGACATTTGATGTATCTAAGTTGAATATATTCCTTTCTCAAGAAAAAGTGGGAACAAAAAGAAACTCCATGAGAATTTGATGTAATATGATTACAAAGAGGTAATCTATAAAGTACATATCCTAGAAAAAAGGAAAATACCAATCTAATATGCAGAGATATTATTCCAGGTTGACTCCTTTCATCTAATATGAGACATACATGCAAAATATATATTAAAAATATATTCATAATAAAAGCTTATATTTTAGTATTATAGTATAATAGCTTTTCTTACTATTTAGTAAATGCTACTAGGTAAAGGCTCTCTGATATTTTAGCTTTCCAAGTCTCAAATCACTGTTTAGCTGAGAAGAGCATATGACTCATTACTAGATGGTCACATACAAGTCTTATTTATTTTTAGTTTTCTCAGATTAAAAAAAAATGAAACTCAGGGTGCAAAAACGGTGTGTAAGGACATAGATTTTATTAGGAATTAATGTTCTAATGTGGCAACAATAGGACACATGTTGAGGTTTATTACTTATGTTCTAATTATTCCTCAAGGAACTAAAATATTTCACATGTATTTAACAATATATTCTTCTTTTCCTTCTTTATACTTCTTAATTCCTTGGCGGAACATTTTCTTAGGCAAAAATAATGTTTGTCGATTTCATGTCAACATAACTATGAACTTTGATTAGTGAGAATTTAGTCTGTCCTAAGAGATTTATATCAAATTGTTTCACCATCTTATGGTTTCCTAAACCATAATTGCAAACCAAACTCACGCGGAGCCTGGGTGGCTCACTTGGGTAAGCTGTCTTTCTTTGGCTCAGATCATGATCCCAGGCTCCTGAGATCAAGCCCTGTGTTGGGCTCCCTGCTCAGTGGGGAGCCTGCTTCTTCTCCCTCTGCCATTCCCCCTCTTGTGCTCTCTGGCTCTCTCTCTCTGTCAAATAAATAAATAATTTTTTAAAAAATAAATAAATAAAAATAAAAACCAAACACACTTTTTATGTTTATCTTACCACCTAAAATTGTAAGGATAGAAGTAGAGACTGACAGTACTGTTTTTAGTGGATGTTTTCAGGACTTAAAAAAATAAAAAAATTAAAGAATGGGCCTAGATCCATAACATCAATCTAAATTCTAATTAATAAATGAATTAAAAAAATAAGGAAAATCTTTACATTTGATCTAAAATTCTCCTTAGCTGACACATTAAGAAAACATTGATAGTATTTTGGGTATTTGTAATGATGTTGTCTAATTTTGACATGGTAAATAATTTTTTTTGTATCTTTGATGTGAGAAGGAAGAGAGAATATTCTGGAGGTAATTACTTTGCCTCTTATTTTATTTTATTTATTTATTTTTAAGATTTTATTTATTTATTTATTTGAGAGAGAAAATGAGAGAGAGAGAGAGAGAGAGAGTTTGAGATGGGGAGGGTCAGAGGGAGAAGCAGACTCCCCGCTGAGCAGGGAACCCGATGCGGGACTCGATCCTGGGACTCCAGGATCATGACCTGAGCTGAAGGCAGTCGCTTAACCAACTGAGCCACCCAGGTGCCCCTGCCTCTTATTTTAAATAGGCATTGATCAATATTACTGTCATTGGAAATCCAAAAACAGTCATGTATTCAGATTTTTCATAGACTATCAGGTATCTGTATAAAGAAATTATCAGCATAACTTAAATTATTTCCCATTTTAAATAAGTTTGCACATTGCTTAAAATATTCAATAGGATATTTAGTAATATAGTCCATAAAATTCTTTAATACATAGATGAATGGCCAGATTGATGATATATATTCGAAGAGGACTTTGGCTACCAAAAATGATTACATAATCTCCTTTTCACATATTTGGGCTCTGTTAGCTGTTGATGAACTAAAATCTTTTGCAGAACTATGACTTCATAGCAACTAAATATATTGTGTTTTTCTGCATTATCGACATTATATTTGTTTATATGTTGTTAGTAATTATGTGTAGCTTACAAAGGAGATTACATAGGATATAAATATAGATTTTCATTCAAAATAGATGGATAAAAGCAATATGACTCATAAGGAAAAACAATCTAGACATTACTGAGTTATGAAAATGCTTTATAAATAAGATTTTCAAAAACCCAAAAATATAAATCAGAAGACGTTTTTCACTCCACTTAAATCGCTACTCTGCATAACCGCTGATAAAATGTTAGTTTTAATTATCTGAGGAATAAAAATGCTGTCTTAAAAGAAAAAAAAAGAATATGCAATAGGACTGCATTTTTTGTCCTATTGCTATTGATTTTTTTTTTTTCCCAAAGGAATAGATGCTTTTGCTACTGCTGCACTGAGTCTAAAAGTAGATTTAAAAATGGTATGAAATTCCACTGTTCATTTTAATGAAATAGGAGTTTTGGCTTTAATAACTTCAAGTTATCAGGACATGCTGTTAAATAAATCACAGTGGCGTTTTTTTTTTTTTTTTTTTTAATTTATGTTTGTTTTCTCCTGTTAATGAATTAACTGAGGAGTTATAAGTGGTGGAGGGGAGTGAATATAAAAATTAGCACAAACTAAAACTAAATGTGTTTAACTATTTGAATTTCAGTGAATTCATACTAGCATTTTTTATCTTGACAGTGTCTGTGTGCGTGGGCATGCACACATGCCACCTTTGTCCATTCATCTGTTGGTGGGCACTTAGGTTGTTTCCCTGTATTAATTATTGTACTAAGGCTGCAATGAACATGAGAGTACAGATATCTCTTGAGATAGTGATTTCATCTCCTTTAGGTATATGCCCAGAAGTGAATTGCTGCATCAAATAGTGGTTCTATTTCTAGTTTTTTGTGGAAACTCCATACAATTTTCCATAGCGGCTGTACTCAAAATGGTCCCTTTATTTATGCCACTTTTTAAAGATCATTGTTTCCAGTATCAATTATTTTATTTTTATTTCTATTTTAAGTATTACTTGGAAACCTGTTGGAAGTACAGTCTATTATACACAGTTATGCTCTTTCTATTGTTCTTTCTTTTTTCCTGATCCTCCAAGTTTGTTTTATCATTTTGTTTCTGTTTGAAGAACTTAATTTAGACATTCTTTAACAGTGGGTCTGCTGAAGATAAATTCCTTTGGCTTTTCTTTATCAGAAGAATGCCTTTATTTCTCATTTGAGAGACTGGATAGCCAAACAGACAACAGCCACACATATTTTAAAATAGAATACTATCCCACAATCTGCAGAAACCATCATAGGAAACCAAACCACCATGTGCCACAACTAGTCAGGAGTTAACCTATAACTTCTGTAGCAGTCAGAACTTCATCAATAAGTCAGAGTTTATATTTTTGTCCCTGTTTCCAACAAATGACCAAGTGGTGAAAGCCAAGTATGCCCCTCTAACTAATCCTTTAGGATGCCTTGCTACAAGTTGGCTTGCTTCCAGCTTCTTCATTTAAGAGCTTCCAATGAGGGCATACCTGAAGGCTTTCCCTTTATTTATTATGATTTTTTTCCATTTCCTCTGCTTGCCTTGGAGTCTCTGCCAAATTTAAGTGATGGTATCTGACTCCCTTGTTATAGCAACCACTGAGCAAATAGTCTTTGCTTGCTCTCATTTATTTAAACACCTTCGTTCTTGAGAAATAGTCCTGACAGACCTAGAACTAGCAGTTGGTTGTTCTTTTCTTTCAGCAGTTGAAAAATACTGTCCCTTTCTACATGGGAAAAATTTGCTGTAATTTGAATTTATGTTCTCCTATAGGTAACTCATTATTTCTGTCTAGCTGCTTTCAAGATTATTTTTCTTTAGTTTTCAGAAGTTAAACTGTGTCCTAGTATGGATTTATTTGGATTCATTCTATTTGTATTTTCTCAGTTTCTTGAAACTGGAGATTTATATATTTTACCAAATTTGGGAAGTTCAGCCATTATTTCAGCCACTCTGTATTTCCTCTCCTTCTATGACTCTGATAGTATGGATGATGATCCTTTTCATTGTCCTGTAAGTCCTAGAGAACCTATGTTTTTAAAATTCTATATTATCTCTGGTGTTGCAATTGGGTAAGTTCTATTGGTCTGTTCTCAACTTCATTTATTATATCCTATGTCCTCTCTACACTACTATTGAACTCACCCAGTGAGTTTTTTCAATAAGTGTTTTAGTTTTTTTTTTTTTTTTTTTTAAGATTTTATTTATTTATTTGAGAGAGAGGATGAGAGGAGAGAGAGAGCACATGAGGGGGGGTGGATCAGAGGGAGAAGCAGACTCCCTGCTGAGCAGGAAGCCCAATGCAGGACTCGATCCTGGGACTCCAGGATCATGACCTGAGCCGAAGGCAGTCGCTTAACCAACTGAGCCACCCAGGCGCCCAGTGTTTTAGTTTTTTAATTTCCATTTTATTCTTTTAACTTTTATATCTTTGCTGAAATTTGGAATTTTTCCAAGAGATTGGTAGTTTATTCTTCAAACATTTTTATGATGGCTGCTTTAAAGCCTTATTGGATCATTCCATCATCTGATTCTTCTCAGTGTTCATGTCAGTTGTCTTTTCTCATTCTATGTGATTTTTTTCCTATCTTCTGGAACAACAGGTGATTTATTTATTTATTTATTTATCCTGGATATTTTATCTATTAGGAGACTTTGAGTCTTATTTAAGTCTTCTATTCAGCAGTCAGTCACCCTGTTTAGATTTAGCACGTGAGTCTTGGTCTATTTTTTTTTTTTAATTTTTATATTCTTATGTTAATCCCCATACATTACATCATTAGTTTTAGTTGTAGTGTTCCATGATTCATTGTTTGTGCATAACACCCAGTGCTCAATGCAGAACGTGCCCTCTTCAATACCCGTAACCAGGCTAACCCATCCTCTAATGCCCCTCCCCTCTAGAACCCTCAGTTTGTTTTTCAGAGTCCATCGTCTCTAATGGTTCGTCTACCCCTCCGATTTCCCCTGCTTCATTCTTCCCCTCCTGCTACCATCTTCTTCTTTTTTTTTCTTAAAATACATTGCATTATTTGTTTCAGATCTGAGATTCAACAGTCTTGCACAATTCACAGCGCTTACCAGAGCACATACCCTCCCCAGTGTCTATCACCCAGTCACCCCATCCCTCCCACCCCACACCAGCAACTCTGTTTGTTTCCTGCGATTAAGAGTTCCTCATATCAGTGAGGTAATATGATACATGTCTTTTTCTGATTGACTTATTTCACTCAACATAATACGCTCCAGTTCCATCCACGTCATTGCAAATGGCAAGATCTCATTACTTTTGATGGCTGCATAATATTCCATTGTATATATATACCACCTCTTCTTTATCCATTCATCTGTCGATGGACATCTTGGCTCTTTCCACACTTTGGCTATTATGGACATTGCTGTTGTAAACATGGGGGTGCACGTACCCTTTTGGATCCCTACTTTTGTATCTTTGGGGTGAATACCCAGTATTGCAATTGCTGGATCATATGGTAGCTCTATTTTTAACTTTTTGAGGAACCTCCATCCTGTTTTCCAGAGTGGCTGCACCAGCTTGCATTCCCACCAACAGTGTAGGAGGGTTCCCCTTTCTCCACATTCCCACCAACATCTGTCGTTTCCTGACTTGTTAATTTTAGCCATTCTGACTGGTGTGAGGTGGTATCTCATTGAGGTTTAGATTTGGATTTCCCTGATGCCGAGCGACGTTGAGCACTTTTTCATGTGTCTGTTGGCCATTTGGAAGTCTTCTTTGGAAAAATGTCTGCTCATGCCTTCTGCCCATTTCTTGATTGGTTTCTTTGTTCTTTGGGTGTTGAGTTTGATGAGTTCTTTATAGATTTAGGATACTAGCCCTTTATCTGATATGTCATTTGCAAATATCTTCTCCCATTCTGTCGGTTGTCTTTTGGTTTTGTTGACTGTTTCCTTTGCTTTGCAAAAGCTTTCTATCTTGATGACGTCCCAATAGTTCATGTTTGCCCTTGCTTCCCTTGCCTTCCGTGATGTTTCTAGGAAGAAGTTGCTTCGGCTGAGGTCGAAGAGGTTGCTGCCTGTGTGCTCCTTGAGGATTTTGATGGACTCCTGTCTCACATTGAGGTCTTTCAACCATTTGGAGTCTATTTTTGTGTGTGGTGTAAGGAAATGGTCCAGTTTCATTCTTCTGCATGTGGCTGTCCAATTTTCCCAACACCATTTGTTGAAGAGACTGTCTTTTTTCCATTGGACATTCTTTCCTTCTTTGTCAAAGATTAGTTGACCATAGAGTTGAGGGTCCATTTCTGGGCTCTATATTCTGTTCCACTGATCTCTGTGTATGTTTTTGTGCCAGTACCATACTGTCTTGATGATAACAGCTTTGTAATAGAGCTGGAAGTGCGGAATTGTGATGCGGCCGCCTTTGCTTTTCTTTTTCAACATTCCTCTGGCTATGCAGGGTCTCTTCTAGTTCCATTCAAATTTTAGGATTATTTGTTCCATTTCTTTGAAAAAAGTGGATGGTATTTTGATGGGGATTGCATTGAATGTGTAGATTGCTCTAGGTAGCATTGACATCGTCACAATATTTGTTCTTCCAATCCATGAGCATCGAACGTTTTTCAATTTGTTTGTGTCTTCCTCAATTTCTTTCATGAGTATTTTATAGTTTTCTGAGTACAGATCCTTTGCCTCTTTGGTTAGATTTATTCCTAGGTTTCTTAGGGTTTTAGGTGCGATTGTAAATGGGATCGACTCCTTAATTTCTCTTCCTTCTGTCTTGTTGTTGGTGTATAGGAATGCCACTGATTTCTGTGCATTGATTTTATATCCTGCCACTTGACTGAATTCCTGTATGAGTTCTAGCAGT
>NW_023270757.1:8463260-8484234 GCF_011800145.1 Mirounga leonina | reverse complement strand
GCAAAGAGTGAGAGTTTGACTTCTTCTTTGCCAATTTGGATGCCTTTTATTTCTTTTTGTTGTCTGATTGCTGTGGCTAGGACTTCCAATACTATGTTGAATAGCAGTGGTGATAGTGGACATCCCTGCCGCGTTCCTGACCTTAGGGGGAAAGCTCTCAGTTTTTCCCCATGGAGAGTGATATTCGCTGTAGGTTTTTCATAGATGGCTTTTATGATATTGGGGTATGTACCCTCTATGCCTATACTCTGAAGAGTTTTGATCAAGAAAGGATGCTGTACTTTGTCAAAAGCTTTTTCTGCATCTATTGAGAGGATCATACGGTTCTTGTTCCTTCTTTTGTTAATGTATTGTATCACATTGAGTGATTTGTGGATGTTGAACCAACCTTGCAGCCCAGGGATAAATCCCACTTGATCATGGTGAATAATCCTTTTAATGTACTGTTGGATCCTATTGGCTAATATTTTGGTGAGAATTTTTGCATCCATGTTCATCAGGGATATTGGTCTGTAATTCTCCTTTTGGATGGGGTCTTTGTATGGTTTTGGGATCAAGGTAATGCTGGCCTCAAAAAATGAGTTTGGAAGTTTTCCTTCCATTTCTATTTTTTGGAACAGTTTCAGAAGAATAGGGATTAATTCTTCTTGAAATATTTGGTAGAATTCCCCTGGGAAGCCATCTGGTCCTGGGCTTTTGTTTGTTGGGAGATTTTTGATGACTGCTTCAATTTCCTTAGTGGTTATACGTCTGTTCAGGTTTTCTATCTTCCTGGTTCAGTTTTGGTAGTTGATACATCTCTAGGAATGCCTCCATCTCTTCCAGGTTATCTAATTTGCTGGCATAGAGTTGCTCATAATATGTTCTTAGAATTGTTTGTATTTCTTTGGTGTTGGTTGTGATCTCTCCTCTTTCATGATTTTGTTAATTTGGGTCATTTCTCTTGTCTTTTTGATAAGTCTGGCCAGGGGTTTATCAATCTTGTTAATTCTTGCAAAGAACCAGCTTCTAGTTTTGTTGATCTGTTCTACAGTTCTTTAGTTTCTATTTCATTGATTTCTGCTCTGATCTTTATTATTTCTCTTCTTCTGCTGGGTTTAGGCTTTATTTGCTGTTCCTTCTCCAGCTCCTTTAGGTGTAGGGTTAGGTTGTGTACTTGAGACCTTTCTTGTTTCTTGAGAAAGGCTTGTATTGCTATATACTTTCCTCTTAGGACTGCCTTTGCTGCATCCCAAAGATTTTGAATAGTTGTGTTTTCATTTTCATTGGTTTCCATGTATTTTTTTAATTCTTCTTTAATTTCCTGGTTGAACCATTCATTCTTCAGTAGGATGCTCTTTAGCCTCCATGTATTTGAATTCTTTCCGACTTTCCTCTTGTGATTGAGTTCTAGTTTCAAAGCATTGTGGTCTGAAAATAGGCAGGGAATGATCCCAATCTTTTGGTACCAGTTGAGACCTGATTTATGAACTAGGATGTGATCTATTCTTGAGAATGTTCCATGGGCACTAGGGGAAGAATGTGTATTCCATTGCTTTGGGATGGAATGTTCTGAATATGTCTGTGAAGTCCATTTGGTCCAGGGTGTCATTTAAAGTATTTATATCCCTGTTGATCTTTTGCTAGACGATCTGTCCATTTCAGTGAGGGGGGGGTTAAAGTCCCCCATTATTATTGTATTGTTGTTGATATGTTTCTTTGTCTTTGTTCTTAATTGCCTTATATAATTGGCTATTCCCATGTTAGGGGCATCGATATTTACAATTGTTAGATCTTCCTGTGGATAGACCGTTTAATAGGATATAGTGTCCTTCCTCATCTCTTATTACAGTCTTTGGTTTAAAATCTAATTTGTCTGATATAAGGATTGCCACCCCAGCTTTCTTTTGGTGTCCATTAGCATGGTAAATGCTTTTCCACCCCCTCACTTTCAATCTGGGGGTGTCTTTGGTTCTAAAATGAGTCTCTTGCAGACAGCATATCAATGGGTCTTGTTTTTTAATCCAATCTGATAGCCTGTGTCTTTTGATTGGGGCATTGAGCCCATTTACATTCAGGGTAACTATTGAAAGATAGGAATTTAGTGCCATTGTATTGCCAGTCAGGTGACTGTTACTGTATATTGTCTGTGTTTCTTTCTGGTCTATGTTGCTTTTAGGGTCTCTCTTTGCTTAGAGGACCCCTTTCAAGATTTCCTGTAGGGCTGGTTTTGTGTTTTCAAATTCCTTTAGTTTTTATTTGTCCTGGAAGCTTTTTTATCTCTCCTTCAATTTTCAATGACAGCCTAGCTGGATAGAGTATTCTTGGCTGCATATTTTTCTCATTTAGTGCTCTGAATATATCCTGCCAGTCCTTTCTGGCCTGCCAAGTCTCTGTGGATAGGTCTGTTGCCAGTCTAATGTTTCTACCATTGTAGGTTACAGATCTCTTCTCCCGAGCTGCTTTCAGAATTTTCTCTTTGTCTATGAGACTCCTAAGATTTACTATTAGGTGTTGGGTTGTTGACCTATTTTTATTGATTTTGAGAGGGGTTCTCTGTGCCTCCTGGATTTTGATGCCTGTTTCCTTCACCAAATTAGGAAAGTTCTCTGCTATAATTTGCTCCATTATACCTTCTGCTCCTCTCTCTCTTTCTTTTTCTTCTGGGATCTCAATTGTTCTAATATTCTTTCATCTTATGGTATCGCTTATCTCTTGAATTCTGCCCTCCTGATCCAGTAGTTGTTTATCTTTCTTTTTCTCAGCTTCTTTATTTTCCAGCATTTGGTCTTCTATATCACTGATTCTCTCTTCTGTCTCATTTATCCCAGCAGTTAGTGCCCCCATTTTTGATTGCACCTCATTAATAGCCTTTTTGATTTCAACTTGATTAGATTCTAGTTCTTTTACTTCTCCAGGAAGGGTTTCTCTAATAACTTCCATGCTTTACTCAAGCCCATCTAGTATCTTTATTGTGATGATTCTGAACTCTAGATCTGACATCATACTAATGTCCGTATTGAGTAGGTCCCTGGCAGTCGGTACTACCTCTTGTTCTTTTTGTTGAGGTGATTTTTTCCATCTTGTCATTTTGTGCAGAGGAGAATAGATTAATGAGAGAACAAAATGCTAGCAGAGTAACAATGTCCCCAGAAAATATACTCTAAACAAATCAGAAAAGACCTGATGCCGGGGAAAAGAAAAGGAAAGAAAGAAAAAAGAAAAAGAAAAAAAAAAAGATAAAGATAAAGATAAAAAACAAATAAAAGCAGAACAAAACAAAACAACAACAACAAAAAACCCAGAATGTGATCCAAAATGATCAGGCTCGTATATAGATCAGTGCCACACACTAGATTTGAGGTATATTTTTGTCTGTTAGAAGAAAGTGCCTCCCAAATTTTAAAGAAAGAAAAACTTATATATGTACAAAAATAAGGGTTGATATGATGAAAGGATGGAATATGACTGTAAAAATGGAAATTATAAAAAATTTTATAAACAGAATTGATAAGAAGTTGCTTGAAAAAAGAAAGAAGAGGATTTAAAAAAAGAAAAAAGAAAAAAAAAAGGGAGAGAATGTGATCAGGCAGGGGAGTAGAAAAAAAACATATACTAGAGATATAGGGTATATTTTGATCTGTTAGAAGAAACTATCTCAAAATTTTAAAGATAGAACAACTTATATATATATGCCAAAGATACAGGTAACTACTATGAAGGGATAGAATATGACTCTAAAAATGAAAAATAAAAATGTTTTTTTAAAAAAAGGGATTGATAAGATGTTGGTTGAAAAAGGGAAAAAGAAAAATTAAAAAAAAAGAAAAGACAGTTAAAAAAAATTAACTTTGAAAGACTAAAGAATCATGGTAAAAAAGCCATGAATTCTATGTGTAGTATTCCCCTAGCGCTGGAGTTCTGCTGTTCTCATTGATCGGTAAACTTGGTCTTGGCTGGCTGTTCTCGCTGATCTTCTGGGGGAGGAGCCTGTTGCTGTGGTCCAAATGTCTTTGCCGGAGGTGGAATCGCTCCGCCCTTGCCCAGTCTGGGCTAGGTAATCTGCTCAGGTTCCTCTCGGGAGCTTTTGTTCCCTGCGAGCTTTCCCTATAGCTTTGGAGGCCGACAGTGAAAATGGCGGCCTCCCAATCTCTGCCCCAGAGGAGCCGAGAACTCGGGGCCCCACTCGTCAGTGAGCCCCCAGAGAAAAGCAGTCAGTCACTCCCATCTTCCCGGTCTCCAGCCGCACTCCGTGCTCACCCGGCCTGTGATGCGCGTTTCTGTCTCCGTCACTTGACCCCGTCTTGAGTCTCCAAACCCTGCAGATCCCTGCGGTGCACTCCCACGCGGCTCCTCCCGGGGGAGGAAGGTGAGTCTCCCCGGATCTGTTGCTTGTTGAGTCCCTCCTGGAGGAGCAGTGGCCCGACTGTGCCGCAGATCACGGTTTATGGCAACCCCGAGCTGAGAGCCCGCGCCTGGGCTCCGCCTCTGCAGCCGGCTTCCCTGCTCCGATACCTGGGAGCTCTGCCACACTCAGGCACCCCCGGTCTTTCTGTGACCCCGAGGGTCCTGAGGCCACACTGTCCCGGAGGGTTCCACCCCCTGCTTAGCCACCAGAGTGACGTCCCTCGGCTAAGCAGACTTTTAAAAGTTCTGATTTTGTCCTCCGTGGCTCTATCACTTGCCAGAAGCGGCTGACGGAGGCCTCTCCCCCGCCATCTATCCTCCCGAATATCGCCTCGGATTCACTTCTCCGCACGTCCTACCTTCCAGAAAGTGGTCGCTTTTCTGTTCAGAGAATTGTTGCTCTTCTTTTCTTCAATCTCCTGTTGTGTTTGTAGGTGTTCAGAATGGTTTGATCCCTATCCAGCTGATTTCCTGAGAAGAGATGAAATCCAGGTCTCTTACTCCTCCACCATCTTGCTCCGCCCCCAGTCCTGGTTTATTTTTTGGGGTTTTAATTACATTTCAATTTTCAGAGACTTCACAGTGATATTTGTCTGCTTGGTATCTCTGGTACCACTGAAGCTCCCACTATCCTGATGGAGCTGCCTTAGGAAGCAGTAGAAATTTCCCAAGCTATGCCTCTAGATAGAGGAAAGTAGTTTCTGATCTATGAAGATGATGTCTGTTTTCCAGTTTAGGCAATTGTGGTAGGATCTCCCTGTCAGAGCCACCTTGTTAGTGTGCTCGGTAGGAGTCCACAGGGATGAAAACTACATCTTGGCTTAGACTGCATGTTGCAGTAAGCACCCCAATGTTCACAGCAGCAATGTCCACAATAGCCAAACTGTGGAAGGAACCAAGATGCCTTTCAACAGATGAATGGATAAAGAAGATGTGATGCATATATACAATGGAATATTACTCAGCCATCAGAAAGGATGAATACCCACCATTTGCATTGACTTGGATGGAACTGGAGGGATTATGATAAGTGAAATAAGTCAAGCAGAGAAAGACAATTATCAAATGGCTTCACTCATATGTGGAATATAAGGAATAGCACAGAGGACCACAGGGGAAGGGAGGGAAAGCTGAACAGGAAAAAATCAGAGTGGGAGATAAATCATGAGGGACTCTAGACTCCGGAAAAAAAAACTGAGGGTTACAGAGGAGAGTCGGGCAGGGGGATGGGGTAATTGGATGATGGGTATTAAGGAGGGCATGTGTTGTGATGAGCACTGAGTGTTATATGCAACTAATGAATCGTTGAACACTACATCAAAAACTAATAATGCCCTGTACTATATGTTGGCTAACTGAATAAAAAAAAAAAAAAAAAAAAAAAAAAATTCCCCTTCTTTGTATACCATGGCCACTTGATGCCTCTATACTGAGCTAGGGTGTCTCAAAGATAATGGAAATACACAGGCTTCCCAGTCTGGGCAATTGTTCTGGTATAATTCTCCTTGCCAGTATCTCCCAGCTGCCTAGTATCTTAGGGTGAAGGAAGGGATTATCAGGCCTAGAGGGGAAACAAGGCTCACTCTTTAACCATTTATAGTTAATGAGATTCCCAATTGACACCCTCCCTAGTATTGCTTGAGTCACTTAGTGTTGTAGGTGTAATACCTTATGATCCTGGGAGAAATAAACCAACCTGGGCCATCTTCTTTTGTTCAATGGGTGGTTGGAAGATGCATTCCCTTAAGAAACATACCTGGGGGCGCCTGGGTGGCTCAGTTGGTTAAACGACTGCTTTCGGCTCAGGTCATGATCCTGGAGTCCCTGGATCGAGTCCCGCATCGGGCTCCCTGCTTGGCAGGGATCCTGCTTCTCCTTCTGACCCTCCCCTCTCTCATGTGCTCTCTCTCTCTCATTCTCTCTGTCTCAAATAAATAAATAAAATCTTTAAAAAAAAAAAAAAAGAAAGAAATGTACCTGGGCTGACCTGCTATCATTTGGGGGCTTGCAGAACTCCCCACTATAATGTAGTTTCTCTAATCTGGGATCCATAAGCGATCGCTCTTCTTTCCACCTTTCACAGTCCTACTTGGTTACCTTTGTATTATTTCTAGGGCGTATAGTTGTACTTAGTGGGGAGGATCAGGGGGAGAATTTATTTCATCTTACCTGTTATTTTCATTTTTTTATAAACTATTTTTGATGAATTATAACCTCTGCTGATTTTTTTTTTTTACTTTCAGAAATTTAATGACATTGCTCTACTGTCTTTGCTTGCTTGCTTTCTGACGATAAATCCGTTAAACTGTAATCTTCTTTTCTTCGTGTGTAATGCACCCATTTAATCTTACTGCTCTTAATATTTCTCTTTATTACTGAAAGAAATTATTTATGGTATAGTTTTGACATAGTTTTTTTTCATGCTTCTTGTGCTTAAATTTGTTGATATTTTTGAACTTGAGTTCATAGTTTTCATCATATTTGCAAAAAGTTCACCTACTTTTTTGAGTATTTTTCTATTCCTTCCTTCAGTTGCTCCATTTATATTAATATTAAACTGTTTGAAGTTGTCTTATGGCTCACTGGTGCTTCATTTTTTTGTTCATTTTTTTCTCTGTATGTTTAATTTTACTTTCTTTTGCTATGTATTGAGTATTCCTGTACATTATAGGATATTTGGCAGGATCCCTGGCCTCTATTTACTAGATGCTAAGAGCATTTTCTAAGTTGTAACAACAAAAATATCTCCAGACATTGCCAAATACCACTGAGGAGTGGAGGGCGGAATCACCCCCAGGTCAGAACCACTGCTCTAGACCTCAGAATTGGATCAGTTTATATTTTCCATGTCTCTGCTTAACAGGCCCATCTTCTACTCTGGATTGCTTCCATGCTGGCTTAGTTAAAGCTTCATTCTCTTAACAGTATTGTATTTGTAAGGAAACTTTAATTCACCTGTCTTCTCCCCAATGACTTGTACTTACTGGAGTCGTGACCTATAAAACACAATTTATAATTCAGACAAACGCCTGTGCAGAATCCATAAGCCCTCAAAATTACAACCATTTTAGCAAAAACACTCTTGAATTCTGATCAACATTTCCTATGTGCAGTCATACTACCATTCTATGCTTATGATCAATTTGCCTGGGTTATAGTTTATAGTTCACCCCGGGCATGAAATGGGAGTGAATGTGGAGGTTACCTCAGGTACTTCTTTCAAGAAGCTCTACCTTCTTTTTCCAGCATCTGAAATGAGTTACCTTATAGATTATTCCAGTTTTATATTTGTTTTAATTCTGGGAGAGTAGGTTTGATACCAGGTACTCTTATGATTGAATTAGAAATCATTCCAGTGGTGCCTGAGTGGCTCAGTTGTTTAAACGTCTAAATCTTGATTTCTGCTCAGGTCATGATCTCAAGGTCCTTCTCACTCTCCCTCTGCCCCTCCTGCCATCTCTCTCTCTCTCTCTCAAATAAGTAACTCTTCAAAAAAAAAATCACTCCAAAGGGAAACATTTAAGGATATATATAAGCAATCAAATTAGGTTAGCTCTATGAAAACATGTTATGTAGAAAAGTGAATTCTTAAAAAAATATCTTAATTACATAGAGAACAAAATCAGATGTTGAAATATCCAGCTATTTTAATGCTCAGTTTTTAATCAACAGTAGCTGTATTTTTCAAATATATAATTCAGTAACAGACTATTTAAATCCTACATAAAACTAAAAGTGGAATTTTGGAAATTGGTATTTGAAATATCTGAGTTTACTATATTCTTTAAATTTTCCCTTTAAGGTCACTTAGAAAGTACCTTATATGTGATTTTTTTGTCCTTCCTAGTTGGTAAATTTATGTTGGTTTTCACCTAAACTACCCATTCATGTCTCTGTGCACATGTGTGTGATATCTATGGGGTGTTTTTTTGTTGGTTTCAAAAAGCCTAAAATATGGATATGCATACATTTCAAAGTGGGCAGATGGAGATTAAGGTATCAGTTGTGATCTCACTTATATGTTGACCCATTAATAAAACCAAAACAAACTCCTAGATATAGAGAACAAATTGATAGTCTTCAGAGGCAGGGAGTGAGGAGTGAGTGAAATGGGTGAAAGGGTCAAAAGGTAGAAATTTCCAGTTATAAAATGAATATGTCATGGAGATGTAATGTACAGCATGGCTACTAAAGTTAATACTCTATTGTGTTTTGAAAATTAAGAAATCTTAAAGTTTTCATAAGAAATTTTGTCACTATGAAATTTTTAACTATGTATGATAATGAATGTTAACTGGATTTACTGTGATGGTCATTTTGCAATCCTTACAGAGATGAAATGATTATGTTATACACCTGAAACTAATATGTTATATATCAATTACACACAATAAAAATTAATTAAAAATTTATTCAACTTAAGAATGTAGAAACATTAAAACACTTATGATAAAATTAAAAAAAAATACTAGTTTGTATCAACTACTCTTTTCAATTACATTCCATAGGTCATCTTTTGTTTAGAAACATCTATAGGATAATTATATTTGGTCTCAATAGAGAAATATAGTTATTTAAATGGGCATTTAAAACATATTAGCTTTCAACCTGGGCTTAACTTAAAAGTATCAGTTTGAAAGTAAATTTTAAGAAAAATGGATTACAGAAAATTAGATTATATATAATATAAAAAAGAACAGAGTAAATATAATGAAGTAGAATGTTTTTATAATTACAAAATATCTTTTAATCAGGCAGTGTGTTATTATTGTGACATGGGCTGTCATTTTTTGTTTTGGGCTTTTTTTTTTTTCTTTTTAAAGATTTTATTTGACAGAGAGAGAGACAGAGAGAGAGAGGGAACACAAGAAAGGGGAGTGGGAGAGGGAGAAGCAGGCTTCCCGCAGAGCAGGGAGCCTGATGTGTGGCTCGATCCCAGGACCCTGGGGTCATGACCTGAGCTGAAGGCAGACGCTTAATGACTGAGCCACCCAGGTGCCCCGGGCTTTTTTTTTTTTTTTTTTTTTAATTGAACTATAGTTGACACACACTATTACATTAGTTTTAGATGTACAATATAGTGATTCAACTAATCTGTGCCTTATGCTCACCACAAGTAGCTACTATCTGTCATCATACAAATGCTATTACAATGCTATCAACCATTCCCTATGCTGTACTTTTTATTTCTGTGACTTATTCCATAACTGGAAGTCTATATCTCTCCTTGCCTTTTGGAAGTCATCAGTTTGTTTTCTGTATTTGAGTCTGTTTCTGCTTTTTGTTTGTTTATTAATTTGATTTTTAGATTCCACATATAAGTGAAATCTTATGCTTTGTGTCTTTTACTGTCTGACTTCTTTCACTTAACATAATACCCTCTAGATCCATTTATGTTGTCAGACATGGCAAAATATTCTTTTTTATAGCTGAATCATATTCCATTGTGTGTGTGTGTGTATGTGTGTGTATCATATCTTCTTTATCCATTCATCTACTGATGGACACTTGGGTTACTTCCATATCTTAGCTATGGTAAATAATGCTGCAGTAAACATTGGGGTTCATATATCTTTCTGCATTAGTGTTTTCATTTTATTTTGTTCTATTCTAGTAGAGGAAATTATGGGATCATATGGTATTTCTGTTTTTAATTTTTTGAGGAGACTCCATCCTGTTTTCCACAGTGGCTGTGCCAATTTACATTCCCATCAACAGTGTAAGAGGGTTCCTTTTCTCCACATCCTTGCCAACACTTCTTATATCTTGTCTTTTAGATAATAGCCATTATGACAGCTGTGAGGTGATATCTCAGTGTAATTTTGATTTGCATTTCCCTAATGACTAGTAATGTTGAGCATCTCTTCACGTGTCTGTTTGTCATCCTTATATCATTTTTTGGGGACCATGTCTATCCCGGTCCTCTCCCCAACAAAGTTAGTATTTTCATTTTGGCTCTTGCAAACAAATATGACAGAGATATTTAGTCTTCTTAAAATACATTTTTTTGTGATTTTTTTTCTTTAAAAAATTTTGAATGTTTGTAAGAAAAATTAATTATAAGGGAATGACTAGCTTTATAATATTTTTAGAGTCTACAGCAAATCATGCTTACTTGTGCTTCTAGGCCAAAAACATATGTATTTGGAAGTTTTGTACCTGGAAATGCTTACCTAAGGTTTCTGCAAATGAATACATTATTATTTCTTAACCCATATTGATTGGTATCCTTTCTCTGCCAAGCACTGTACAAGGCATGGGGAAATAATAGTGGTAAGACAAAAATCTCTGTCCTGATGAAGCACATGGTCTAATGGCTAGAGAAAATAAAAAGTAAATATAAAATAGTTAATAAAAGGGACTTAGAGATATAAAAAGATATAGAGTATGACATATTTACTGGAGTGGTAACCTCTTTTTTTAGAGTCAGAGGAAATCTTTATTAGTGGTCACATTCAACCTAAGATCTGAAGAATAAGTAGGTATTATGTGTTTTTGTAGTGGGTAAAAGAGTTTCAGGCAAGAGGATAAGGAATGCTTGAAAACTCAAAAGAGTAATGGTTATGAAGGAAATAGTGTATGGTTGTAAAATTATAGTAGATATTAAAGAAAAATAGAGTATGTGATTTAAAATTGCAAGAGTCCTATGTTTGAGAACTTTGGAGACATAACAAGAAAATAGACACAATGAGAAGTAATCCCCTCCATCACATTTGAATTGAGTCTTTCATTCACATTATAAAAGTAGTAAAAACTCAATTGAAAAAACAAGATGAGAAGAAATGTTTTTTAGTGGAATTTAAAAGAAACTTTGAATTGTATTAACTTCATTTAAAACGTTTTGTAGAGAAGTTTTAGGTTTATAAAAAATTTGAGAAGGTGTAGATTTCCTATATACCCCCTGCCCACATACATACATAGTGTCCCTCAGTATCAACATCATTTTTTTTTAACCAAGAATGAACTT
Source organism: Mirounga leonina (assembly GCF_011800145.1). Taxonomy (NCBI): domain Eukaryota; kingdom Metazoa; phylum Chordata; class Mammalia; order Carnivora; family Phocidae; genus Mirounga; species Mirounga leonina. The sequence continues at coordinate 8,472,881 of NW_023270757.1, read as the reverse complement.
TGCATTAATACATCAAAATCCCCCAGAGTCCATACTTTGCCCTAAAAGTACCCTGTGCCTTTCCTGTTCATTCTCCCCTCCTTATTTAACCCTGGAAAGTACTAATCTTTTTATGGTCTTCATAGTTCTATCATTTCCAGAATGTCCTAGAGTTGGAATCATAAAATATGTAGCCTTTTCTGATTGTTTTCTTTCATTTAACAATATACTTTTAAGGTTCTCATGTCTTTTCAAGGCTTGAGAACTCATTATTTTTAAGTGCTGAATAATATTCCATTTTCTGGATGTACTACAGTTTATTAATTTACCTTCGGAAAGACTTCTTGGTTGCTTCACAGTTTTGATAGGTATAAATAAAGCTACTATAAACATACGTGTGTAGGTTTTTGTATGGACCTAAATTTTCAACTCCTTTCTGTAAATACCAAGGAGCATGATTGCTGGATTATATATAAAAGTATGTTTAGCTTTGGAAGAAACTGCCAAACTGTTATACAAAGTGGTGTGCCATTTTGCATTTCCGCCAGAAATAAGTGTTTCTGTTGTACCACATGCTTGTCAGCATTTGGTATTGTTAATTTTGGGGGTTTTAGTCATTCTAACAGTTGTGTAGTTTTATCTCATGCTTGTTTTAATTTACATCATTTGATATATGATGTGGAACATCTTTTCATATGCTTGCTTGCCATCCACATATCTCCTTTGATGAGGTGTCTGTTAAGGTCTTTGGCCTGTTTTTTAATCAGGTTTTTCCTTACTAATGAGTTTTTTTTTTTTTTTTTAAGATTTTATTTATTTATTTAATTGACAGAGAGAGAGAGACAACAAGAGAGGGAACACAAGCAGGGGGAGTGGGAGAGGAAGAAGCAGGCTTCCTGCTGAGCAGGGAGCCCAATTGGGGCTCGATCCCAGGACCCCGGAATCATGACCTGAGCTGAAGGCAGCTGCTTAACCAATGGAGTCACCCAGGCACCCTGTTTTCTTACTAATGAGTCTTAAGAGATCTTTGTTTATTTTGGATAAGAGCACTTTATCAGATGTGTATTTTGCGAATATTTTCTCCCACTCATGGTTTGTCTTTTCATTCTGTTGATACATATTTTTTTAATTAAATTCAGTTTATCATTTCTTTTATGGGTTTTATTTTTAGTGTATCTAAAAAGACACCATCATATTCAAGATCCTCTGTTTTCTTCAGTGTTATTATCTAAGAGTTTATATTATACTTTTGCAACTTATATGTAAGTCTGAAATCCATTTTGAGTTAAGTTTTGGGAAAGGAATAAGATCTTTATAGAGGTTGTTTGTTTTGGGGGGCATGTGGATGTCCAGTTGATTTGGTACCATTTGTTGAAAAGACCATCTTTGTATTGCTTTTGGTCCTTTGTCAAAGATCAGTTGACAATATGGGTTGATTTCTGGAATCTTTATTGTATCATTGCTCTATTTGTCTATTCTTTCATCAGTACCACATTGTCTTGATTACTATAGTAGCTTTAGAGTAAGACTTGAAGTCATGTAATATTAGCCCTCCAACTTTATTCTTCTTCAATACTGTGCTGGCTATTCTGGGACATATGACTAGCCACATGAACTTTAGAAATCAGTCTGTTAACATCTCATAAAATAATTTTCTTGGATTTTGATTGGGAATTCATTGAATCTATAGATGAAGTTGGGAAAAAGTAACGTTTGACAATATTGAGACTTTCTATCCATGAACATGGAATATCTCTCATTTAGTTCTTTCTTTTAGTTCAACAGAGTTTTGTGGTTTTCCATATATGAATCCTGTATAGATTTTTTTTTATTTTGGGGGGCTGTAGATTTATTTATTTATTTATTTATTTATTTATTTATTTATTTATTTATTTATATTATGTTATGTTAATCACCATACATTACATCATTATTTTTTGATATAGTGTTCCATAATTCATTGTTTGTGTATAACACCCAGTGTTCCATTCAGTATGTGCCCTCTCTAATACCCATGACCAGGCTAATCCATCCTCCCACCTCCCTCCCCTCTAGAACTCTCAGTTTGTTTCTAAGAGTCCATAGTATCTCATGGTTTGTCTACCCCTCCGATTCCCCCCTTCATTTTTCCCTTCTTGCTATCATCTTTTTTTTTTTTTTTTTAACATATAACGTATTGTTTCAGAGGTACAGGTCTGTGATTCAACAGTCTTACACAATTAACAGTGCTCACCATAGCACATACTCTCCTCAATGTCTATCACCCAGCCACCCCATCCTTCCCACCCACCCCCACTCCAGCAACCCTCAGTTTGTTTCCTGAGATTAATAATTACTCATATCAGTGAGATCATAAGATACATGTCTTTCTCTGATCGACTTATTTCACTCAGGATAATACCCTCCACTTCCATCCACATCGTTGCAAATGGCAGGATTTCATTCATTATGATGGCTGCATAATATTCCATTGTATATATATACCACCTCTTCTTTATCCATTCATCTGTCAATGGACATCTTGGCTCTTTCCACAGTTTGGCTATTGTGGACATTGCTGCTATAAACACTAGGATGAACATACCCCTTTGGATCACTACATTTGAATCTTTGGGGTAAATACCCAGTAGTGCAATTGCTGGGTCATATGGTAGCTCTATTTTCAACTTTTTGAGGAACCTCCATACAGTTTTCCAGAGTGGCTGCACCAGCTTGCATTCCCACCAACAGTGGAGGAGGGTTCCCCTTTCTCCACATTCCCACCAACATCTGCCGTTTCCTGACTTGTTAATTTTAGCCATTCTGACTGGTGTGAGGTGGTATCTCATTGAGGTTTTGATTTGGATTTCCCTGATGCTGAGCGATGTTGAGCACTTTTTCTTGTGTCTGTTGGCCATTTGGATGTCTTCTTTGGGAAAATGTCTGTTCATGTCTTCTGCCCATTTCTTGATTGGATTATTTGTTCCTTAGGTGTTGAGTTTCATGAATTCTTTATAGATTTTGGATGTTAGCCCTTTATCTGATATGTCATTTGCAAATATCTTCTCCCATTCTGTCGGTTGTCTTTTGGTTTTGTTGACTGTTTCCTTTGCTTTGCAAAAGCTTTTTATATTGATGAAGTCCCAAGAGTTCATTTTTGCCCTTGCTTCCCTTGTCTTTGGCGATGTTTCTAGGAAGAAGTCTCTGCGGCTGAGGTGGAAGAGGTTGCTGCCTGTGTTCTCCTTTAGGATGTTGATGGACTCCTGTCTCACACTGAGGTCTTTCAACCATTTGGAGTCTATTTTTGTATGTGGTGTAAGGTAATGTTCCAGTTCCATTCTTCTGCATGTGGGAGTCCAATTTTCCCAACAGCATTTGTTGAAGAGACTGTCGTTTTTCCACTGGAAATCCTTTCCTGCTTTTTGAAGATTCATTGGCCATAGAGTTGAGGGTCCATTTCTGGGCTCTCTATTCTGTTTCATTGACCTATGTATTTTTGTGACAGTACCATACTGTCTTGATGATGACAGCTTTGTAATAGAGCTGGAAGTCTGGAATTGTGATGCCACCAGCTTTGTTTTTCTTTTTCAACATTCCTCTGGCTATTTGGGGTCTTTTCTGGTTTCATACAAATTTTAGGATTATTTGTTCCATTTCTTTGAAAAAAGTGGATGGTATTTTGATGGGGATTGCATTGAATGTGTAGATGGCTCTAGGTAGCATTGACATCGTCACAATATTTGTTCTTCCAATCCATGAGCATGGAATGTTTGTCCATTTCCTTGTGTCTTCATCAATTTCTTTCATGAGTATTTTATAGTTTTCTGAGTACAGATCCTTTGTCTCTTTGGTTAGATTTATTCCTAGGTATCTGATGGTTTGGGGTGCAATTGTAAATGGGATCAACTCCTTAATTTCTCTTTCTTTTGTCTTGTTGCTGGGGTATAGGAATGCCACTGATTTCTGTGCATTGATTTTTTATCTTGCCACTTTACTGAATTCCTATATGAGTTCTAGCATTTTGGGGATGGAGTTTTTTGGGTTGTCCACATAAAGTATCATACCATCTGCAAAGAGTGAGAGTTTGACTTCTTCTTTGCCAATTTGGATGCCTTTTATTTCTTTTTGTTTTCTGATTGCTGTGGTTAGGACTTCTAATACTATGTTGAAGAGCAGTGGTTATAGTTGACAACCCTGCTGTGTTCCTGACCTTATGGGGAAAGTGCTTAGTTTTTTCCCCATTGAGAATGATATTTGCTGTGGGTTTTTCATAGATGGCTTTTATGATATTGAGGTATGTATCCTCTATCCCTATACTCTGAAGAGTTTTGATCAAGAAAGGATGCTGTGGGCGCCTGGGTGGCTCAGTTGCTTAAGTGACTGCCTTCGTCTCAGGTCATGATCCTGGAATCTCTCGATCGAGTCCCGCATCGGGCTCCCTGCTCAGCAGGGAGTCTGCTTCTCTCTCTGACCCTCCCCCCTCTCATGTGCTCTCTCTCATTCTCTCTCTCTCAAATAAATAAAATCTTTAAAAAAATAAAATAAAGGATGCTGTACTTTGTCAAATGATTTTTCTACTCCTATTGAAAGGATCATGTGGTTCTTGTTCTTTCTTTTATTAATGTAATGTATCACATTGATTGAGTTGTGGAAGTTGAACCAATTTTGCAGCCCTGGGATAAATCTCACTTTGTCGTGGTGAATAATCCTTTTAATGTACTGTTGGGCCCTATTGGCTAGTATTTTGGTGAGAATTTTTGCATACATGTTCATCAAGGATATTGGTCTGTAATTCTCCTTTTTGATGGGATCTTTGGTTTTGGAATTAAGGTAATGGTGGTCACATAAAACGAGTTTGGATGTTTTCCTTCCATTTCTATTTTTTGGAACAGTTTCAGAAGAATAGGTATTAATTCTTCTTGAAATGTTTGTTTGAATCCCCCTGGGAAGTCATGTGGCCCTGGGCTATTGTTTGTTGGGAGATTTTGGATGACTGCTTCAATTTCCTTAGTGGTTTTACATCTGCTCAGGTTTTCTAATTCTTCCTGGTTCAGTTTTGGTAGTTGATACATCTCTAGGAATGCATCCATTTCTTCCAGGTTATCTAATTTGCTGGCATACAGTTGCTCATAATATGTTCTTAAAATTGTTTGTATTTCTTTGGTGTTGGTTGAGATCTCTCCTCTTTCATTCATGATTTTATTTATTTGGGTCCTCTCTTTTTTCTTTTTGATAAGTCTAGCCAGGGGTTTATCAATCTTATTAATTCTTTCAAAGAATTATTTCTTTCAAAGCTCCCAGTTTTGTTGATCTGTTCTACTGTTCTTTTGGTTTCCATTTCATTGATTTCTGCTCTGATCTTTATTATTTCTCTTCTCCTGCCTGGTTTAGGCTTTATTCACTGTTCTTCCTTCAGCCCCTTTAGGTGTAGGGTTAGGTTGTGTACTTGAGACCTTTCTTGTTTCTTGAGAAAGACTTGTATTGCTATATACTTTCCTCTTAGGACTGCCTTTGCTGCATCCAAAAGATTTTGAACAATTGTGTTTTCATTTTCATTGGTTTCCATGAATTTTTTAATTCTTCTTTAATTTCCTTATTGACCCATTCATTCTCCTTCATGTATTTGAGTTCTTTCTGACTTTCCTCTTGTGATTGAGTTCTAGTTTCAAAGCATTATTTTCTGAAAATATGCAGGGAATGACCCCAATCTTTTGGTACCAGTTGAGACCTGATCTGTGACCTAGGATATGATCTATTCTGTAGAATGTTCCCTGGGCACTAGCGAAGAATGTGTATTCCATTGCTTTGGCATGGAATGTTCTGAATATATCTGTGACGTCCATTGGGTCCAGTGTGTCCTTTAAAGTTTTTATTTCCTTGTTGATCTTTTGCTTTGATGATCTCTCCATTTTAATGAAGGGGGTGTTAAAGTCCCCTAATATTATTGTATTGTTGTTGATGTGTTTCTTTGCTTTTGTTCTTAATTGGATTATATAATTGGCTGCTCCCATGTTAGGGGCATAGATATTTACAATTGTTAGATCTTCTTGTTGGATAGACCTTTTAAGTAGGTTATAGTGTCCTTCCTCATCTCTTATTACCATCTTGGTTAAAAATCTAATTTGTCTGATATAAGGATTGCCACCCCAGCTTGCTTTTGGTTTCCATTATCATGGTAAATGGTTTTCCACCCCCTCACTTTTAATGATGGTGTATCTTTGGGTCTAAAATGAGTCTTTTGCAGACAGCATATCAGTGGGTCTTGTCTTTTTATCCAGTTTGATACCGTGTGTCTTTTGATTGGGGCCTTTATCCCATTTACAGTCAGGGTAACTACTGAATGATATGAATTTAGTGCCATTGTATTACCTGTAAGGTGACTGTTACTGCATATTGTCTGTGTTTCTTTCTGGTCTATGTTACTTTTAGGCTCTGTCTTTGCTTAGAGGACCCCTTTCAATATTTCTTGTAGGGCTGGTTTCGTGTTTGCAAATTCCTTTAGTTTTTGTTTGTCCTGGAAGCTTTTTAGCTTTCCTTCTATTTTCAGAGACAGCCTAAATCATTATAGTATTCTTGGCTGTATATTTTTCTCATTTAGTGCTCTGAATATAGCATGCCAGTCCTTTATGGCCTGCAAGGTCTCTGTGGATAGGTCTGTTGCCAATCTAATGTTTCTAGCATTGTAGGTTACATATCTCTTCTCCCGAGCTGCTTTCAGGATTTTCTCTTTGTGTCTGAGATGCGTACCTTTTACTATTAGATGTTGGGGTGTTGACCTTTTTTTTTTTTTTTTTTTTTTGACGGTGGCTTTGCTGTGCCTCCTGGATTTTGATGCCTGTTTCCTTCCCCAAATTAGGGAAGTTCTCTGCTATAATTTGCTCCAATATACTCCAATATACCTTCTGCCCCTCTCTCTCTTTCTTCTTCTTCTGGGATCCCAATTATTCTAGTATTGTTTTGTCTTATGGTATTGCTTATCTCTCAAATTCTGCCCTTGTGATCCAGTAGTTGTTTATCTCTCTTTTTCTCAGCTTCTTCATTTTCCATCATTTGGTCTTCTATATCACTAATTCTCTCTTCTTCCTCTTTTATCCTAGCAGTTAAAGCCTCCATTTTTTATTATACCTCATTAGTAGCCTTTTTGATTTCGACTTGGTTAGATTTTTGTTCTTTTATTTTTCCAGAAAGCATTTCTCTAATACCTTCCATGCTTTTTTCAAGCCCAGCTAGTATCTTTAAAATAGTCATTCTGAACTCTAATTCTGACATCTTACTATTGTACATATTGATTAGGTCCCTGGCAGTCTGTATTGCATCTTGTTCTTTTTTTTTTTTTTTTGAGGTGATTTTTTTCATCTTGTCATTTTGTCCAGAGGAGAATAGATGATGATAGAACAAAATGCTAATAGGGTAAGAACGACCTCAGAAAAATATACACTAAACAAACAGAAGAGACCTGAAACTGGGGAAAAAGAAAGGGAAAGAGAGAAAAAAAGAAAAAGATAAAAACAAACAAAGAAAGAAAACAGAATATGATCAAATAAAATCAGGCTGGTGCATAGGTCAGTGCCACACACAAGAATGGGGCATATTTTTGTCTTTAGAAGAAAGTGCCTCCCAAAATTTTAAAGAAAGAAAAACTTATATAAGTGCAAAAATAAGGGTAAATATGATGAAGGGATGGAATATGACTGTAAATATGAAAATTATAAAAGATTTTATAAAAGGAATTGATAAGTTGGTTGAAAAAAGAAGAGAATTAAAAAAAAAAAAAGGAGAGAATGTGATCAGGCATTAGACTAGAACAAAGCCATCCACTAGAGATTTAGGGTATATTTTGTCTGTTAGAAGAAACTGTATCCCAAAATTTTAAAGAAAGAACAACTTGTATATATATGTAGGTATATGTATGTATATACATATATATATGTATGTATATACTAAAACTAAGGTTAACTACTATGGAGGGATAGAATATGACTTTAAAAATGAAAAATAAAAAAAGATTTTTTTTAAAAAGGGATTGATAAGATGTTGGTTGAAAAAGGGAAAAAGAAAAATTCAAAAAAAAAAAAAAAGGTTAAAAAAATTAACTTTGAAAGACTAAAGAATCATGGGAAAAAAGCCATGAATTCTATGTGCAGTATTCCCCTAGCTCTGGACTTCTGCTGTTCTCATTAAGTGGTAAACTTGGTCTTGGCTGGCTGTTCTTGCTGATCTTCTGGTGAAGGGGCCTGTTGCAGTGGTTCTCAAATGTCTTTGCCAGAAGCAGAATTGCTCTGCCCTTTCCGGGGGCCTGCCCAAGTAATCTGCTCAGGTTTGCCCTCGGGAACTTTTGTTCCCTGCAAGCTTTCCGTACAGTTTTGGAGGACCAGAGTGAAAATGGTGGCCTCCCAATCTCCATGCCAGAGGAGCCGAGAACTCAGGGCCCCACTCTTCAGTCTGCCCTCAGAGAAAAGCAGTCAGTCACTCCCATCTCCCCAGTCTCTGGCAGCACTCCGTGCTCACCTGGCCTGTGACCAAACATTTCTATCTCTGGCACCCTACCCCATGTGGAGTCTCCAAACCCAGCAGATCCCTGTGGTGCACCCTTGCACTGCTCTGCCCAGGGGAGGAAGGGGAGTCTCCCCGGATCTGCCACTTGTTGGGTCCCTGCTGGAGGAGCAGTGGCCCAGCTATGCCGTGGATCACAGTTTATGGCAATCCTGAGCTGCAAGCCCCCTCCTCAGCTCCATCTCTGCAGCCGGGTTCCCTGCCCCCATACCTGGAAGCTCTACTTCACTCAGGCACCCCCAGTCTTTCTGTGACCCCGAGGGTCCTGAGACCACACTGTCCCACAAGGGTTCCACCCCCCGCTCAGCCACTGGAGCAACGTCTCTCCATGGAGCAGACTTCTAAAAGTTCCGATTTTGTGCTCCCCTGCTCTATGACTTGCCAGAATTGGCCGACAGATGCCCCCTCCTCCACCATCTATTTTCCTGACTTGGATTCACTTCTCTGCACATGCTACCTTCCAGAAAGTGGTCACTTTTCTGTTCAGAGTGTTGCTGCTATTCTTTTCTTTGATCTCCTGTTGAGTTCGTAGGTGTTCAGAATGGTTTGATCCCTATCTAGCTGAATTCCTGGGACCAGACGAAATTTAGGTCTACTTCTCTGCCATCTTGCTCCTCCACCCCTCCTGTATAGATTTTGGTAGATTTAAAGCTAAGTTGGTTTTTTTTTTTTTTTTTTTTTTTTTTTTGTATGCTAATATAAATTGTATTGTTTTTAGTTTCAAATTCTACTTGTTTATTACTGGTATATAGGAAAACAATTGACTTTTGTATATTAACCTTACATTCTGCAACATTGCTATGTTTATTGCTTCTAAATTTGAGGTTATTTTTGTTGATTATTTTGGATTTTCTGTAGAGACAGTCATGTCATCTAAATTAATAATGAAATAGTAAAGCATTGTGGATTTGCTCCACTTTTAAATGACCTAGGTTCTACTAGTACTGACTTTAGTGATATGCTTTAACCTTTTTTTTGCTGAAGTTCCTAAGGATTAGAGGATTAGAATATCTTTAGTGTTTTTCCCAACACTCATTCACCCACCTACCTTCCTTCCTTCCTTCCTTCCTTCCTTCCTTCCTTCCTTCCTTCCTTCCTTCCTTCCTTCCT
>NW_023270757.1:8439969-8463250 GCF_011800145.1 Mirounga leonina | reverse complement strand
CCTTCCTTCCTTCCTTCCTTCCTTCCTTCCTTCCTTCCTTCCTTCCTCCATTCTTCCCTTCCTCCCTTCTTCCCTCCCTCCCTTCTGGTTTTTCCCTGCCCCAACATAAAAAATAATCATCTAATATTCCTACATACCCATTTGCTTTACCTGACCACAGTTCATCTGGAAAACTTGGAAACCAGTCAATTACTTTGAAGACAAACACTATTTATTCCCACCACCCTAGGTAACATATTTAATTCAGTATTGTTCCAATCTCAGATCACATTTTCACATCTGCTACCAAATCCAATTCTACACTGAATATGAAATCTTCAGTAGAGTTTTCTGGAAATTTTTGGGAAAATTTTATCATCCAATAAAAACTGTAAAAGTTAACATTAAAACCTATACAGTTGCATCCAGTGATAGCATTAGACAAAAAAACACACAAATACTGCTCTGGAAATTCAACCTTGAGCTTGCTGCCTGTGCCTTTGGTTTCCAGTTAAATAGCTTCGATTTAAATAGCATCATTCTTCTATTGACATATTAATCTTTAAATGATGAATTCTTATTGAGATCTTTCAGTACCACATATTTGGGCTGTTGTCACACTCCATTTAAAATCATGCTCTCAGTAGCCTTAGGGAAACACCACTTCCCAACATTCTAATTGATAAGGTTTCCTGAGAGTATATTTATGCATTAAACCAAACATCTCATTATATACTTTAAATGTGTTATTAAATGATGGATGTCTTTAATAAATGAAGTATAATATCCATGGAGAGAGTGGTAAAGAACAAAGAAAATATAAAAATTATGAATTGATATTTACAAGTTTCTTGCTGTCTCTATATTTCATAGTGTGTTTTAGTGGAAATATTGCTAGAATATAGAATTATCCTGTCTTTTAGTTGAAGGATAAAAGGAGGGAGGGAGAAGTGGAAGAAACATTTACCTAGGACTGATATGGTACCAAAAACACAAAGGATGTTTTCACTTAATAGCTTAAGAATTTGTTATGCTTGTCAAGTTTATGACCAGTGTATTATATTTGTGAAATAATTATCTAAGATGCAAGAAGTAAACATAGTCTCTGTTTATTTTTGGAAAACATGGAGGAGTTGGAGAAGACCTGTCATTTGGAGCCTTTGGAATTTTAAGCAGTTATTTACACCTAGTCAGCAAGAGAGTGTCATTATGTTGTGCTGGAGTAAATTAAAATAAAGTGTTGTTCATTTTGATGCCATTTACTACAGGAATTATTTACATCTAAAAATAAACTATAATGTCTCACACACAAATCTCCCTCATGTCACATTTCCATAGTCTGAGTCGGTATTACTGAAAGATGTCAGTGCTAAGGTTTTTAATGGTCTTCCTAAAATGTAACTTGCATATTACTCCTTTCTAAATTTACTTTTTTTTATATCTAAGTACTTTACAAAAAAAAAAAAGAAAGAAAATAGCAAGCTTTATTTCTTAAAGTAGAGCATTTAAAAACCTAAAACAAGTGTGAGCCGTAACATATAAAATGAATTAAAAGACCTTTATGGCCTCATAATTCACCAGAATCATTTGCTTTTTTTGAATTTAATTAATAGTTTAACTTAACCTATTGAATTACAAAGCCCCTGGAAGTTTCATAGATATTCATGTTATTGTTGCTCAGTTTATAATTTTTTAAAACTAAGGAATATATGAAGTAATTTAAAACATTTTCTAGTTTTAAGTAATATATGTAAAAAAAGTGTTATATATATATATATATATATATATATATTTCATGTCTCAAGAATATATTTTAAAATTAATTGGGATGTATGTGTAAATACTTTATGCATCTGTTACCCTTAGATGATCTGGTATCTTTGTTATTTGTGTTTCCAGAGGAAACTTATCATGATCTAATGAACCAAAACAATACTGTTGATCCCTCTATAACCTTTGCTACTGCAATTTTGCAGCCAGCCTCTACCAACCTATAGAATAAATTGCCATGTATCTAAATCTTGGGGGGAAAAAATGTTTTCTGTTTGTCTTTAGAATTTCTTCTTCCCTGCCTCCCAATTACTTTTGTTTTTTCAGAGAAGGTTTTGTTTGTTGATATTGTTTCTTACTTATTAGCTTACATCTTGAAGGGTATTGGGAATGGAATAATGCGAGCATTGATAATAAATAGGCTAATAAGAAAAAATGATAATTAGGCATGAATTTGAATTCATTTTCAGTAGACTTCACTCCGTGTGGAAAAAACTAAAATGTTATTTTCTTTTAGCCCTATATTGTGAATGTGAGACTTTTTTCATAAAAGCCAGGAAAGCCAATGTAAAACCACTTTAATTTTGGATTATGTCAAAACATATATATTTGCTAATATTTATCTGGTTTTAAACTTAAAAATCAAATACAGAAGAAAATATATCTTTAGGTAGAAAAATATATCTTTTATTGATTTTATGAAAATTCTAAGGAAATAAGGGAGTAAAACATCATTTATCAATTATTAAATATATATGCATCCAACATCAGATCACCTAAATATATAAAGGAAATTTTAAATCTAGAAAGAAAAATGGACAGCAATACAATAAAATAGCAGGAGACTAAATACTCTACTTTCAATAATGGATAGAATATACAGACAGAAAATCTATGAACAACAGACTTGAACAACACTATGGACCAAATGGACCTAACAGACCTATATAGAACTTTCCATCCAACAATAGAATAATTCTTCACAATCACATGGAACACTCTCCAGGCTACATCCCATTTTGGGTCACACAACAAGTCTTAACAAATTTATTAAAACTTAAGCCTGGATTGACATTTATTCACTGTAATACTCCAAGCCTGAAATTTACTTGTCCCAATTACTAACTTATTTTGGGAAGCCTCTCTCTTCAAAAATTCCAAAATTCACTGGAAAGGGATGGAGAGATAAAACATAATTTGGATAATTACGTGGTTTTTAAACAAGTATTTCATAGAGTTCTTTAATGATGATGCTTATTTTCTATCCTGCTGATGAATATTTCAGTATTATTAAGCAAACTGTGAAAGTATATTTCTGTACAATTTCTTAATATTCCTTACTAACATTTCATAGCAGGAAATAGGTTGTGTTCAATAAATAGCAAATTGATTATTGAATGTTATACTAAAAGTTTAATGCATTCTATTTTTTGCACTTTTACATTTGGAGAATCCTATTCTTTTGTATTCATCTAACTAAGTGCTGCCACTGTTCTCATTGTAGATATCTCTCCACAACTATTGGGAAAGTTCTATTAGAATACATATCAACTATAGCTAGGACTGGATCTGTCTTGTAGGACCTTTGTTCCAAATCCATAGATAAGACTAGTAATGTAATTCAGAATGGCATCAGCAAAACTGCTAAATTACCGATAAGGATTAAGAAGAGAGATGGAATGGGTTAAATAGGTGATGGGGATTAAAAAGTGCATTTGTGATGAGCACCAGGTGATGTATGGAATTGCTGAATCACTATATTGTACACTTGAAACTAATATAACATTAAATAACTGGAATTAAAATAAAAACTTAAATCTAACATGCAAAAAAAAAAAAAAGAGAGAGAGAGAGATGGAAAGGGGAAGTATGTAGTTCTAGGTACTGTCATCCTAATCAGTTCAACTGAGTATTTTTTTTCTGTCTTAAAACCAGATAGATTGTTCCTCAGGGAAGGAAAATGCTAAGGGAAAGAGACATATATTATGTATCAGTCTGGTAATAATAACCACTTCTTTGAGTTTATACTCCTTCAAAATTTGGAAAAATATGGAATAGTTTTAAATCTAGTAAAGCAAAATTATGTAGTCTATAAAACCCCAGTTACTTCTATCTGTTTTAGTATCTGAAGCACAGATTTTAAAATTTATTGGGATACATGTGGAAACACATATTTTATGTATCTGTGCCCTAAGATGATCTTGCATCTCTGTTACTTAGGCTTCCTAAGGAAACTTATCATGATGTAATGAGCCAGAACTAATTCCATAAGCAAGATAAATTCTCTCATTTAACCTGTATTATATATAACTACCAAAGTGAACATCATGAGCTCATATACTTCTCAACTGTAGCTTTCTTCTTAAAAAGAGATATCTACAGTATTTCAAGCAGATAGTGCAATGTATCCAATATATATAATAAGATGTATATTATAATATGAAGTCAACAGGTAATAAATGATATTTTTGTAGTTTGCTTAACTTCATTACTTTTTAAAAAAAATTTTTTTATTCTTATGTTAATCCCCATACATTAAATCATGAGTCTTAGATGAAATGTTCCATGATTCATTGTTTGTGCATAACACCCAGTGCTCCATGCAGTATGTGCCCTCCTCAATACCCACCACCAGGCTAACCCATCCTCCCACCCCCCTCCCCTCTAGAACCCTCAGTTTGTTTTTCAGAGTCCATCGTCTCTCATGGTTTGTCTACCCCTCTGATTTCCCCCGCTTCATTCTTCCCCTCCCGCTACCTTCTTCTTCTTCTTTTTTTTTTCTTAACATATATTGCATTATTTGTTTCAGAGGTACAGATCTGAGATTCAACAGTCTTGCACAATTCACAGCGCTTACCAGAGCACATACCCTCCCCAGTGTCTATCACCCAGTCACCCCATCCCTCCCACCCCACCCCCACTCCAACAACACTCAGTTTGTTTCTTGTGATTAAGAATTCCTCATATCAGTGAGATCATATGATACATGTCTTTCTCTTTTTGACTTATTTCACTCAACATAATACCCTCCAGTTCCATTCAGGTCATTGCAAATGGCAAGATCTCATTCCTTTTGATGGCTGCATAATATTCCATTGTATATATATACCACCTCTTCTTTATCCATTCATCTGTCGATGGATATCTTGGCTCTTTCCACAGTTTGGCTATTGTGGACATTGCTGCTATAAACATCGGGGTGCATGTACCCCTTCGGATCCCTACTTTTGTATCTTTGGGGTAAATACCCAGTAGTGCAATTGCTGGATCATATGGTAGCTCTATTTTCAACTTCTTGAGGAACCTCCATACAGTTTTCCAGAGTGGCTGCACCAGCTTGCATTCCCACCAACAGTGGAGGAGGGTTCCCCTTTCTCCGCATCCCTGCCAACATCTGTCATTTCCTGACTTCTTAATTTTAGCCATTCTGACTGGTGTGGGTGGTATCTCATTGAGGTTTTGATTTGGATTTCCCTGATGCTGAGCGATATTGAGCACTTTTTCATGGGTCTGTTGGCCATTTGGATGTCTTCTTTGGAAAAATGTCTGTTCATGTCTTCTGCCCATTTCTTGATTGGCTTATTTGTTTTTGGGTGCTGAGTTTGATGAGTTCTTTATAGATTTTGGATACTAGCCCTTTATCTGATATGTCATTTGCAAATATCTTCTCCCATTCTGTTGGTTGTCTTTGGTTTTGTTGACTGTTTCCTTTGCTTTGCAAAAGCTTTTTATCTTGATGAAGTCCCAATAGTTCATTTTTGCCCTTGCTTCCCTTGCCTTTGGCAATGTTTCTAGGGAGAAGTTGCTGCGGCTGAGGTCAAAGAGGTTGTTGCCTGTGTTCTCCTTTAGGATGTTGATGGACTCCTGTCTCACATTGAGGTCTTTCAACCATTTGGATTCTATTTTTGTGTGTGGTATAAGGAAATGGCCAGTTTCATTCTTCTGCATGTGGCTATCCAAATTTCCCAATACCATTTGTTGAAGAGACTGTCTTTCTTCCATTGGACATTCTTTCCTGCTTTGTCAAAGATGAATTGACCATAGAGTTGAGGGTCCATTTCTGGGCTCTCTATTCTGTTCCATTGATCTCTGTGTCTGTTTTTGTGCCAGTACCATGCTGTCTTGATGATGACAGTTTTGTAATAGAGCTGGAAGTCCGGAATTGTGATGCCGCCGGCTTTGCTTTTCTTTTTCAACATTCCTCTGGCTATGCAGGGTCTTTTCTGGTTCCATACAAATTTTAGGATTATTTGTTCCATTTCTTTGAAAAGAGTGGATGGTATTATGATGGGGATTGCATTGAATGTGTAGATGGCTCTAGGTAGCATTGACATCTTCACAGTATTTGTTCTTCCAATCCATGAGCATCGAACGTTTTTCCATTTCGTTGTGTCTTCCTCAATTTCTTTCATGAGAATTTTATAGTTTTCTGAGTACAGATCCTTTGCCTCTTTGGTTAGATTTATTCCTAGGTATCTTATGGTTTTGGGTGCAATTGTAAATGGGATCGCCTCCTTAATTTCTCTTTCTTCTGTCTTGTTGTTGGTGTATAGGAATGCCACTGACTTCTGTGCATTGATTTTATATCCTGCCACTTGACTGAATTCCTGTATGAGTTCTAGCAGTTTTGGGGTGGAGTCTTTTGGGTTTTCCACATAAAGTATCATATCATCTGCAAAGAGTGAGAGTTTGACTTCTTCTTTGCCAATTTGGATGCCTTTTATTTCTTTTTGTTGTCTGATTGCTGTGGCTAGGACTTCCAATATTGTGTTGAATAGCAGTGGTGATAGTGGACATCCCTTCCACGTTCCTGACCTTAGGGGGAAAGCTCTCAGTTTTTCCCCATTGAGAATGATATTCGCTGTAGGTTTTGCATAGATGGCTTTTATGATATTGAGGTATGTACCCTCTATGCCTATACTCTGAAGAGTTTTGATCAAGAAAGGATGCTGTACTTTGTCAAATGCTTTTTCTGCATCTATTGAGAGGACCATATGATTCTTGTTCTTTCTTTTGTTAATGTATTGTATCACGTTGATTGATTTGCAGATGTTGAACCAACCTTGCAGCCCAGGGATAAATCCCACTTGGTCGTGGTGAATAATCCTTTTAATGTACTGTTGGATCCTATTGGCTAGTAATTTGGTGAGAATTTTTGCATCCATGTTCATCAGGGATATTGGTATGTAATTCTCCTTTTGGATGGGGTCTTTGTCTGGTTTTGAGATCAAGGAAATCCTTGTCTCATAAAATGAGTTTGGAAGTTTTCCTGCCGTTTCTATTTTTTGGAACAGTTTCAGAAGAATAGGTATTAATTCTTCTTGGAATGTTTGGTAGAATTCCCCTGGGAAGCCATCTGGCCCTGGGTTTTTGTTTTTTGGGAGATTTTTGATGACTCCTTCAATTTCCTTAGTGGTTATAGGTCTGTTCAGGTTTTCTATTTCATCCTGGTTCAGTTTGGGTAGTTGATATATCTCTAGGAATGCATCCATCTCTTCCAGGTTATCTAATTTGCTGGCATAGAGTTGCTCATAATATGTTCTTATAATTGTTTGTATTTCTTTGGTGTTGGGTGTGATCTCTCCTCTTTCATTCATGATTTTGTTGATTTGGGTCATTTCTCTTCTCTTTTTGATAAGTCTGGCTAGGGGTTTATCAATCTTGTTAATTCTTTCAAAGAACCAGCTCCTAGTTTCGTTGATATGTTCTACTGTTCTTTTAGTTTCTATTTCATTGATTTCTGCTCTGATCTTTATGATTTCTCTTCTCCTGCTGGGTTTAGGCTTTATTTGCTGTTCCTTCTCCAGCTCCTTTAGGTGTAGGCTTAGGTTGTGTACTTGAGACCTTTCTTGTTTCTTGAGAAAGGCTTGTATTGCTATATACTTTCCTCTTAGGACTGCCTTTGTTGCATCCCAAAGATTTTGAACAGTTGCGTTTTCATTTTCATTTTTTTCCATGAATTTTTTAAATTCTTCTTTAATTTCCTGGTTGACCCATTCATTCTTCAGTAGGATGCTCTTTAGCCTCCATGTATTCGAGTTCTTTCCAACTTTCCTCTTGTGATTGAGTTCTACTTTCAAAGCATTGTGTTCTGAAAATAGGCAGGGAATGATCCCAATCTTTTGGTACCGGTTGAGACCTGATTTATGACCTAAGATGTGATCTATTCTGGAGAATGTTCCATGGGCACTAGAGAAGAATGTGTATTCCATTGCTTTGTGATGCAATGTTCTGAATATGTCTGTGAAGTCCATTTGGTCCAGTGTGTCATTTAAAGTCTTTATTTCCTTGTTGATCTTTTGCTTAGACGATCTGTCCATTTCAGTGAGGGGGATGTTAAAGTCCCCCACTATTATTGTATTGTTGTTGATGTCTTTCTTTGCTTTTGTTATTAATTGTCTTATATAATTGGCTTCTCCCATGTTAGGGGCATAGATATTTACAATTGTTAGATCTTCTTGTTGGATAGATCCTTTAAGTAGAATATAGTGTCCTTCCTCATCTCTTATTACAGTCTTTGGTTTAAAATCTAATTTGTCTGATATAAGGATTGCCACCCCAGCTTTCTTTTGGCGTCCATTAGCATGGTAAATGGTTTTCCACCCCCTCACTTTCAATCTGGGGGTGTGTTTGGTTCTAAAATGAGTCTCTTGCAGACAGCATATCGATGGGTCTTGTTTTTTAATCCAGTCTGTTAGCCTGTGTCTTTTGATTGGGGCATTTAGCCCATTTAAATTCAGGGTAACTATTGAAAGAGAGGAATTTAGTGCCATTGTATTGCCTGTAAGGTGACTGTTACCGTATATTGTCTGTGTTCCTTTCTGGTCTATGTTGCTTTTAGGCTCTCTCTTTGCTTAGAGAACCCCTTTCAAGATTTCCTGTAGGGGTGCTTTTGTGTTTGCAAATTCCTTTAGTTTTTATTTGTCTTGGAAGCTTTTTATCTCTCCTTCTATTTTCAATGACAGCCTAAGTAGATAGAGTATTCTTGGTTGCATATTTTTCTCATTTAGTGCTCTGAATATATCCTGCCAGTCCTTTCTGGCCTGCCAGGTCTCTGTGGATAGGTCTGTTGCCAATCTAATGTTTCTACCCTTGTAGGTTACATATCTCTTCTCCCGAGCTGCTTTCAGGATTTTCTCTTTGTCTATGAGACTCGTAAGTTTTACTATTAGATGTCGGGGTGTTGACCTATTTTTATTGATTTTGAGAGGGGTTTTCTGTGCTTCCTGGATTTTCATGCCTGTTTCTTTCCCCAAATTAGGGAAGTTCTCTGCTATAATTTGCTCCAGTATACCTTCTGCCCCCCTCTCTCTTTCTTCTTCTTCTGGGATCCCAATTATTCTAATGTTGTTTCGTCTTATGGTATCGCTTATCTCTCGAATTCTGCCCTCGTGATCCAGTAGTTGTTTATCTCTCTTTTTCTCAGCTCCTTTATTTTCCATCATTCCATCTTCTATATTACTGATTGTCTCTTCTGCCTCATTTATTCTAGCACTTAGCACCCCCATTTTTGATTGCACCTCATTGGTAGCCTTTTGATTTCTACTTGGTTGGATTTTAGCTCTTTTACTTCTCCAGAAATTGTTTCTCTAATAACTTCCATATTTTTTTCAAGCCCAGCTAGTATCTTTAAAGTGAGGATTCTGAACTCTAGATCTGACATCGTACTAATGTCCGTATTGAGTAGGTCCCTGCAGTTGGTACTACCTCTTGTTCTTTTTGTTGAGGTGATTTTTTCCGTCTTGTCATTTTGTGCAGAGGAGAATAGATTAATGAGAGAACAGAATGCTAGCAGAGTAACAACGTCCCCAGAAAATATACTCTAAACAAATCAGAAAAGACCTGAAGCAGTGGGATAAGAAAGGGAAAGAGAGAAAAAAGAAAAAGAAAAAGAAGAAAAAGAAAAAGATAAAGATAAAAACAAAAACAAGCAAAACAAAACAACAACAACAACAACAAAACCAGAATGTGATCAAATATGATCAGGCTGGTATATAGATCAGTGCCACACAGTAGATTTGGGGTGTATTTTGGTCTTTTAGAAGAAAGTGCCTCCCAAAATTTTAAAGAAAGAAAAACTTATATATGTACAAAAATAAGGTTTGATATGATGAAGGGATGGAATATGACTGTAAAAATGAAAATTATAAAAAAATTTATAAGAGGAATTGATAAGAAGTTGTTTGAAAAAAGAAAAGAGGATTTAAAAAAAGAAAAAAGAAAAAGAAAAAAAAAGGGAGAGGATGTGATCAGGCAGGGGAATAGAAAACACCATATACTAGAGATTTAGGGTATATTTTAATCTGTTAGAAGAAACTATCTCAAAATTTTAAAGAGAGAAGAACTTATATATATAAGCCAAAAATATGGGTAACTACTATGAAGGGATAGAATATGACTCTAAAAATGAAAAATAAAAATGTTTTTTTTTTAAAAAGGGATTGATAAGATGTTGGTTGGAAAAGGAAAAAGAAAAATTCAAAAAGAAATAAAAAGACAAAAAGACAGTTAAAAAAAATTAACTTTAAAAGACTAAAGAATCATGGTAAAAAAGCCGTGAATTCTATGTGCAGTAGTCCCCTAGCGCTGGAGTTCTGCCGTTCTCATTGATCGGTAAACTTGGTCTTGGCTGGCTGTTCTTGCTGATCTTCTGGGGAGGGGCCTGTTGCCGTGGTTTCCAAATGTCTCTGCCCTAGGTGGAATTGCCCCGCCCTTGCCCTGTCCGGGCTAAGTAATCTGCTTGGGTTTGCTCTTCGGGGCTTTTGTTCCCTGCGAGCTTTCCGTACAGCTTTGGAGGCGGAGAGTGAAAATGGCGGCCTCCCAATCTCAGCCCCGGAGGAGCCAAGAACTCGGGGCCGCTTCTCATTGAGCCCCCAGAGAAAAGCCGTCAGTCACTCCCGTCTCCCCGGTCTCCGGCCGTACTCCATGCTCACCCGGCCCGTGACTGCACGCCTCTATCTCTGGCACCCGACCCCGGGTGGAGTCTCCAAACCCAGCAGATCCCTGCGGTGCGCTCCCGCACGGCTCCTCCCGGGGGAGGAAGGTGAGTCTCCCCGAATCTGCCGCTTGTTGTGTCCCTGCTGGAGGAGCAGTGGCCCGACTGTGCCGCGGATCACGGTTTATGGCAACCCCGAGCTGAGAGCCCGCGCCTGGGCTCCGCCTCTGCAGCTGGCTTCCCTGCTCCGTCACCTGGGAGCCCTGCCACACTCAGGCACCCCCAGTCTTTCTGTGACCCCGAGGGTCCTGTCACCACACTGTCCCGGAGGGTTCCACCCCCCACTTAGCCACCAGAGTGACGTCCCTCAGCGGAGCAGACTTTTAAAAGTTCCGATTTTGTGCTCCGTGGCTCTATGACTTGCCAGAAGTGGTCAACGGAGGCCCCTCCCCAGCCGTCTATCCTCCCGAATATCGCCTCGGATTCACTTCTCCGCACGTCCTACCTTCCAGAAAGTGGTCGCTTTTCTGATGAGAGAGTTTTTGCTCTTCTTTTCTTCAATCTCCTGTTGAGTTTGTAGGTGTTCAGAATGGTTTGATCCCTATCCAGCTGAATTCCTGAGAGGAGACGAAATCCAGGTCTCCTACTCCTCCGCCATCTTGCTCCGCCCCCAATTTCATTACTTTCATCTATAAAAATATACATATTCCAAATAGCATCTGAATGTGTATGCATATTTTGATCACTTACAGACTTTTTTTTTTAAGTTTTTATTTATTTGTCAAAGAGAGAGAGTACAAACAAGGGAAGCTGTAGGCAGAGAAGGCAGAGGGAGAAGCAGGCTCCTGCTGAGCAAGGAGCCCAATGAAGTATTCCATCCCAGGACCTGAGGAAAGCAAACACAACTGACTGAGCCACCCAGCTGTCCCAATCACTTACAGATTCTTAAGGTGGGTTGTTACAATTCATGAGTATACTTTATACATAACCGATCCTTTTATATTTAACTCTATTATAGTACATTGTGTTTTAGACACAGATGTTCCTACTGTTTTTACAATTGTTCAAGCATCTTGGCAAACTAAAATACTTAACTATGATTTACTGTGAAGGCAATTTATTCAAATTACTATACCTTAAGTCAGTAGGCTGAACAAAACATTTTGCACTCTCACCAGCAACATATGAGAGTTTTAGTAGCTACATATCATTGTCTGTAATTGGTGGGGTGTGTGTGTATGTGTTTAATTGATATATAATTGACATACACTGTTAGTTTCATGTGTACAACAGTGATTCAACAATTCTATACATTATGCAGTGCTCACCATGTTTAAGTGTAGTTACAATTTATCATCATACAGTGTTATTACAATATTATTGACTATATTCCCTATTTGTACTTTTAATTTCTGTGGCTTATTTTAGAACTGGAGGTTTGTATCTCATAATCCCTTTCACCTATTTTACCTATTTTACCCCCTACTCCCCTCTGGCAACCACCAGTTTGTTCTCTGTATTTGAGTCTGATACTGTTTTTTTTGTTTTTCTGTTCATTTGTTCTTTTAGATTCCACATATAAGTGAAATCATATGGTATTTGTCTTCCTCTGACTTACTTTAGTTAGCATAATACCCTCTAGGTCCATCTATGTTGTCATGAATGGCAAGATCTCATCCTTTATTGTGGCTGAGTGATATTCCTGTGTGTATGTGTGTGTGTGTGTCTACATCTTCTTTACCCATTTATCCAATGATGAACACTTAGGTTCCTTCCATATCTTGGCTGTTGTAAATTATGCTGCAATATACACTTATGATGCAGCAACCCCATGCATATATATTTAGCCTAGAGAAATGAAAACATATGTCCACACATAAACCTATACAAAATATTTATAGCAGGCTTATTTATAATTGCCACAAGATGGAAAACATCAAATGTTTTTTAGCAGGTAAATGGGGGAAAAACCTGTGCTGCATCCATATGTTGACTAGCACTTAGCAAAAAAAATGCAATGGACTTTTGATCCCTGCAACCATTTGGATAAATCCCAAAAATATGTTGACATGAAAAAATAAATAAAAGCAATCTTGAAAAGTTAACTACCACATAATTCCATTGACAGGACTTTCTTGAGAAGGCCAAAGTATTAGGATGGAGAATAAATTAATGGTTGCCAGGGGTTAAAGTTACTGGGGGACAGTGACACTGAAGGAATAGCATAGGGAGTCTTTTTGGGGTGATGGAATTGTTTAGTATCATGATTATAAGATTAAAACGGACATAACTCTACAAAAATCTTAAAAAGGGTCAATTGTATAATTAATTAAAAAAAAAAAAAAACTTAAAAATATAAGTCACTGAGCTGAAACCCAGAGAAGTTATAAGCCTTTCTCTTTTCCATAGTTAGTCAGTGGAAATACAGTCCTAGAATACAAGTTTGCTGATGAAGAGGCCAAGTCCCTTTAAAATGTCCAATTCTCACATAGAGAATTTCCTAGAAGGTAATATTTATTGAATAAATCCCCTAGAGTGTGCATTTAAAGTATAAATTATTTATATTTAGAAAGTTTTTAAAATAATGCTGGTGGATGGACTAAAAGAAATAAATTATCTTAATGAAAGATTCATGTCTATTAAAATAAAACGAGGGTTTTAAAAGTTTCCTTGTACACTTTCGCTTACCAGATTTAATAAGTTTCTGTAGGTGAAAGATTCTGTAAAAATAAAACTAATGTCAGATGTGAGGGCAATCTGGCTGCAACATCCATCACCACCTTGATCACTAGGATTGATTCCACTGATCTAGCTGGCTATGGGTGTCCCTCTCCTCCCTTACCACTCCATGTGCATACCTCCTGGAACTGCATGCTTGGTCCAAGAGGATGACCTCTTTGGCTGAGGGTATACATGCTCTTAAGGTCCATTTGTAGGAGAATGTACACTAGTCAAGCTTTCAAGACTCCAGACACATCCAAATAAGGCACCACATGTAGCAATCTGCCTTTCTTTAAAAAACAAAACAAAACAAATGTCTTCTGTTCTTGGAAACCAAATTTTCAAACTTTTGATATTCATGGAACGACTGGATAGATTTCTGTTTTTTCTTTCCGTCAGTCAGTCTGTCCATCAGTCTGTCCATCTGTCTGTTTTTTCTTTTCTTTTCTTTTCTTTTTTTGGCTAATTGTTAAATATCTTTGAAGAGTTTTCTTTGAGATTATAAAATGTTGAAGGATTACCATTATGCTCTGACTAAAGGTTTTTCAACTTTTGGAATTTTTCATGCACTGCTTTTTTCTCTTCTTCCTCCTAAACTGTCACTTCATCAATCTTTAACAGTAGGTAAATGACAACCTACAAACACTTCAGCATAGATATGATTTTATATGTCAATTCCAATTTCACTGAGACATTTTCCCAAGGGCTGACATGAAGCCAGTTTCACTACATTAAATTAACAGGAATATGAGTAAAAATACTTTGAGAAGTATATTTCATCAGGTATTGTTTGTTGATAAGTTATAGGCTGATTTTACTTTTTTTATTTTTTTGGAATACAATTATGTTTGTATTTAAAAAAATAGAGCCCACAGAAAGTAAAGAAACTGTTTATTGAATCTTAGTTTGGGGATTTTGTGTTAAATGTTGAACACTGTGATTTCATCAAATTCTCACAAAAATCTAGGGAAGTCATTTATATATGAAATCTGACTTAATACAAATCTTACAAAAATTTACTAGAAGGGAAAATTTACGGTTGAAGATAAGTTGCAGTGTCTGATGATAACAGACTTAACCACCTGTGAAGAACTTAATTCATTAAAATTCAGCATTAGGTTTAGATTTGTCATGAAACGTGACACATACTTAACCAGAAGGGAGAATCAATAGGTTGATAAAAGGTACACATCATATGCTAACAAACTGATACTTTATGCATTTAAATGGAGAATCAGGTTAAATTAATGCCATCATCATCTAGGTATAGATTCGGTGAACTAGTAAAAAGGAAAAAACATTGAGCCTCATGGGGAAGGCAGACTAAAAAGATAGGGTTTGAGAACCAAGAGAGGAAACAGTGTTCACTGGAATTTAGCATGAATTTCCTTAATAGGAGTCACATTAGACTAACCACATAGAAAATAGCAGATGATGTAAATCCAGTAGACATGTGTTCTTTCATCACAGCTTTGAGTAAAGTAGAGGGAAAAGTGAGCCTATTAAGAATAGTTACATGGATGATCTGGTAATCAGGTGAGTGAATAAAATTTAAAATATTAATAAACTATGGTCAGCTTTTTGGGGTAAATCTACAGGGAATTTTCTCCTTAATCCTGCCTTTTTCAAGTTTATAAAATACATTGACAAAAAATACACATCTCATGAAATACATAGAAGACACATAACTGGGAAGGAAAACAAGTATAATAGTCCCTTGAACAATGCAAGGGTTAGGAGTGCTGACCCTTGTAGAGTTGACAATCTGTGTATAACTTGTATTGCCCCAAAACCTAACTATTAATAGTCTACTGTTGACGGGAAGCCTTGTTGACAACATAACCAACTGATCAATACATATTTTGTATGTTGTATGTATTATATACTGTATTTTTATAGTAAATAAGAGAAATGAATGTTAAGAAAATCATAAGGAAGAGAAAATATATTACAGTACCATACTGTAAAAAAAATCATGTATTATATGTTAAAAAAAAAAAGAAGAAGAAGATAGCAGGAAGGGAAAAATGAAGGGGGGGAAATCGGAGGGGGGGACAAACCATGAGAGACTATGGACTCTGAGAAAAACTAAGGGTTCTAGAGGGGAGGGGGGTGGGAGGATGGGTTAACCTGGTGATGGGTATTAAAGAGGGCACGTTCTGCATGGAGCACTGGGTGTTATGCACAAACAATGAATCATGGAACATTACATCAAAAACTAATGATGTAATGTATGGTGATTAACATAACATAATAAAATAAAATAAAATGCTCAAAAAAAAAAGAAAATCCATGTATTAAGTGGACCCATACAGTTCAAACCTGTGTTGTTCAAGGGTTAACTGTATATTTGATAGTATAATTAGGATCCAAAAATATGATAGTGTCTATAAATCCATTGATTCAGTGATGAAACATAGGTGATTAAACATATAAAAGTTAATTTCTGACTTTTGCCCTAAAAGTATGTACCTAAAAACAAGCCTATGAATCTGCAGGCCATCCATCTTTCTCCATTTCTGAAAAAGTTTGTATAAAGTTTTCCTGATTTCTTCCTTAACATACTGGAAAAATTCATCATTTAAGCCATCTGCATCAGGAGTTTTCTTGGGGAAAATTTTAAAAATTGCATTCATTACATCTTTAGCTAATATGGAGCTATTCAAATAGTTATTTCTTTTCGATTTCTGGTATGTTTTGTGTTTCAGTTTTCTTTTTTTAAATCTAAGTTGTCAAATTCTTGGCCACAAAGTTTCCGTATTTTAGAAAAGAGTTGTAAAAATTATGAGGCACTGGACATGTCTGTATGACAAGAAATGTTGTTTCATGGTAAGGCAAAAGTGTAATTTTGAATTAAGCTTGAAAAATAATGTAGTTAAGTGATAAACACCATTCTGTGGAGGAGAAAATAAATTCTTCACATTATGTTCATCTCATTTCTATCCAATTACCAAGGATATTTTTTGAATTGAAAGGAATATGGTCTTGTGTTTATTTGTCCTATGTTTTATTTTTATTTTTTTTATTTTTTTAAAGATTTTATTTATTTATTTGACAGAGACAGAGATAGCGAGAGCAGGAACGCAAGCAGCGGGAGTGGGAGAGGGAGAGCAGGCTTCCCGCCGAGGAGGGAACCCGATGTGGGACTCCATCCCAGGACCCTGGGATCATGACCTGAGTGGAAGGCAGACGCTTAATGACTGAGCCACCCAGGCGCCCTGTCCTATGTTTTAGTTGTCCAACTATATCATTTTTAACTGCTAGTTGATAATATCAAAAAAACAGTCAAGCATTAGATGGCTGGTTTAATATGGTGTCCTTTAAGTAGCAATTCAGAGACTTGCTTTTTTATTTTAACTAAAAGGAAGATAATAAATTACACATTTGTTTTTAGCACTTGGGGATCTTGTGAACATCACTTTGGGTTAGAGATAATGGAAAGAATACGGTAGACAGAGTTAATTCAAGGTTAGCAACAGTATTACTAGAAGTATAAATAGTAGGCATTTTAAGGATAAATTAAGTGTGTAACTTATCTCTGAAATCCTTCATTCTTTTTCACTATACATAAAGGTAAAGGGGAAATGAAAGATGCTTTTACTTTTGTACAAGTAAAATTGATGATTAGGAAAGATGAAGTGTCTTGTCATCATTTTTTTTTTTTTTATGACCTCACAAAATATGCATGGAAAAGTTTAGGTAAATGGCAGGCAGTGATTGTTTTCATCTAATTCCATAGCACTTCCACAAGCAATCATGCCTCATCTTACTAAATAGAATCAACAATATCTGTGCTAATGGGAGAGGCTTAAGTTATATATGTATTTTTGTGTGCATGTGTAGGTTACAGAGAAAATACTAATATTATCAATCATAATTTAATGTTTGTAAGCACCCTGTAATGAAATGAGATGGTATGAAATTCATTTAATATTTGAAGATATTCATTCTAAGATATATTCAGTAGCTTGCCCAATGGCAAATAGCTAATAAATTGTAGAATTTGTAAGGCAAGACAGGTTTGTCTTGCTCTAAATTCTTCCCCTTGTTTTAATACTTGCGCACCATCTTTCCTGCTGTAAACTCATGCAATCATAAAAAAAAAAATAATTTAACTTTCCTGTTCCATAGTAAATGCTTATTAATTCAATTTATATTAGCCCACAAGATCAGAAGGATAAAATACAACTTTTTAACCCTTACGCAGTAGAATGTAGTAATTTTTCCCTTGATTTAGAGTTACAACTCTTCCAGTAATACTAAATTGCCTTCACCTGTCTTGGATTCCCAAACAGAACAAATATATATTGTCCTGTAAACTATTACCCCTTCTGTAAAATGATGGAAATAAAGATAGAAGTAGTTAACTATCTCACAGAATTTTGCCTTGTGATTTATGTAGTTAGGATTTTGATTTGGATACAAGTCCATCTGGATCCAGTATCTGGGTTTTTCTCAGACTATTTCATAACTTGAAACTAAAGGGGAAAAAAAAAGCAAGAATTGCAGGCAAAATTAGAGAAAATGTTCATTTGATGTGTTGAATAATATGCTGTCTTTAGGAGGAATGTATATCTCTTCTCATGTGGGGGAAAAAAAGTACTCTGAGAAGCATTAGCTATCTATATCAACAAAAATAGAAAGTCCTTAAGTCTGCAAAAGGACTATTTTCATTGATGTTCATAACTGCTTTGCAGAATTACCCCAGAGCTCTGTATATATTTTTTTTTTATTTAAACCAAGCGTCATCAATTTTATAAGTAAAGACAGAACATGGTCTCAGTGAATTGCATTATTTAAAAATTTCCATGTAATTGCAAATAATATAATACAACTTGCCAGAAAGCCATATTGCATCAATTTAAAAAGTAGTTTTGATGTGTCAACCATGTTTTAATATCTAATAAAGGCAAAATTAGCATTATTTTCCACTGATTTAAAAAACTATCTTTAGTACTATGAATAATTAAGTTATCAACTTATCAACTAGTGTTAACAATCTCTCTTTTCTTCTGGGAAGAAATTATACCATTATAGACTGATGAACTTAACTTCATACCTCAGTTTGAAAATTAGTAAATCTGTGTGAAAAATCTGTGTGAATACATTCATGGATGTGTATGTATATGTGCTTATTTATACTACTGTTAACACATATAGTTTTTATAAGGAGATAAATGTACATACACATACTATAAGATCTTATCAAAAATTTGCAAATATGACATGAGGCAGCAAGATATAAGGGGAAAAACATAGAGTTTTGGAATTTACTTAAACTTAAAAGCCGTAATTCCATAATTTACTATGATAAAATTCTAGCAAGGTACCTAATACACTGTTGAGCTATATCTTTAGAGTATTGCTGTAAAGATAAAATGAAATATTACATGCAAATTGCATTACATGTAAAATAAAGCACTTTGATATAAAAGTTACTGATCCTGAATAATGTTTGTAACACAGTTGTGTTTTCCTAAAAACTTATACTTTTTAACCCATTTCCTGACTGCAGTTTTTCAGGGTAGAATGCTGGCACAGCTATTTGTTCTATACACAGATAAATTATTCTCTAGCTGTTAGTTTGCAAACTGGCCCCTTACACAAAGGGCAAAGAGAGACAGACAAAAGACAAAAAAAAAAAACAAAAAACCTTCCAATTGGTAGGTGGCAGTTTTAATAAGGGAACTTAGTTATGAGGTTTATTTTAGGTGGCTGCAAGAAGAGATCTCCACTGCCCCCTCCCCAACCCTAGGCACACACTACCAAATCTTAAAAGTTTCTATAGAGGCCTTAACTGAGTTCAGTCATGTATACCATCCTGATGGTCTGGACAACCCTTTACTCTCTCAGCTCCCACTGTTGGCACAATAAGCAAAGCACATATTCCAAGGAGAGGCGAGGGGGTGAGCTTCCTCTGGTTGTTTGGGTCCAGCTCAAGGGCTAAACTGCACTCACATCCCCTTGATTACCTCCTCCAAGGCTAGCCAGGAGGCAAAATTAGTGCCCAGGTAGTTTGTCATACCAATATTTTTATGGGAAGGATTTAAGCTAGAAAGAATTGATCTACAATAAGAAAAGAGTACACCTTCTTTTACATCCTCACTGGCAGGATGACAGAAATTTTTTTTTAATTTTTGAGTGCTTGGCTTATAAATAATTAATGAAATATGAAGAAATAGCAAGTTTAATGGCTTGAGTGGAAGCCATCAATTTAGGTACACAGATAACATAAGTAGGTAGGTAGGTAGATGGTAAGCAGATAGAATGTGTTCTCAGTATTTTCACTCCAATCATCACGATGTGTCTTTACAGGTGCTCCATAAGAGTAAGCTGTTTGCAGGAACAATTCCATTTCTAAATGGGAAAATAAAAGCACTTAGAATTGTGGGCAACATTTCTGTAAACTTAGCTTCTGAAAAAGTATTCTAAAGAAAAAAAATTATGGTAGGATACCATGTTAATAAGCACAAGATGAATACATCTAGCTTCTCTCTCCCATTCTCTGCTTTTCGTAGAACATACAAAGGAGCCTCAGGTACAATAGGTGGTAGTTCTTACTCATCAGGCAAACCGGACTCCAATGTACACTCAGCTCTGATGAGAGGGCATCTGGATCAAAACCAAACACAGGGAAAGAAAGTCCAATAGGAAAACACTTTCATTCTATAGAATATAACATTTATATTCTATAGAGTTTTCTAAAACTACCTTCTGAGAAATGCCTTACCCAAGTCATGTCTTAACTAAGGCAGCACTACTGATGTAATTGTTAATGTCAGAATAAACAAAATATCATTATTTTTTCATTAGGAAAATAGAATTATGCTTCCCTGATCACCCTACTTTGCTGCCTATTCAGGTCTTCCTTTTAAGTGGTTGCACCAACCATAGAAGTTAATGGGTGCAGAGTATTAGGTACCTGCTGTTTCCATTCATTCTCCAGCTAACAAGGACAATGTACTTCCTAAATAACATAAGACTCGGAGACCTGATGTCCAATGTTCAAATCACAGGTGCAGGAAAAATATTTTTAGTAGTGCTTTAAGCCACACTATGATTAATTAACAAAGACAGTTACTGTGTAACGAAGGGGAAAATTACTTTTATTCAATTAGTTGATAATATTTTTTTCTAATTATAGCACTGCAGGTGTTTATATGTACAGATTGTATTCATAAGATAATTAGGTCCAGCAAGTATGTGAATTATGTTAGGTTAAATTAGCTTATCACCTATAGGAATTTAATGAAGTGGAAATGTATTGTTCTAGGTTATGCACTAGTCATCAGCAGTTGCAATGACCACTTAATATGATGTTAGGAAATAACCAGTTCAAATTAGGAAGCAGAATTAACTTAGAATAAATCTCATTCTTTAAGAGACTTTTATTTTTTTATTTTGGGAAACATAAATCAAATGATAAATGGTGGGCACCTGGGTGGCTCAGTCGTTAAGCATCTGCCTTCGGCTCAGGTCATGATCCCAGGGTCCTGGGATCGAGTCCCACATCAAGTTCCCTCCTCGGCGGGAAGCCTGCTCTCCCTCTCCCACTCCCACTGCTTGTGTTCCTGCTCTCGCTATCTCTGTCTCTGTCAAATAAATAAATAAAAAATCTTTAAAAAAATGATAAATGGTGCAAATTTCTAATTTCCCTTTAATCATCCAGTCACTTAATATGATAATCTCTTTCTCAACAACAGTCGACTGTATTAAGACACATATTGACTCTGTATATATTCAGGTAAAATAGTAAGACCATTATCTTCTTGACTGAGTTACTTCAACTACAAAAAAAAATTTAGTTAGTTGACCTAGAAGGCAAAACAAGATAGAAAAACACCTCAGTAAATGATGCTGTTGTAATATTTCCACAAATGCTAAAATAAGACTAACCCATAATGCTGACTTCTCTAACACACAGACAACTCTCTTTATATGAACTAAAAATCAGATTAGGTGTGCCTGGGTGGTGCAGTCAGTTGTCTTGGACTTTGGTTTCAGCTCAGTCATGATCTCAGGGTTATGGGATTCATCACCCTGTTGGGCTCCACACTCAGCATGGACCCTGCTTGAGATTCTCCCTCTCCCTCTGCCCTTCCCACTCATGCTATCTCTCTTTCTCTAAATACATAAAATTATAAAAAATCGGGTTACATTTTTGTCCTCATATCCTGAAAAAGTAGCACTATCGTGTTTCTACTTTTCCCTGCCTAGCAAAAAAAAAAAAAAAAAAAAAAAAACTAACCTAAATTTTATGCTTATTTAAGGTTCTCTTAACATCATTTTTCGGGACGCCTGGGTGGCTCAGTCGGTTAAGCGTCTGCCTTCTGCTCAGGTCATGATCCCAGGGTCCTGGGATTGAGTTCCGCAATGGGCTCCCTGCTCTGCAGGGAGCCTGCTTCTCCGCCTGCCTCTGCCTCTCTTTCTCTCTGTCTCTCATGAATAAATAAATAAAATCTTAAAAAAAAAAAAAAAGTTAAAAAAAAGAATGTTTAAAAAAAAAAAAAAAAAACATCATTTCTCCATTGGGCACCTGGGTGGCTCAATCAGTTAACCGTCTGCCTTCAGCTCAGGTCATGATCTCTGGGTCCTGGGATCAGCTCTGTGTCAGGCTTTGTGCTCAGCGGGGAGTCTGCTATTCACTCTCTGTCTCTCTCCCTCCCTCTCTTTGCCCCTCCCCAGTGCACATCTCTCTCTCTCTCAAATAAATAAATAAAATCTTAAAAAATATAATTTCTCCAAAAAAACATAGATGACATACCAAAGTCCAAGCATTATAAGAAAAACTAAAGTTAACACAAAATTGAACATGTAGATACTGCATTCAAAGGCTAAAATTGCAAGTAGACATAGTATTCTACTTCGAATCATTCTCTAACCCCCACTATTATGCCTTTTACTTTTTAATCAATGGGTTTAAGATAAGAATATTTGCATTTAATTATCATCTACTTATAGTCTAGGTTGATTCAAGCTAATTTTTAGCTCTGTGTGCATGTGTGTTTTGTAAAAGATCCAAATCCTAAAATAAAATGGAAAAATAAAACATTATAATTGTGTTGGTTGTTTCCTAAGCAACCCTTTTACAAACCTTTTTTCCAAACTAGAATGGCTATACTAAGTTGACTGTGCTCATACAAAGATCAATAATACAGGAAAGCTACCAATTAAACGATGCTAAACAAAGCATCAGGTTACACATTGTCAGACATCTTGTTAACTTAGAGGAGTGTTAAGTCTCTGGTAAAATCAAAAGGGAAACATAGAAGAAAGTTGCTCATTAGGATTACATAATGCTCACACTTGAAAAGCCTACATGAGAGGAATTTTTCTCATATTTTATAAGATGCTTGAAGGGATCACTAAGAAAGGGATTTTTCCTAAATAGAAAGATCAATTAGAAATGAACTGGTGTGGGTTGCTGGAGTGGTGGGGGGTGGGAGGGATGGGGTGGCTGGGTGATAGACATTGGGGGTGTATGTGCTATGGTGAGCGCTGTGAATTTTGTAAGACTGTTGAATCACAGACCTGTACCTCTGAAACAAATAATACATTTTATGTCAAAAAAAAAAAAAAAAAAAAAAAAAGATAATAGGAAGGAAAAATGAAGAGGGAGGAATCAGAGGGGGAGATGAACCATGAGAGACTATGGATGCTGAGAAACAAACTGAGGGTTCTAGAGGGGAGCGGGCTGGGGGGATGGGTTAGCCTGGTGATGGGTATTCAAGTGGGCACCTATTGAATGGAGCACTGGGTGTTATGTGCAAACAATGAATCATGGAACACTACATCAGAAACTAATGATGTAATGTATGGTGATTAACATAATAAAATAAAATAAAATAAAATAAAATAAAATAAAATAAAATAAAA
>NW_023270757.1:8431644-8439959 GCF_011800145.1 Mirounga leonina | reverse complement strand
AATAAAATAAAATAAAATAAAATAAAATAAAATAAAATAAAATAAAATAAAAAAGAAATGAACTGGTGCAAGGTTAACACTCCTTAGAGCGTGAGATATTTTTTGCAAGTATTTTGAGGATATTTCTTGGTACCTCATCAACACTATGAACTTCAAACAAGACCGAATTATGGATTTGAAGCTACTGTAAAAATAACAATATACATGGGATCATACATCCACATATGTTATTTAATATGTGCTTTCATGATCATCTCATTTGATCTACTCAGCAACTCTTGGAGGTAAATGAGGTTATATTTTAATATTAGAAATAATGAAAATTGCAACCCAGTGACTGATATATCTAAGGTTAGAGATATTGGGGGTTGAACTGCAATAAATATCATTTATTTTCAGTTCTAAATCATTGGACTTCTTGTCAAAGAATACATACCTTTTTTTAAAGTTTTTATTGTTATGTTAATCACCATACATTACATCATTAGTTTTTGATGTAGTGTTCCAAGATTCATTGTTTGTGCATAACACCCAGTGCTCCATGCAGAACGTGCCCTCCTTAATACCCATCACCAGGCCAACCCATTCTCCCACCCTCCTCCCACTAGAACCCTCAGTTTGTTTTTCAGAGTCCATTGTCTCTCATGATTTGTCTCACCTCTGATTTCCCCCCCTTTATTTTTCCCCTCCTGCTATCTTTTTTTTTTTTTCTTAACATATATTGCATTATTTGTTTCAGAGGTACAGATCTATGATTCAACAGTCCTGCACAATTCACAGCAATCACCATAGCACATACCCTCCCTAGTGTCCATCAGCCACCCCACTCCTCCCACCCCATCCCCCACTCCAGCAATCCTCAGTTTGTTTCCTGAGATTAAGAATTCCTCATAGCTGGGGCACCTGGGTGGCTCAGTCGTTAAGCATCTGCCTTCAGCTCAGGTCATGATCCCGGGGTCCTGGGATCAAGCCCCGCATCGGACTCCCAGCTCAGTGGGAACCCTGCTTCTCCTTCTCCCTCTCCCCCTGCTTGTATTCCCTCTCTCGCTGTCTCTCTCTGTCAAATAAATAAATAAAATCTTAAAAAAAAAAAAGAATTCCTCATAACAGAGAGGTAATATGATACATGTCTTTCTCTGATTGACTTATTTCGCTCAGCATAACACCTTCCAGTTCCATCCACATCATTGCAAATGGCAAGATCTCATTCCTTTTGATGGCTGCATAATATTCCATTGTATATATATATACCACATTTTCTTTAACCATTCATCTGTTGAAGGATATCCTGGCTCTTTCCACAGTTTGGCTATTGTGGACATTGGTGCTATACACATTGGGGTGCACGTACCTCTTCGGATCCCTACATTTGTATCTTTGGAGTAAATACCCAGTAGTGCAATTGCTGGATCATATGGTAGCTCTATTTTCAACTTTTTGAGGAACCTCCATACTGTTTTCCAGAGTGGCTGCACCAGCTTGCATTCCCACCAACAGTGTAGGAGGGTTCCCTGTTTCCGCATCCCCTCCAACATCTGTCATTTCCTGACTTGTTAAATTTAGTCATTCTGACTGGTGTGAGGTGATATCTCATTGAAGCTTTGATTTAGATTTCCCTGATGCTGAGGGATGTTGAGCACTTTTTCATGTGTCTGTTGGCCATTTGGATGTCTTCTTTGGAAAAATGTCTGTTCATGTCTTCTGCCCATTTCTTGATTGGATTCTTTGTTCTTTGGGTGTTGAGTTTCTTGAGGTCTTTCTAGATTTTGGATACTAACCCTTTATCTGATAGGTAATTTGCAAATATCTTCTCCCATTCTGTCAGTTGTCTTTTGGTTTTGTTGACTGTTTCTTTTGCTGTGCAAAAGCCTTTTATCTTGATGAATTCCCAATAGTTCATTTTTGCCCTTGCTTTCCTACCCTTGGAGATGTTTCTAGGAAGAAGTAGCTACAGCTGAGTTCGAAAAGGTTACTGCCTGTATTCTCCTTTAGGATGTTGATGGACTCCTGTCTCATGTTTAGGTCCTTCAACCATTTGGAGTCTATTTTTGTGTGTGGTGTAAGGAAATGGTCCAGTTTCATTCTTCTGCATGTGGCTGTCCAATTTTCCCAACACCATTTGTTGAAGAGACTGTCTTTTTTCCATTGTACATTCTTTCCTGCTTTGTCAAAGATGAGTTGACCATAGAGTTGAGGGTGCATTTCTGGGCTCTCTATTCTGTTCCATTGATCTATGTGTCTGTTTTTGTGCCAGTACCATGCTGTCTTGATGATGACAGCTTTGCAATAGAGCTGGAAGTCTGGAATTGTGATGCCACCAGCTTTGCTTTTCTTTTTCAACATTCCTCTGGCTATTCAGAGGCTTTTCTGGTTCCATACAAATTTTAGGATTATTTGTTCCATTTCCTTGAAAAATGTGGATGGTATTTTGATGGGGATTGCATTGAATGTGTAGATTGCTCTAGGTAGCATTGACATCTTCACAATATTTGTTTTTCCAATCCATGAGCATGGAATGTTTGTCCATTTCCTTGTGTCTTCATCAATTTCTTTCATGAGTATTTTATAGTTTTCTGAGTACAGAATCTTTGCCTCTTTGGTTAGATTTATTCCTAGGTATCTGATGGTTTGGGGTGCAATTATAAATGGGATCGGCTCCTTAATTTCCCTTTCTTTGGTCTTGTTGTTGATGTATAGGAATGCCACTGATTTCTGTGCATTGATTTTATATCCTGCCACTTTACTGAATTCCTGTATGAGTTCTAGCAGTTTTGGGGTGGAGTCTTTTGGGTTTTCCACATAAAGTATCATATCAACTGCAAACAGTGACAGTTTGACTTCTTCTTTGTTGATTTGGATGCCTTTGATTTCTTTTTGTTGTCTGATTGCTGTGGCTAGGACTTCTAGTACTATGTTGAATAGCAGTGGTGATAGTAGACATCCCTGCCGCGTTCCTGACCTTAGGGGGAAAGCTCTCAGTTTTTCACCATTGAGAAAGACTTTTGCTGTAGGTTTTCATAGATGGCTTTTCTGATATTGAGGTATTTTTTCCATGATTTTTTAAAATTCTTCTTTAATTTCCTGGTTGACCTATTCATTCTCTAGTAGAATGCTCTTCAGCCTCCATGTATTTGAGTTCTTTCCGATTTTCCTCTTGTGATTGAGTTCTAGTTTCAAAGCATTGTGGTCTGAAAATATTCAGGGAATGATCCCAACCTTTTGGTACCAGTTGAGACCTGATTTGTGACCTAGGGTGTGATCGATTCTGGAGAATGTTCCATGGGCACTAGAGAAGAGTGTGTATTCCATTGCTTTGGGATGCAATGTTCTGAATATAAATGTGAAGTCGATTTGGTCCAGTGTGTCCTT
This sequence comes from Mirounga leonina, assembly GCF_011800145.1. Classification (NCBI taxonomy): domain Eukaryota; kingdom Metazoa; phylum Chordata; class Mammalia; order Carnivora; family Phocidae; genus Mirounga; species Mirounga leonina. Next base: position 8,436,590 of record NW_023270757.1, on the reverse strand, counting down.
TAAAGTCTTTATCTCCTTGTTGATCTTTTGCTTAGATGATCTGTCCATTTCAGTGAGGGGGGTGTTAAAGTCCCCCACTATTTTTGTATTGTTGTCAATGTGTTTCTTTGCTTTTGTTATTAATTGCCTTATATAATTGGTTGCTCCCATTTTAGGGGCATAGATATTTACAATTGTTAGATCTTTTTGTTGGACAGATCCTTTAAGTAGGCTACAGTGTCCTTCCTCATCTCTTATTACAGTCTTCGGTTTAAAATCTAATTTGTCTGATATAAGGATTGCCACCCCGGTTTTCTTTTGATGTCCATTAGCATGGTAAATGGTTTTCCACTCCCACACTTTCAATCTGGGGGTGTCTTGGGTCTAAAATGAGTGTCTTGCAGACAGCATATCGATGGGTCTTGTTTTTTAATCCAGTCTGATAGCCTGTGTCTTTTGATTGGGGCATTGAGCCCATTTACATTCAGGGTAACTATTGAAAGATAGGAATTTAGTGCTATTGTATTGCCTATAAGGTGACTGTTTCTGTATACTGCCTGTGTTTCTTTCTGGTCTATGTTGCTTTTAGGCTCTCTCTTTGCTTAGAGGACCCTTTTCAATATTTCTTGTAGGGCTGGTTTCGTGTTTGCAAATTCCTTTAGTTTTTGTTTGTCCTGGAAGCTTTTTATCTCTCCTTCTTTTTTCAATGACTGCCTAGCTGGATATAGTATTCTTGGCTGCATATTTTTCTCATTTAGTGCTCTGAATATATCCTACCAGTCCTTTCTGGCCTGCCAGGTCTCTGTGAATAGGTCTGTTGCCAATCTAATGTTTCTACCATTGTAGGTTACAGATCTCTTCTCCCGAGCTGCTTTCAGGATTTTCTCTTTGTCTCTGAGATGCCTACCTTTTACTATTAGATGTTGGGGTGTTGACCTTTTTTTTTTTTTTATTTTGACGGGGGCTTTGCTGTGCCTCCTGGATTTTGATGCCTGTTTCCTTCCCCAAATTAGGGAAGTTCTCTGCTATAATTTGCTCCAATATACTCCAATATACCTTCTGCCCCTCTCTCTCTTTCTTCTTCTTCTGGGATCCCAATTATTCTAATGTTGTTTTGTCTTATGGTATTGCTTATCTCTCGAATTCTGCCCTCATGATCCAGTAGTTGTTTATCTCTCTTTTTCTCAGCTTCTTTATTTTCCATCATTTGGTCTTCTATATCACTGATTCTCTCTTCTGCCTCATTTATCCTAGCAGTTAGCACCCCCATTTTTGATTGCACCTCATTAGTAGCCTTTTTGATTTTGACTTGGTTAGATTTTAGTTCTTTTATTTCTCCAGAAAGGGTTTCACTAATAACTTCCATGCTTTTTTCAAGCCCTGCTAGTATCTTTAAAATCATCATTCTGAATTCTAGATACAACATCGTACTAATGTCCATTTTGAGTAGGTCCCTGGCAGTCTGTACTACCTCCTTCTTTTTGTCAAGGTGATTTTTTCCGTCTTGTCATTTTGTCCAGCGGAGAATAGATTAATGAGAGAACAAAATGGTAACAGGGTAACAATGTCCCCAGAAAATATACTCTAAACAAATCGGAAAACAAAGGGAAAGAAAGAAAAAAGAAAAAGAAAAGAAAAAGAAAAAGAGATAAAGACAAGCAAAAACAGAACAAAACGAAACAAAACAAAACAAAAAAAACAGAATATGATTAAATATGATCAGGCTGGTGCATGGATCAGAGCCATACACTAGATTTTGGGTATATTTTGGTCTGTTAGAAGAAAGTGCCTCCCAAAATTTTAAAGAATGAAAAACTTATATATGTGCAAAAATAAGGGTTGATATGATGAAGGGATGGAATATGACTGTAAAGATGAAAATTATAAAAAAATTTATAAAAGGAATTTATAAGAAGTTGTTTGAAAAAAGAAAGAAGATTTAAAAAAAAAAAAGGGAGAGAATGTGATCAGGCAGGAGAGTAGAACAAATCCATACAGTAGAGATTTAGGGTATATTTTGATCTGTTAGAAGAAACTATCTCAAAATTTGAAAGAGAGGACAACTTATGCCAAAATAAGGGTAACTACTATGAAGGGATAGAATATGACTCTAAAAATGAAAAAATAAAAATGTGTTTTAAAAAAGGTATTGATAAGATGTTAGTTGAAAAAGGGAAAAAGGAAAATTAAAAAAAAAAATTAAAAAAAAATTAACTTTGAAAGACTAAAAAATCATGGTAAAAAAGCCATGGATTCTATGTGCATTATTCCCCTAGCGCTGGAGTTCTGCCATTCTCATTGATCTGTAAACTTGGTCTTGGCTGGCTGTTCTTGCTGATCTTCTGGGGAGGGGCCTGTTGCCATGATTCCCAACTGTCTTTGCCAGAGGCTGAATTGCCCCGCCCTCGCCCAGTCCTGGCTAAGTAATCTGCTCGGGTTTGCTCTCAGGAGCTTTTGTTCCCTGCAAGCTCTCTGTACAGCTTGGAGGCTCAGAGTGAAAATGGTGGCCTCCCAATCTCCACCCCAGAGGAGCCGAGAACTTGGGGCCCCACTCCTCAGTGCACCCCCAGAGGAAAGCAGTCAATCACTCCCATCTCCCTGGTCTCGGGCTGCACTCCGCGCTCACCTGGCCTGTGACCCATCATTTCTATCTCTGGCACCCAGCCCTGTGAGGAGTCTCCAAACCCAGCAGATCCCTGCAGTGTGCTCCCACGCCTCTCCTCCCGGGGGAGGAAGGGGTGTCTCCCCGGATCTGCCGCTTGTTGGGTCCCTGCTGGAGGAGCAGTGGCCCAACTATGCCCCGAATCATGGTTTATGGCAACCCCAAGCTGAGAGCCCTCGCCTTGGCTCCGTTTCTTCAGCCGGCTTCCCCTCTCCCATACCTGGTGGCTCTGCCACACTCAGGCACCCCCAGTCTTTCTGTGACCCTGAGGTCCTGAGACCACACTGTCCTGTGAGGGTTCCACCTCCCGCTTAGCCACTGGAGTGACGTCCTTCCACGGAGCCGACTTCTAAAAGTTCCGATTTTGTGGTCCGCTGCTCTATCACTTGCTGGTATTGGCTGATGGAGGCCCCCTCCCCCACCATCTCTCCTCCCGAATATCACCTCGGATTCACTTCTCCGCACGTCCTACCTTCCAGATTGTGGTCACTTTTCTCTTCAGAGAGTTGTTGCTATTCTTTTCTTCGACCTCCTGTTGAGTTCGTAGGTGTTCAGAATGGTTTGATCCCTATCCAGCTGAATTCCTGAGACCAGACGAAATCCAGGTCTCCTACTCCTCTGCCGTCTTCCTCCACCCCCCAAAGAATACACACCTTCTAACAAGACAAAATAGCTTTTTAAAATGCTTGTTTCTCTCTATGCAAATACTAAAACATACACAAAGGTCTAGAATTCAGAGTTTCAGAAAAATTCTAGTGCTTTGCTTACTTTTTGTCATGGTCTGATAATCTTCTTTTACAATTTCTCTCCTTTTTATTTGACTCATTTTTGTTAAAAAGGCATGAAAAGAAACCATGTAACAATATTACCTTAGACTGTTCTACTGCTTTAATCACAGGAAAATTTATCATTACCCTTTGCATATAAACCTTTTAATGTAAGACAAACAAGCTTTTTTTTTTTTTTTCTCCCTCTCATTTATAGTTTCTCATAATTGCATTGCCTTCTTATTGGTAAGGCTTACAGTATTCAACTAACACCTACACACTAAATAACAAATGAGTTAAGTAATCCCTATAATATTCCTTGCTTTATGGCATATTTGAACTAGTCTTATCCATAGACATCTCCCATTTTTAAGGGCAGGGGTTAAGTAGGGTAATTCAGAGGCCAGATGCAAAAAAATCATGATAGTTATAATAATAATGATAGATTAAATATCAGAAATCATGGTAAGTCACTTTTCATAATTTATCACAGTCATGCTGCAACTAGTTTATAGTTGATAAAATAGTTTCTGTTTTGCAAGCCATTCTGAGAAAAATAAGACATTTGTTAATGTTGTTAAATTCTAAATGCAATAGATGGCCAATAAATACTGGTTTGTGTTCTCTATAGATAGATCATCATGGGCGGTGAGACAAAGGCAAAAAGATGGTTACTTTTTTTTTATTATTATAATTCTTGAGGCAGAATTCTACATGTTTTTGCTATGCTAGTACCTTCAATTGCACAAAATTGTGTATGCATACAATCAAATAATCACTTAAACACTTTTAAAAATAGACTTTATTTTTTAGAGATTTTTTATGTTCACAGCAAAAATGAGTGGAAGATAAAGATTTCCCACATATCCTCTGCTCCCACACATGCATAGGTTCCCCCATTATCAACATCTCTTATCAAAGTTGTACATTTCTTACTATTGATGAACATACATTACACTTCATTATCACCCAGAGTCTTAGTTGACATTAGGGTTCACTCTTGGTGTTGTATATTCTCTGGGTTTGATCAAATGTATAATGACATGATTTCACCATTATAATATCTTCCACAGTAGTTTAAGTGCCCTGAAATTTCTGTGCTTAGCTTATGTTTCCCCACTCCCAAACCCCAGAAACCACTGTTCTTTTTATTGTCTCCATAGTTTCACTTTTTCCAGAATGGCATATAGTTGGAATCATATAGTAGGGTAGCTGTTTCAGAGCAGCTTCTTTCACTTACTAATATGCATTTAAGGTTCTTCTGTGTCTTTTCATGGTTTGATAACTCATTTACTTTGAGCTCTGAATAATATTCCATTTTCTGGATGTACTACATTTTATCTGTTTACTTCTTGAATGACATCTTGGTTGCTTACAAGTTTTGGAAATTATTAATAAAGCTTCAATAAACATTCACATGCAGGCTTTTATGTAAACCTGCCAAACTCTCTTCCCAAGTGACTGTAACACTCTTCTTCTTCTTCTTCTTCTTCTTCTTCTTCTTCTTCTTCTTCTTCTTCTTCTTCTTCTTCTTCTTC
>NW_023270757.1:8263991-8431634 GCF_011800145.1 Mirounga leonina | reverse complement strand
TCTTCTTCTTCTTCTTCTTCTTCTTCTTCTTCTTCTTCTTCTTCTTCCTCTTCTTCTTCTTTAAACTTAATGTAAGTGTTTTTTTAATTTAAATTCAATTAGCCAACTTACAGTACATCATTAGTTTAAGATGAAGTGACTATAATATTCTGCATGCCCATGAGCAGTGAATGAGAATTCCTGTTGCTCCATATATTTGCTAGCATTTGGTGTTGTCAGTATTCTGGATTTTGGCCATTTTCATGGAAGTGTAGTGGTATTTCATTGGTTTAATTTACATTTCTTGATGACATATGATGTAAAGCATCTTTTCCTGGGCTTATTTGCTGTGTTTCTTTGAGGTGTCTGTTCCAGGTGTTGGTCCCTTTTTAAATTCTGGTTGTTGTTTTCATTATTTCTTTAGAATCAGTTTGTTGATATTTATGAAGTAATTTGCTGAGAATTTGTTCAGGATTGAATTTATGGATAAAGTTGGGAGGAACCAACATCTGGTTCCTATCCATGAACATGGACTATCTTTTGATTTATTAGGTTTTTGATTTCGTTCAACAGACTTTTGTAGTTCTTCTGGTATAGATCTTCTACATATTATTCCTAAATATTTCATTTGTGGGGATTTTAATATAAGTGGCATGTGTATTTTAATGTGAAATTCCACTTGACCATTGCTGGTATGAAGGGGATTGATGGATTTTTGGGTATTAACCTTGTATCTTGCAATCTTACTATAATTGTTTATTAATTCCCGTAGTTTTTTTGTTGATTTTTTCAGATATTCTACATAAATGACCATGTCCTCTGTGGACAAAAAGAGTTGTATTTCTTCTTTCCCAATATTTATACCTGCTTTTCATTTCTTATTGCATTAGTTAGGACTCCAGTCTGTTGGTGTGATGTTGAAAAGCAGTGGTGAGAAGAATTCTCTTTGTCTTATTCCCAATGTTATTAGGAAAGTTTTGAGCTTATCACCATTGTCCATGATGTTAGCTGAAGTATTTTGTAAATATTCTTTATCAAGTTTACAAAGTTCCTCTCTGGGACATGTGCACCCCAATGTTTATAACAGCAATGTCCACAATAACCAAACTATGGAAGGAGCCTAGATGTACATCAACAGATGAATGGATAAAGAAGATGTGGTGTGTGTGTGTGTATATATATATATTATGCAGCCATCAAAAAATGAAATACTGCCCTTTGCAATGACATGGATAGAGCTAGAGGATATTATGCTAAGTGAAATAAGTCAATCAGAGAAAGACAAGTATCATATGATCTCACTGATATGAGGAATTTGAGAAACAAGACAGAGGATCATAGGGAAAGGGAGGGAAAAATGAAACAAGATGAAACCAGAGAGGGAGACAAGCCATAAAAGACTCTTAATCTCAGGAAACAAACTGAGGTTTGCTGGATTGGAGGGGGTGGGAGGGATGGGGTGGGTGGGTGATGGACATTGGGGAGGTATGTGCTATGGTGAGTGCTGTGAATTGTGTAAGACTGATGAATCACAGACCTGTACCCCCTGAAACAAATAATACATTATATGTTAATTAATAAAATAAAATAAAATAAAAAAAAGAAAGTTGGGGCGCCTGGGTGGCTCAGTTGTTAAGCGTCTGCCTTCGGCTCAGGTCGTGATCCCAGGACCCTGGGATCGAGTCCCACATCGGGCTCCCTGCTCCGCGGGGAAGCCTGCTTCTCCCTCTCCTACTCCCCCTGCTTGTGTTCCCTCTCTCGCTACATCTCTGTCAAATAAATAAATAAAATCTTAAAAAAAAAAAAAGAAAGTTCCCTTCTGTTCCTAATTTACTGAGAATTTGTATTATGAATGGGTGTTGGATTTTGTCAAATGCTTTTTCCGCAACTACTGATATGATCATGTTCTTTTCTTTATCCTGTCATTGTGAATAATTACATTAAGTGATTTTTTAACATGGAACTAGCCTTGCATACCTGGGATAAGTCCTACTTGATTGTGATATATAACTGTTTATACTTTCTTAGATTTGATTTGCTAATATTTTATTGAGGATTTTTGCATCTATGTTCATGCTAGGTATTGGTTGGCATTTTCTTATTATGCCTTTGGTTTTTTTGTTTTGTTTTGCCTTGTTTTGTTTTTGTATTAGGATAATGCTGGCCTCATTAAATGAGATAAGAAATATTCTGTCTGCTTCTATCTTCTGAAAGAGAGTTTAGAGAGTTGGTATAATTTCTCCCTTAAATGTTTGGTAGAATTCATTGCTGAACCCATCTATGCTTTTTTCTGTCTTGGGAGGTTATTTAATTACTGATTGAATTTCTTTAGTAGATACAGACATATTCAGATTGCCAATTTTTTCTGTGAGTTTTGGCTGATGTGTTTTTAAGAAATTGGTCCATTTGATCTAGGTTATCAAATTTGTGGGTATGGAATTGTTCATATTATTCCTCTATTATCCTTTTAATCTCATGAAACTTGTAGTTATGTCCCCTTTTTTTTGTTTCTGATATTAGTAATTTGTGTCTCCTCCCCCACCCCCTTTTAGTTAGTCCAGATATAGAGTTATTCATTTTACTGATTTTTTTTTTTAAGCCAGCATTTGCTTTGTTGATTTTCTCTAGTGATTTCATGATTTCAATTTTATTAGTTTTTGCTCTAATTCTAGTTATTTATGACTCTATTTATTTCTTGTGCTTACTTTTGATTTAATTTGCTCTTTTTCTAGTTATAAGGTGGAGACTTAGATGATTGATTTTAATCTTTCCTCTTATCTAATATATGCATTCGATGCCAAAAATGTCTAAGTACTGCTTTCACTGTATCCCACAAATTTTGGTATATTGTGTTTTCATTTTCATTTCAAAAAAAAATAATTTCTCATAATATTTCTTCTTTAACCTTCGTGTTACTTAGAAGTAAGCTGTTTAATTTTCAAGTATTTTGAGATTTTCAAGGTATCTTTTTGTTATTGTTCTAGTTTAATTCCATGGTTATCTAAGAGCAGACTTTGTACAATTTCTCTTCTTTTAAATTTGTTAAAAGGTGTTTTATGGCTCAAAATGTGTTCTTAGTGAATGTTCCAAAAGAACTTGAGAAGAATGTGTTATTGTTGGATAGAATAGTTTACAGATGTTCATCATATCTGTTGATTGATGCTGTTATTGAGTTTAACTATTTCCTTATGGATACTCGACCTGCTGGATCAGTCCATTTCTGATAAGCTGGTGTTAAGTTTACACCCTAATAGTAGATTCACCTATTTCTTCTCAAAGTTCTATGCACCCAGTTTTTGCCTCACATATTTTGACACTCTTGTTAGGTGCATATATTTCAAAGGTGTTAGGTGCATATACTTCAATGTCTTTTTGGAGATTTGATGTCCTTACCATTATGTGGTGCTCCTCTTTTCCTGGTAACTTTTCTTTCTTTGAAGTTGCTATATCTGAAATTAATAGAGCTATTTCCACTTCCTTTTGGTTAGTATTAAAATGATATATTTTTCTCCTTCCACTTACTTTTTTATCTTATATTACTTGATAGTGTTTTGTTTTTGTTTGTTTTTTGTAAACAACATACATTTGGGTCTTGATTTTAGATCCATTCTAACAATCTCTGTCTTTTAATTGCACACTTACGTCATTGATGTTCAAAACAGTTATTGATATAGTTGGATAAATAACTACAGCATTTATTATATATTTTTTAATTTGTTGCCTTTGCTCTTTGTTCTTTTAATTATCTTCCTTTTTTTAAGTCTTTTGTGACTATAATCAAATATTTAATATGATTCCATTTCCTCTCCTTTCATAGCCTATATGTTACACTTAAAAAAAAAAAAAAAACTTTTTCAGTGGTTGCCTAGAGTTATCAATATAATGTTTACAATTTGTCCAACTCCAATTTCAAATAGCCAGACATGATGTACTGGGTAAAAGGAACTACTGTAAATAGCCTTTGTAATGTGGAAATGAGGTGTCAGAGTTGGAAATGTTCTGTATTACTATTGATTAGGTCTTAGTCTTTAAGTGAACCGGTCCTCTGGACTATAAGCTTCATATATGCTTATGAGGTTTTTCCCCCCCCTTCCTTTCCTTCAGTGGAACAGGTTGGCTAGAGTAGGCTGGAGTTGGGTATTTCCCTTCCCTCATATAGAAGGCTAGAAGGGGGGCTGAAGTAGGGCACTTCTATTTCTCTATGTAGAAGGTTAGCCACATATAGTTGGATAATTCCCCTCCCCCTGACCAATTAGGCTCTGATAATAACCCAGTAGGCACAGGTTAATTAGTCTCCTCTGAAGGCTTCTTATTGAGAAGAACAGAATAATTGAACATTTTAAATGGTTCATTTTCCCTTCCATATGCTGGAAAAATCTGGAGGTGATTTTTCTCATATTTGGGCTATGATAACTGGTTAGAGCTCCATGAGGTAAAATTCAACAAAGTGTGGAGGGTCCCCGTGGATTTTTTAACACTTAGATGAATCTACTCTGAGCCTCTAGCTACTTGTCAATTATAGTCTGGTTTCCCTTCCTAGCACTGGTTATGGGATGTTTCTTCTCTGGTAAGCTGTGATTATCTATATTTGCCTGTCTGGCTCTCCAATTATATAGTCAGTGGTTTGCTTTGTGACCTCCCTTCTTATAAAACTAAGGTGAGTTATTGATTTTCAATCTGTTCAGCTTCTTATTTGTTGTTAAGACAGCTTGGCAACCTCAAAGCTTCCTATGGGCCTGGCATATAATCTTTTTAAATTGACAAATTTTATTAAAATAAGTATAAATAACAATGAGGGCCAGAGAGGACCAAAACTCAGTATTCTCATTTTCTCCTTATTTAATACTTTGAATATATTTGAGAGTTGCATATAATTTGAGAGGTGGGAAAGGATTTGGCAGTAATAGATGCTCATTGTCATAACAATTTATTTTCTTTCATGTTTCAGATATAATACATTAATATAAAATATGTTACATTTTTATTATATTCCATTATTATTCCATTTCCCAAATTGGAATTTGGGAAATGTTCATACATTAAAATAAGAGTCTCACACATAGGCTCACACACACACACACACACACACACACACAAGAACATGCAAATCAGGTAAAGATGAAACACTGTCAAAATCTTCTTAATAAGTAGAAAGCCTTTGGAAACCTAAGTTTCTCATCTTATTAAAATTAACTGATATTCATAAAGTCCAGTGGAGATTGTTAAAGTAGCAGCAGTACCATTGAGATAGAAAATTTTTTAAAGAAAATCTGGGTGGCTCAGCTGGTTAAGCATTTGCCTTTGGCTTGGGTCATGATCCCAGAGTCCTGGGATTGAATCCCCCATTGGGCTTCTTGCTCAATGGGGAGCCTGTTTCCCTCTCTGCCTGCCACTCCCCCTGCTTGTGCTCTCTCCCTCTCTCTGACAAATAAATAAATAAAATCTTTAATTTTTTTTAAGATTTATTTATTTTAGACAGAGCATGAATGGGGGTGGTAGAGAGAGAGAGTGAGAGAATCTCAAGCAGACTTCATGCTCAGCATGGAGCCTCACATGGGGCTGAATCCCATGACCCTAAGATCATGACCTGAGCTGAAACCAAGAGTCGAACACTCAACTGACTGAGCCACCCAGGTACCCCAAGACAGAAACTTTTAATAAATGTCTGCTCTTCTAAAACCAACTTAAATTTTAACATCAATAGGTTAATAGGACAGAAAGAGTGGAAAAGCGTGTTCAGGATTGGAAGGACTACTGATGATTCCTCTCCATATTCTACCTTTACACATTAAGAGAAGAGATTCCTGTTAAGACTCTATCTTGTTAACTCATCCTCCCCAAAGGAGAAAGTATGTAACCTGATTAATTGGTATATGACCTTTAATAAAATATCACCTTTTATTAATTTGTTTCAAAGAAGGATCCAGAAAAATTTTATAACCTCTTTCACTCAAATGCAATATTCTATCTTCCTCTCTCTTCCAGGTCTAGACACAATCTTCCCTGCCAATATTCATAACATTCCACAGGCACAAGGTGAAAACTTTGATCTATTTTTCTAAGAGCTCTTGACAATTCAAAGGCAAAATTTATGATGAGGATTTAGGCAAAGTAAAAGACTTAATCTGCCTCATCCAACTGAATTTTTAGTATTATGTCTTTCATAGAAGCATACATTTTTTACATAGATTAATAGAACTGATAATTATGTATTTGGATTATCAGTGCTTCATTAGCAAAAATTTTGAGGAATCAGTGGTGACTTTTCAGAACACCTGATATTTCTAGTTGGGAGGATTCTATGAATGAAAGTACAAAAATAATACATCAAATTTGCTTTTGTAAGACAATATTTATATGTATGTTTATTGCAGTTGTTAGTTATAATTGGATTATATCTAAATATAATATTGAGGTTATGCTACTGTAGTTCATATATTTGTTTTTCAATGCAAAGTTGATATTATTTATTACATAAGTAAAATAATATTAATAATTTAATTAAAAATTATGCTTGTTTGAATTTAACTTTTCCCCTCAGTGCTCACAAGTTTCTTAATATTTCTACTGGAAATTTAATTATACACACCTGTTTATCAGCAACATTTGTCTTAACACATACTATGTCTCCATTTCTTTCTGATTGCCTCAAGTGGGATGCATATAGAAAATGTCAAATATGTCTTAAGAGCTATCTCCAAATATTTTGGATTCTTCTGTATTCCTTAAGTGATATATTTTTGTTTGTTTGTTTATCATAGCTCAAGTTTTCTCAAAGAGTACAGTTCAAGCTACAGAGATGCTTTTATCATTAAAGTCACCATTACAGTCCCATAAAAAAAACTTGTAAACTATTTATTTTTCCAAATATTCATGATAGTGTGTCAATAACATGAAAATTGTTATTCACACATTTCTTTATATTTGAATTTTAAATAAAAAAAAAAAACACGATAGAATTCATCAACCTAAAATAGCTTGAGATGAGGAAATTAAAAAAATAGCCCACTCATGGTTTTGTGATTACCCAAGTATTTTTGAAGCTTTTATGTTACAAAAGGGAAGAAAAGTGAGGAAAAGATGAAGGAAATGAATCTATGATGTCTATTAGCATTAATTTAATGAAACAAGAACAGGTGTCACATCAAAAGTGTGATATAACTATTAGTATATTTCCCTTCATCCCCTAAACTAGAGAGCTTATTTTTCATGGAGACTGACTATATTGTCAGCTTTGAGTTTTGCTTGAAATTGCTTAAAATGCTACTCAGAAATATTCACACAAAAGAGAAAAAATGCATAGGTAACATTAAATGCACAAAGCTTGAATCACCGAAATAGAGCCAGGTATGAGAAGTTTTTTGTTTGTTTGTTTGTTTTGTTTTATTTTGTTTTGTGTTTGTTTTTATTTTTTTCTAATATTGTGTCTTTAAATTGAAAAATGATTTGAGGTTTGTGTTAAATGATGAAAGCCAAACTAATGTTGATAGGCAACTGAAAAAAAAAAATTGCACTTATTCATGATTCTATAAGCCTCAATAAGGAAACTGCAAATTTTTAAAATGTTTGAAGTTTTTGCTTTATGAGTGTTAACCTGAAACAGAAATGCTAAGCCACCTCATAAGAAGGGAAAACTTTCAAATAATATTGAACTGATTATAATCAAAACAAATATAGAAGACCAGCACAAACCCCTTCCCACACCATGTCTTCAAACCATAGAGTTCTGCAGGGCCAGTGTTCTGGTGGAGTTGGTGTCAGGTCTCATTTCACAAGCAGAACAGAGCACACCTAGTTAAAACACACCACATTCAGACTAGGGACCTAACACTGCACACAGAAGGCAAGGAGAACCTCTCCAGATGACTGGCCTGAAGGATAGACCAACCACAACATAGTAGCATAATGAATGTTGTACGCACTGGAGACACTGCCTGAAGCACCAGGCCCAGGGCACTACATGACTTCTTCATGAGGCCATTACTTTCTGGGTCAGGAGACATAACTACCTTTTCTAACACAGAGAAGAATAGAGACTTAGACAAAATGCCAAGAGGAATTTATCCCAAATGAAAGAACAAGATGAGGCCACAGCCAGAGTTCTAAGCAAAACAGATATGAGTAACAGGCCTGATGGAAAATTTAAAGCAACAATCATAAGAATACTCACTGGGCTTGAAAAGAATAGAAGATATGGGGAGACCTTTACAACAGAGATAAAAAGTAAAAAAGAATCACAAATGAGGAATGAAATAAATGAGATTGGAAACAAGCTTGATGCAATGAACAGCAGGCTGAAAGAAGCAGAGGAAAGAAATAGTGACCTAGAAGACAAAATAATGGAAATTAATGAAGCTGAAAAAAGGAGAGAAGAAATATGCAACATGATAATAGACATAGGGAACTCAGTGACTCCATTAAATATATTAACATTCGTATTACAGGAGTCCCAGAAGAAGAAGAGAGAGAAGGAGCAGCAAATTTAATGAGGAAATAATAGCGGAAAACATCCTTAATCTGGAGAAAGAAACAGACATCCAGATACAAGAGATACAGAGAACTCCCACTAAAATCAACAAAAGCAGGCCAACACCTGTATTGTAGCTAACTTTCCAAAATATACTGAGAAAGAAAAAATCTTAAAAGCAGCAAGATGAAAGAAGTCCTTAACTTAGAAGGGAAAACCCATAAGGCAAGCTTGAGATTTTTCAAAAGAAATTTGGCAACCCAGAAGAAAGAGGCATGATATAGTCAAAGTTCTGAATGGAAAAGATCTGTAGCCAGGAATACTTTATCCAACAAGGCTATCTCATTCAGAATCAAAAGGGAGATAAAGAGTTTTGTTTTGTTTTTCCCAAACAAAAACTAAAAGAATTCATGACCACTAAACCAGCCTTGTAGGAAATATCAAAGGCGCTTCTTTGAGTGCAAAGGAGAGACCAAAAGGGACAAAGACAGGAAAGGATAAGAGAAAATGTCCAGAAACAACAACAGAACAAGTAATAAAATGGCAATAAATACATGCTTATCAATAATTACTTTGAATGTGAATGGCCTAAATGTTTCAATCAAAAGACATAGTGAATTAGAATGTATCTAAAAAGAAAAAAAAAATTTTTTTTTCATCTATATCCTGCCCAAAAGAGACTCATTTGAGACCTAAAGACATCTGCAGATTGAAAGAGAGGGGGTGGGAAACATTTATCATGCAAATGATGTCAAAAGAAAGCCAGAGTAGCAATACTTTTTTTTTCGGACAAACCACGCTTTTAAACAAAGACTGAAAAGAGGTGCCTGAGTGTCTCAGTTGGTTAAATGTCCAACACTTGGGTTTGGCTCAGGTCAGGATTTCAGGGTCATGAGATTGAACCCCACATTGGGCTTCACCCTCAGTGGGAAGTCTGCTTTACTCTCCCTCACCCTCTCCCTCCCTCTCCCTCTGCATTGCCTGCTCATGCTCCCTCTTTCTAAAATAAATCTTTAAAAGAAAAAAAAAAAGACTATAAAAAGAGACAAGGACATTATATAATCATGAAGGGGAAAATTCAAAAAGAAGATGTAAGAATTGCAAATATTTATGCCCCCTACATGGGAGCACCTAAATATGTAAAATAATGACAAACATAAAGGAATTCATTGATATTAACACCCCATATACATTAATGGGTAGATCATCTAAACAGAAAATCATCAAGGAAACAATGGACCAGATGGACTTAACAGACTTATTCAGAACATTCCATGCAAAAACAGCAGAATACACATTATTTTCACATGAGACATGCACATGAGACATTCTCCAGAATAGATCACATATTAGGTCACAAAACAGACCTCAACAAATACAAAAAGATTGAGATCACACCACGCACCTTTTCTGACTACAGTGCTCTGAAAATGAAGCCAACTACAGGAAAAATTTAGAAACACCACAAATATGTCAAAGTTAAACAATATGCTACTAAAGAATTAATGGATCAACCAGGAAGTCAAAGAAGAAATTAAAAAAAACAAAACAAACATGGAAACAAATGGAAATGAAAACAGGACAGTCCAAAACCTTTGGAATGAAGCAAAAGTGGTCCTAAAAGGGAATTATATAACAATACAGTCCTACTTCAAGGAGCAAGAAAAATCTCAAATAAACAACTTAAGCTTACACTTAAAACAGCTAGAAAAACAACAACAAACCAAGCCTAAAACCATCAGTAGAAGGGAAATAAAATTAGAGCAGAAATAAATGATATAGAAACTTAAAAAAAAAAAAAAAACAGATCAATGAAACCAGGAGCTGTTTATTTCAAAAAAATCAATAAAATTGATAACCCCCTAGCCAGAGTTATCAAAAAGAAAAGAGAAAGGACCCAAAATAAATAAAATCACAAATGAGAGAGGAGAAATAACAACCAATACCATAAAAATACAAACGATTATAAGAGAAGATTATGAAAAACTATATGCCAACAATTTGGACAACCTGGAAGAAATGGATAAATTCCTAGAAGTATATAACCTACCAAAATGGAAACAGGAAGAAATAGAAAACTTGAACAGACCAATAATGAGCAAAGAAATTGAATCAGCAATCAAAAATCTCCCAACAAACTGAAGTCCAGGGCCAGATGGCTTCACAGGTAAATTCTACCAAACATTTAAAGAAGAATTAATACTTACCATTAGACTATTCCAAAAGTAGAAATGGAAAGAAAACTTCCATATTCATTCTATGAGGCCGGCATTACCCTGATACCAAAACCAGACAAAGACTTTGCTAAAAAAAACAAACTACAGGCCAAGATCTCTGATGACCATGGAAGCAAAAATTCCCAATAAAATACTTGCAAATCAAATATGATAGTACATTAGAAGGATCATTTTCTACGATCAAGTGGGATTTATTCCTGGGCTGCAAGGTCGTTCAATATTCACATATCAATCAAAGTGATACACCACATTAATAAAAGAAAGATAAGAACCATATTATCTTCTCAATAGATGCAGAAAAAGCATTTGGCAAAGTACAACATGTATTCATGATAAAAGCACTCAACAAAGTCGAAATAAAGGGAACATACCTCAACAAAACAAAGTCCATATATGAAAACCTCAGAGCTAATATCATCCTCAATGGAGAAAAACTGAGAGCTTTTTCTCTATGGTCAGGAACAAGACAAGGATATACCCATTCACCAATGTTATTGATTGATTTAATTTTTATTTTTTAAAATTATATTTCTTTTTTTTAAAGATTTTATTTATTTGACAGAGAGAGAGAGACAGCAGAAGCAGGGGGAGGGGCAGAGGGAGAAGGAGACTGAGTGGGGAGCTGAGTGGGGAGCCCTACGCAGGACTTGATCCCAGGACTCTGGGATCATGACCTGAGCCAAAGGCAGACACTTAACTGATCCGAGCCACCCAGGCGCCCTCACAGCTGTTATTTAACATAGTACTGGAAGACCTAGCCACAGCAATCAGACAACAAAAAACAATAAAAAGTGTTATATGCAAACAATGAATCATGGAACACTACATCAAAAACCAATGATGTAATGTATGGTGATTAACATAACGTAATAAGATAAAAACAATTTTTAAAAAAAGCATCCAAATTGGCAAGGGAGAATTCAAACTTTCACTATTTGCGGATGACATGATACTCTATGAGAAAACCCAAAAGACTCCACCAAAAAATTGTTAGAACTGATACATGAATCCAGTAAAGTCACAGGATACAAAATTAATGTAAAGAAATCTGTTACGGGCACCTGGGGGGCTCAGTCAGTGGCATCTGTGTTTGGCTCAGGTCATGATCTCGGGGTCCTGGGATCAAGCCCTGTGTTGGGCTCTTTGCTCAGCAGGGAGTCTGCTTCTCCCTCTCCTCCCTGCTCATGCTCTCTTTCACTATCTCTATCTCTCTCTCAAATAAATTAATAAAATCTTTAAAAAAAAAAAAGAAATCTGTTACATTTCTATACACCAGTAATGAAGCAGCAAAAGAGAAATCAAGGAATCAATCCCATTTGCAATTGCACCAAAAACCATAAGATACCTAGGAATAAACCTAACTAAAGAGGTAAAAGATCTGTACTCTTCAAACTATAAAACACTGATGAAAGAAATTGAAGATGACACAAAGAAGTGGAAAACCATTCCATGTTCATGGCTGGAAGAACAAATATTGTTAAAACGTCTCTACTGCCCAAAGAAATCTGCACACTTAATACAATCCCTATCAAAATACCAATAGGATTTTTCATACAGTTAGAATAAGCCATCCTAAAATTGTTGGGAACCAGAAAAGCCCCCAAATAACCAAAGCAATCTTTGCTATTAGCAAAGCAAAGCTGGGGGCATCACACTTCTGGCCTTCAAGTTATATTTCAAAGCTGTAGTGATCAGGAGAGTATAATGCTGACACAAACACAGACACATAGATCAATGGAACAGAAAAGAAAACCAGAAATGAACCCACAACCATATGGTCAATTCATCTTTGACAAAGCAGGAAAGAATATCTAAAGGAAAAAAGTCTCTTCAACAAATGGTGTAGGGAAAACTGGACAGCAACATGTGGAAGAATGAAATGACCACTTTCTTACACCATACACAAAAAGTAAATTCAAAATGGATTAAAGACCTAAATGTGAGACTTCAGAACATAAAAATCCTAGAGGAAAACACAGGCAGTAACCTCTTTGATATCAGCATAGCAACATCTTTCTAGATATTCTCCTGAGGCAAGGGAAACAAAAGCAAAAATAAACTATTGGGATTTCATCAAAATAAAAAGCTTCTGCACAGCAAAGGACAAGAAAATCAACAAAACTGAAAAGCAACCTATGGAATGGGAAAAGATATTTGCAAATGACATATCTGATAAAGGGTTAGTGTCCAAAATCTATAAAGAACTTATAAAACTCAACATCCCCAAAACAAATAATCCCATTAAGCAATAGGCAAAAGACATGGATAGACATTTTTCCAAAGAAGACATCCAGATGGCCAACAGACACATGAAAAGATGCTCAATGTCACTGATCGTCAGAGAAATACGAATCAAAACTACAATGAGATATCACCTCACACCTGTCTGAATGGCTCAGATCAATAATACATGAAACAACAGGTTCTGGTGAGGATGCGGAGAAAGGGGAACCCTCTTACACTGTTGGTGGGAAAACAAATTGGTGCAGTCACTGTGGAAAAGTATATGGAAGTTCCTCAGAAAGTTAAAAACTACCCTATGATCCAGCAATTTCCCAATTATGTATTTACCCCCAAAATGCAAAAATACTAATTTAGAAGGATATATGCAGGCCGATGTTTTTAGCAACATTATCTACTTTAGCTAAATTATGCAAACAGCCCAAGTGTCCATCAACTGATGAATGCATAAAGAAGATGTTGTATATGTGAACAATGGATTATTACTCAGACATAAAAAAGAATGAAATATTGCCATTGCAATGACATGGACAGAGCTGGAGAGGAATACACTAAGCAAAATAAGTCAGAGAAAGACAAATACAATATGATATCACTCATATGTGGAATTTAAGAAACAAATGAGCAAATAGGGAAAAAAAGAGAGACAGGCAAATCAAGAAACAAACCCTTAACTATAGAGAACAAACTGATGGTTACCAGAGGGGAGGTGGGATAGGGGATGGGTGAAATGGGTGATGGGTATTAATGAGTGCACTTGTTGTGATGAGCACCAGGTGTTGTATGCAAGTGTAGAATCACTATTTTGAACACCTGAAAGTGATATTACATTGTATGTTAACTAACAAGATGTATTTATTTTAGAGAAAGATATTGCTGGTGGGAGAGCAGAAGGAGAGTGAGAGAGAGTATCTCACGCAGACTCCTCACTGAGCTGAGAACCTGCTGTGGGCAAATCTCATGACTGTCAGATCATGACCTGAGCCGAAATCAAGAGTCAGATGCTCAACTGAGCCACCCAGGCACCCCTATCTAACTGGAATTTAAATAAAAACTTAATAAATAAATATATCGGGCGCCTGGGTGGCTCAGTTGGTTAAGCGACTGCCTTCGGCTCAGGTCATGATCCTGGAGTCCCTGGATCAAGTCCCGCATCGGGCTCCCTGCTTGGCAGGGAGCCTGCTTCTGCCTCTGACCCTCCCCCCTTTCATGTGCTCTCTCTCTCTCATTCTCTCTGTCTCAAATAAATAAATAAAATCTTTAAAAATATATATATATAAATAAATAAATAGATATATCATGCAAACATGCAATAACTTTCACCCTCTGAAGCAAAAGAAAGAAAGTTTGTCAGAACAAAAACTGGATGGGTATTAAAGAGGGCACATATTGAATGGAGCACTGGGTGTTATATGCAAACAATGAGTCATGGAACACTACATCAAAAACTAATGATGTAATGTATGGTGATTAACATAACATAATAAAAAAAAACTGGTTGGAATAGAACATCAGCCTCTAGTTCTAAAGCCTCTATAGTTCTATTTCACAGATTTTTCTCACTTGGGAAGAGTAGATCTTGTATGTGGGGCAGATTATTTTATATTAAGACTTCCTCTGCTATCTTGACTGGCTTCTTTTAAATATACAATTCTTTAATTTTCTTACTTAGCTAACAAAAGCAAGTGATCTAATCAACATGATCTAATCAACACCAGTGCATGTACAAGAACAAACTGCTGACATTTTTTCCCCCAATCGAATATTTTTTTCTAGTTTTATTGAGCTAAAATTGGCATACAACATTGTGTAAGTTTAAGGTATGTAATATGATGATGCATGTACATATTGCAAAATTATTAGCACCCTAAGGTTGGTTAGTTAATATCTCCATCACCTCACATAATTACCTCTTTTTGGTGTGTGTAGGGGGAGGGCATTTAAGATCTACTCTGATAGCAATTTTCAAATATATAATTCAGTCCTGTTATCTATCATGACTATAAAATAATAAAGAGCAAACATACAAACTTGAAGAAAACAATGAAATTACTTATGGTATTCATGGAGTGTATTCTGAAGTAAAAGGAGAAAACCTCTTCACAAGTTCTATTGTTTTATTTGTAATTGCTAGAATGAGGAAACAATGATAATGTTCATACTATCCTCAAGCAAAGAAGATGTAACATCCATTTCATTATTGATGTAGATTTACATACCTCATGTTTCTTCACTTGAATTTGTTATTGTACCAAAACTACACAGACATACTATTAGTAGGTGTTTCCATTGGTTTTTCTTCCCTGTCATGTATACCTGTATCCTGGAGGTTGTTTTACAGCCACTTCTTTTGGTATATTAATCCCATCTCTTGATAACACATTTATACTTTTATTGCTTTATATTTTAGATTTAGGCATTATCCTGGCATTTACCATTACTAAGGTTGAAAATATAACTTTTTTGTGTGCAAAGAAGGCCATTTTATGAAAGCATGGGGACAGGACCATGGGCAGAAAGAGCAGCAATGGGGTTGGGAAGAGTGAGTGATTATATACTTTCAAGTAGGGAGAAGGTTAAGGGTAGTGTTAGTGTCTAAGGAATTTGGGTGGCTCAGAGACTGATTCTTGGTTTCAGCTCAGGTTGTGATCTCAGGGCGTCTTGAGATTGAGCTCTGTTTGAGGCTCTGCACTCAGCAGGGACTCTGCTCTGTATTCTCTCTCTCTCTCTAATTCCTCTCCCTCCCACTCTGTTCCTCCCCTTGGGCTCTCTCTCATTCTCTCAAATAAATAAATAAATACATAAAATATTTTTTTTTTAAAAAAGGGAATTTGGAAGCAAGTTTTCCCAGACTCTGAGGGGTCATTTACTACTGTCTAGTAAAACCTTAGTTTTACTAGACCCTTCAGACAAAATCTCAGCATAGGTACGCATGACTGCTGTCCTGTTAAAGTAATCGTGAATGAAACTAATAGGCACAGCTAAATCATATACTACTTGGCACACATAAAGGAGTGTGTGTGTGTATTTGGTAAAAATAGTAATGCTAAACTCAAACTTGAAACATAAA
This sequence comes from Mirounga leonina, assembly GCF_011800145.1. Taxonomy (NCBI): domain Eukaryota; kingdom Metazoa; phylum Chordata; class Mammalia; order Carnivora; family Phocidae; genus Mirounga; species Mirounga leonina. The sequence continues at coordinate 8,415,640 of NW_023270757.1, read as the reverse complement.
TGTGAATTTTAAAGAATTTAAATGTCCTTTAGGAAAATTATATATGTAAGTATATTAGTAAGGTATTTAGATGTATAGTACATTAAATTTATCATGTAGAAAATCATTGTATAGTATCTAGCTTTCTAAACTCATATTAGAGCAATAATTTCAAACATTCATCTTTAACCAATCAACACAAATATAAAATTTATACATTTATGATTTAGAGAGTAAAGGATCATAAACACTGATCAAACAGTACAACTTTAAATGCTATTTGTTTTTTCCATTTTTGTAACCTATGTAATCGTTTGAAACACATTTTGAGTGATCTTGAAATAACAAAATAACAAAAATAAAATTTCTATCCTTAAAAACCAACAATTTTATTAATCTATTTGAAGTATTTATCTCCTTCTCAAGAAAATTATCTGGCCTTAGTCTCTCATACACAAGTTATTTTTAGCATTTCTTCTTTTAGAATTTTTTCAAAGAAACTTTTTTCATATCTATTTTCCCATTTTTTTTTAAGATTTTATTTATTTATTTGACAGAGAGAGAGATAGGAACACAAGCAACAGGAGTGGGAGAGGGAGAAGCAGGCTTCCCACCTAGCAGGGAGCTCAATGAGGGACTCGATCCCAGGACCCTGGGATCATGACCTGAGCTGAAGGCAGACACTAAACGGCTGAGCCACCCGGGCACCCTATTTTCCCCTGTTTCTTTATTGAATGTATTTTTCCCCATTTCTAAAAATGTATTTGGCATGATTTTTTCATCATTAGGCCTCTGCAGTGTAAAATCAACATTTAGTATTTCATGCAAGCATCATCTTATTGATGGTGTTAGAAAAGTTACTTGTGTAATTGTTTCTCAGTTTTCAACAAGCCAAAAATTATAGGTATAACCGGTAATTTAAAATTTAGTCAAATAACTTGGTTATGTTATCGTTTATATAGAGTGGGTTTGGGTGTTTTATTAAGATAATGTTGTTGTTTCTATAATGAAATTTTGAAAATTAATAGTTCTCCTTAGCTATTCAATTATTACAGATGTAAAAGTAAAGAAGGTATCTTATTTGTTCTGTTATCTATTAGAGACATCATTAATGTACACAAGGTAACATATCTTAGGAAGAAGGGGTGGATATTACAATGATCTTTTTATGCCCAGTGTATCCTCTGATATGAGGGGAAAAAAAAAAAGTATCTTATTTTAGAGTAGGAGTGCTGATTAACAGATGCTCAGCATCAAGATAGCCAAAACCCAAACCTGCTTAATAATGAAGTTGGGAGGATAGTAACCTGAGGAATGAATAAAGTGTACTCTACACCTAGGTGAGATTGTGGAGAAAGCAAGCTGTCACATGATAGAAAACATTTTTTTGTTCTTTAAAGTTTTACATTTGACATCTAAACTGATTTAGTTCTGATTAAATCTTCATTGAGATTTTAAAAAATATTTTATTTATTTATTAGAGAGAGAGAGGCAAGAGCCAGGGAAAGGGAATAGGAGAAATAGATACTCCACTAAGCAGGGACCCCAGTGTGGGTCTAAATCCCAGGACCCTGAGATCATGACCTGAGCCGAAGGTGGACACTTAACTGACTGAGCTACCCAGGCACCCCTTGATTGAGAGTCTAATACAGGCTGCAGACTTTAACATACTTATTTGGATGAAAGGAAAACTCACTTGAACCTGTAATTACAAAATTTAATATACTTTTTAATAAGCCAGTGTAACTAATTCAGTAATATCTAATCATAGAAGATTGGTTAATCAATAGCCACTGTGTTGTAGTAGAAATCTTATTTCTTTTGTGCTAACAATGATTTTGATGTAAATATTTGGATAAAATTTTGTTCATTTTGAGAATATTGATTAAACATAACTATGTTAGTAATAGTTTTCAAATAAGCTATAATGAATAAAATTCTTATGATGGGCAGCAAAATATTCTTAGGTATAGTTAGTATTAATATTATTAAGAAATAATATTTTATTCCTAGATATAACTTGCATTGATTTTTAAATATTATTTTTATTTGATCAGAGGGCCACAGTTTGGATAAAAGGGGCCCATACTATAGACCCAGTGTCTTCTCAAAAGATTGGCAAACATTTTTTTTAATATCCTTGCTCTAAAATTTGCACGGTAAGTGTAAATGTCAGAACTTAATTCCAGTTCATTTCTGTGATTAGACTAAAAAAGACGTTTTAAAAAATTATAAGCACATACCTCAATATCATAAAAGCCATCTATGAAAAACCCACAGTGAATATCATTCTCAATGGGGAAAACTGAGAGTTTTCCCACTAAGGTCAAGAACACGGCAGGGATGTCCGCTATCACCACTGTTATTCAACATAGTATTAGAAGTTCTAGCCACAGCAATCAGACAACAAAAAGAAATAAAAGGCATCCTCGTCAAAGAAGAAGTCAAACTCTCACTCTTTGCAGATGATATGATATTTTATGGGGAAAATCCAAAAGACTCTGCCCCAAAACTGCTAGAACTCATACAGGAATTCAGTAAAGTGGCAGGATATAAAATCAATGCACAGAAATCGGTGGCATTCCTATACACCAACAACAAGACAGAAGAAAGAGAAATTAAGGAGTCGATCCCATTTACAATTGCACCCAAAACCATCAGATACCTAGGAATAAATCTAACCAAAGAGGCAAAGAATTTGTACTCAGAAAACTATAAAATACTTATGAAAGAAATAGAGGAAGACACAAAGAAATGGAAAAACATTCCATGCTCATGGATTGGAAGAACAAATACTGTGAAGATGTCAAAGCTACCTAGAGCAATCTACACATTCAATGCAATCCCCATCAAAATACCATCCACTTTTTTCAAAGAAATGGGACAAATAATCCTAAAATTTGTATGGAACCAGAAAAGACCCCAAATAGCCAGAAGAATGTTGAAAAAGAAAAGCAAAGCTGGTGGCATCACAATTTCAGACTTCAAGCTCTATTACAAAGCTGTTATCATCAAGACAGTATGGTACTGGCACAAAAACAGACACATAGATCCATGGAACAGAATAGAGAGCCCAGAAATGGACCCTCAACTCTATGGTCAACTAATCTCCAACAAAGCAGGAAAGAATGTCCAATGGATAAAAGACAGTCTCTTCAACAAATGGTGTTGGGAAAATTGGACAGCCACATGCAGAACAATGAAACTGGACCATTTCCATGCACCACACACAAAAATAAACTCCAAATGGTTGAAAGACCTCAATGTGAGACAGGGCTCCACCAAAATCCTAAAGAAGAACACAGGCAGCAACCTCTTCGACCTCAGCCACAGCAACTTCTTCCTAGAAACATTGCCAAAGGCAAGGGTAGCAAGGGCAAAAATGAACTATTGGGACTTCATCAAGATAAAAAGCTTTTGCACAGCAAAGGAAACAGTCAACAAAACCAAAGACAACAGATAGAATGGGAGAAGATATTTACAAATGACATATCAGATAAAGGGCTAGTATCCAAAATCTATAAAGAACATATTAAACTCATATTAAACTCAACACCCAAAGAACAAATGATCCAATCCAGAAATGGGTAGAAGACATGAACAGACATTTCTCCAAAGAAGGCATCCAAATGGCCAACAGACACGTGAAAAAGTGTTCAACATCACTCGGCGTCAGGGAAATCCAAATCAAAACCTCAATGAGATACCACCTCACACCAGTCAGAATGGCTAAAATTAACAAGTCAGGAAATGACAGAAGTTGACAGGGATGCGGAGAAAGGGGAACCCTCCTACACTGTTGGTGGGAATGCAAGCTGGTGCCTCCACTCTGGAAAACAGTATGGATATTCCTCCAAAAGTTGAAAATAGAGCTACCCTATTACTCAAAAATTGCACTACTGGGTATTTACCCCAAAGATACAAATGTAGGGATCCGAAGGGGTATGTGCACCCCGATGTTTATAGCAGCTATGTCCCCAGTAGCCAAACTGTGGAAAGAGCCAAGGTGTCCACTGACAGATGAATGGATAAAGAAGAAGTGGTATATATATACAATGGAATATTATGCAGCCATCAAAAGGAATGAATCTTGCCGTTTGCAACGATGTGGATTGAACTGGAGGGTATTATACTGAATGAAGTAGGTCAATCAGAGAAAGACATTCATTTTTTTTTTATAGATTTTATTTATTATTTGACAGAGAGAGACACAGTGAGAGAGGGAACACAAGCCAGGGGAGTGGGAGAGGGAGAAGCAGACTTCCCGCGTTGCAGGGAGCCCAATGCGGGGCTTGATTCCGGGACCCTGGGATCATGACCTGAGTGGAAGGCAGACGCTTAACCGACTGAGCCACCCAGGCACCCCAGTATGAGGAATTCTTAATCTCAGGAAACAAACTGAGGGTTGCTGGAGTGGTGGGGGGTGGGAGGGATGGGGTGGCTGGGTGATAGACTTTGGGGACGCTATGTGCTATGGTGAGCACTCTGAATTGTGTAAGACTGTTGAATCACAGACCTATACCTCTGCAACAAATCATACATTATATGTTAAAAAAAAAAAGAAGAAGAAGATAGCAGGAAGGGAAATATGAAGGGGGGGAAATCGGAGGGGGAGATGAACCATGAGAGACTATGGACCCTGAGAAACAAATTGAGGGTTCTAGAGGGGAGGGGGGTGGGAGATGGTTTAGCCTGCTGATGTGTATTAAAGAGGACACATTCTGCATGGAGCACTGGGTGTTATATGCAAACAATGAAATCATGGAACACTACATCAAAAACTAATGATGTAATGTATGGTGATCAACATAACATAACAAATTTTAAAAAATTATGGGCACACAATAACAATTTATTTGTTCATTTTAAATTTATCAATAATAATAATTTATTTCTTTTATAATTTTTAACAACATGCTTTCATAAATAATGCAATGTAATTAGTTGCTTCTTTGTTTTCATAAACAATGCAATGTAATTAGTTGCTTCTTTGTGATGGTAATAAAATTGTTCCTGGTTTTTTAAATAATTATTTTATTATTTTAAAAAATATGCAAGCTTATTTGTATACCTCAATTAACCTGAAAAAAAAAAAGTACACTCCTTAATACCCATCACCTATTTCAACCATACCCTCCAACATTCCCCCAGATAACCATCAGTTTTTTCTCTAGAGTTAAGAGTCTATTTGTTGGTTTGTCTGTCACTGTTGCTCTTTTTTTTTCTTTTTGTTCATTTGTTTTGTGTCTTTAATTCCACATATGACCGAACTCATATACTATTTGTCTTTTGCTGATTTATTTCCCTTAGCATTATACTCAAGCTCCAACCATGTTTTTGTAAATGGTAAGATTTCATCATTTTTATGGCTGAGCAATAAATATTCCATTATATGTACTCACACAAACCACATCTTTTTAAAAAGATTTATTTACTTAGAGAGAGAGCATGCATGAGGGTGGAGAGGGGCAGAAGGAGATGGAGAGAATCTCAAGCAGATTCCCTGCTGAGCATGCAGCCCAAAATGGGGCTCAATCTAACGACCAAGAGATCATGACCTGAGCTGAAACCGAGTCAGATGTTCAACTGACTGAGCCATCCAGGTTCCCCCAAACCACATCTTCTTTATCCATGCATCAGTTCATGGATACTTGGGCTGTTTCCATAATTTGGCTAGTGTAGATAATACTGCTATAAATATCGGGGGGTATTTATACATTTATACATTATACATTTATACCTCGATAAAGGTATAAATGTATACCTTTAAATTAATGTTTTCTGTATTCTTTAGGTAAATACTTAGTAGTGCAATTGCTGTATTATAAGGTAGTTCTATTTTTAACTTCTTGAGGAACCTCCATACTGTTTTCCACAGTGGCTGCACCAGTTTGCATTCCCACCAACAGTGCAAGATTGTTCCCCTTTTCTCCACATCCTGACCAGCACCTGTTGTTTCTTGTGTTGTTGATTTTAGTCATTCTGACAGGTTTGAGGTATATCTCTTTGTAGATTTGATTTGTACTTCCCGGATGATCACTGACGTTGAGCATCTTCTCATTTGTCTGTTGGTCATCTCTATTGTAAAAAATATTTTAAAACAAAACATGTTATTCATTAGCCCCTTTTCATAGAACTATATTTTTTCTCTACACTCCAATTTGTTTTCCTTTTCATAACTTCTTTTTGTTTTTGTTTTTTAAACTATCATACAGTTTATAGGATATTTTTCTTTACACTTTTAGCTTTATTTGTAAACTAGTAGTTGACAAATTTTTTATTCTTGCATTTGAAAATTATGTTCTCTTTCTTGGTGGCAAAATTCTAACCATATTTTTATTGAAAAATCTAATTTTCTTATTCAAATTTCTAATGTATTGATATTCTTTTTCCTTTTTATTTAAATATTTTATTTATTTATTTGACAGAGAGAGACACAGTGAGAGAGAGAACACAAGCAGGGGGTGTGGGAGAGGGAGATACAGCTTCCCACCGAGCAGGGAGCCCGATGTGGGGCTTGATCCCAGTACCCTGGGATCATGACCTGAGCTGAAGACAGATGCTTAATGACTGAACCACCTAGGCACCCCTACTTTTTCCTTTTTTTAATCAACAGGATGTCTCATGTTCTAATATAGACGTGTTAGCATTTCCATTATAACCATTAATTTGTTAGTCTGTCTCAGTAATTTTGTCACTTGATTTTTATGTGGGGAGGCCCTCTCACTTGTAACATGCAAGGGCTATTTTGTTGTACATTTTTTTTTTTTTTTTGTTAGAACAACTCAGCAAAATAAAATTCCGGTTTATTGTTGGACAACATTGTTTCACACATACATCAAACAGGCCAAAAAAAATAAACAGCAAAAAAAGGACAAAAAAGGACAAAAAGAAACCTTTTATCTTTGGCCTTTTTAACCATCTCATACAAACCCACTACTTATAGTACAGCTAAGTACATACACAAAAAAAGTTACTGGAATGCTCAGAATAAGATTGTTTTTTTTGTTGTTGTTTTTGCTTTTTTTACAAGGTTTTTTTTCTCCTTTGAGATTATAATGAACATGGTCACACCACAAGTAAAGTTAGAAGTAGGACAGAGAACGCTCCAAAGGCTGGTTTGGTCATCCGAGATCATTAAAAATGGCTAACCCCTAACAATATGTACAAAAATATAAAATGTAAATAAAAAATACAAACAAATTTTCCTTTTAAAGTACTTTTAAGAAAAAAAGCAGGGCCTTGGAAGTTTTGGTTCTTTTTTCCTCCCCTGTTGCAAATTCACGCTGTGGTTTTGGCTGGGTGGCGGAGAGCGTGTGTCATCTGCAGGTGGCGCTGCCCGCGTTGGGCAGGCGGGCGGGACTCTACTCGAAGGTGACCACGTTTAGATTCTGAGACCGGAAGTGGAGGGTGAACAGGTCATGGCGGCCTTTTTTTTTTGTTGTTGTTAAGTTTAACTTTTCCTTTTTTGCTGTCTAGTCATCCTCATCAGTCTTCTGCTTCTTGGTGTCGACATCATCGTCCTCATCATCTTCAGCTGCCCGTTTGCCCGTAGCTGCCTCGGCCTCCTCATCTTCGTCTCCATCCTCTTCCTCACCATCGCCTTCCTCCTCCTCCTCCTCTCCTTCTCCCCCTTCTTCATCTACCTCATTGTCAGCCTCCTGCTCCCCATTTTCCTCATTAGCGTTCCCATTAGCAGGCGCGTCTCTTCCATTCTCTGCCTCCTCCACAACTTCCTTCTTCTCCTTTAAGTCCTTGGTGGTGATCTCGGAGCTGGTGTCCACGGCCGCGTCTGACACGATGGGGCACGCCGGTGATCCGATGCAGCGGATTACAAAGAAAGCAAGAGTTGGGGGACTCTGGCGAGAAAGCTGCCGGAGTCCGCGGCGGCGGAGGTGGTTGCGGCGAACGGGGAGCCGGGCACGGGAACAATGCAAAGATGGCTTTTCAGAGCAGCCAGTGGGCTACATGTTGCTTTATTAATCTTTTATTATCTTTATGGTTATTTATTACTTAAAATACTTTATTTTGTCTGATATTAAAATTGCTACATTAGCCTTATTTTTGTATTTATCTATGTATTTCATCTATTCTCAATTTTTACATTTTACACTTTTTAAGTTATTGTGTTTATTCAAAAGCAGTCTTCTGTATACCAGGTTTAAAAATAAAATGAGTTAAAATGTATATTATTTATGCCACCAAACAGCTGAAATAGGGTTTATAAACATTTTATTAAAGTAAATACAAACAGAAAAATGCACACAACATAGCTGTAACCTTGATGAACTTTCACTGACCAAACACACCTGCACAATTGGCAGATATCAGATATTACCAGCTGCAAAAACATAGCTAATGCTCCCTTTCAGACAGTACCAGCCCCTTCCTCAAGGGCAACCACTATGCTCCCTTCTAACAGCATAGATTTCTCTTGCTGTATTTTTTTTAGTTCTTAGCAGTAGAATTAGTGGGTGATGTATACTCTTCTACTTGGCTTTTTTTTTTTTTTTTTTTTTAAGATTTTATTTATTTATTTGACAGAGAAAAACAAAGCCAGAGAGGGAACACAAGCAGGAGGAGTGGGAGAGGGAGAAGCAGGCTTCCCGCTAAGCTGGGACCCTGATGCTGGGCTTGATCCCAGGACTCTGGGATCATCACTTGAGCCGAAGGCAGAGGCTTAACCAACTGAGCCACCCAGGCACTCCATTTGGCTCCTTTCACTCAATTCAAGTTTGTGAGATGCATCCATGTTGCAAACTGAATATTTATGTTCTCCCCAAAGTCATATGTTGAAGCCTAACCAATAAAATAACCAGCTTTTCATTTTTACTTGATTTAAATAGCAGTTTTAGGTTTACAATAAAATGAGAGGAATGTATACAGATTCCCCATATAGTGTCTGCCCCTGCATTTGCATAGGCTCACCCATTATCAAAATAACTAATCAGAATGGCACAATTTTTATCAAGGATATACCTAGATTGATACATAATAATCACCCAAATTCCAATATTTACCTAAGGGTTCACTGCTGTGTTGTACATTCAGTGGATTTGGACAAAAGTATAATAATATATATTCATCATCATAACATTATATAGAGTATTTTCACTGCCCTAAAATCCTCTCTGCTCTGCCAATTCATTTTCTCCTCCCCCCCCCGCCCCCAGCAACAATTGATTCTTTTATTGTTTCTGTAGTATTGCCTTTTTCAGAATGATATGATAGGAAGCCTTTCATATTGGTTTCTCTCACCTGTTAATATGAATTAATTTTCCTTCATTTCTTTTAATGGCTCAGTAACTCCTCACTTTTAAGTGCTGAATAAAAATCCATTGTCTAAATGTACCTGTTTGTCTATCCATACACCTACAGAAGCATATCTTGGTTGCTTCACATGGACATAAGTTTTCACGTCCTTTGGGCAAATACCAAGAAGCACTACTGGCCATATTATATAGCAATGTTATGTTTTGTAAGAAGCTGTCAAACTGTCTTCCAAGTGGTTGTACTGTTTTTCATTCCTACCATCAGTGAATTAGATTTCCTGTTACTTCACATTCTCATAAGACTTTGGTGTTGTCAGTATTCCAGATTTTGGCCATTCTAATAGGTATGAAATGGTATCTCATTATTATTTTAATTTGCATTTCCAAATGTCATATGCATAGCATCTTTTCATTTTTTTTTTCCATCTGCTCATCTTCTTTGATGAATGTCTGTTAAGGGTTTTGGCTCATCTTTTTGTTGTTGTTTTGTTCTTATTGTTGAATTTTAAGAATTCTTTCTATATTTTGAGTAACAGTCCATTATTAGGTGTGTCCTTTGCAAATATTTTCTCCTAGTCTGTGTCTTGTCTTCTCATTTTAAAAATTATAATGAAACTTTTAATTATGATGAAGTCCAGCTTACTATTTCTTCCATGAATCATGTCTTGTATCAAAAAGGCATCATTATACTCAAAATAATCTAGTTTTCTCCTTTGTTATCATCCAGGAGTTTTATAGTTTTACATTTGTCTATGATCCATTTTGAGTTAGGTTTTTGTGTTTTGTTTTGTTTTGTTTTTTAGGTGTAGTTCTGTGTCTAGATTGATTTTTTTTTTTTTTTTGAATGTGGGTATTCAGTTACTTCACTTGTTGAAGAAACTACTATCTTTTCTCCAATGTGTTGTCTTTGCTCATTTATCAAAGATCACTAGTCTATATTTATGTGGGTCTATTTCTGGACCATCTATTCTGTTTATTGACCTATTTGTCTATTTATTTACCAATGCTACACTGTCTTGATTAGCTTTTGTTTCTCCTTAATTAAGCTCCATGTTCAGCATGGAGCCCAATGTGGGGCTTGAACTCAGAACCCTGAGATCAAGACCTGTGCTGGGATCAAGAGTCAAATGCATAAGTGACTGAGCCACCCAGGTACCCCTTGATTAGCCTTTCTGTAAGTTTTGATGTTGGGTAGTGTCAGTCCTCCAATTTTGTTCTATCTCTTCAATATTGTCTGAGCTATTCTGGATCTTTGCCTCTCCATATAAATTTCAGAATGGTTTGTTGATATGCATAAAATAACTTGCAGTGATTTTGATTGAGGTTGCAAAGGTTTATACAATAATTGAGGAAGAACTTGTCTGATAATATTGCATATTACTATTTATAAATATGGAATATTGGTTTATTCTCTGATTTCATTTATCCTCACGTAGTTTTCCTCATATAGAACTTGTACACATTTTGTCTGTTTTATACCTAAGTATTACATTTTTGGGGAGCTAATATAAAAATAATTGTTTTTAATTTCAAACTTACTTGGTATATAGGAAAGCATTGACACTTGTATATTAATCTTTTACCCTCCAACTTTGCTATAATTGCTTATTAATTCCAGGATTTTCTTTGTTGATTCTTCCATATTTTCTACATAGACAATCATGTCACCTGCAAACAAAGATAGTTTTACATATTCCTTGACAATCTATATACATTTTCCCCCTTTTCTGGCCTTATTGTATTATCAAGGACTTTTAGTGTTATGCTAAAAGGAGTGATGAGAGGAAGATTCTTGTCTTGTAACTGATCTAAATGGAAAAGTTTTGAGTTTCTCACCATTAGGTATAATGTTAGCCATAGGTTTTTTGAGGATAGTCTTTATCAAGTTGTGAATGTTACACTGGATTCCCACTTTTCTGAAAGTTTTTATTATGAGTGTGTTGGAATTTTGTCAAATGCTTTTTTTTTTTTTTTTTGCATCTCTTGATGATCATGTGATTATTCTTTTCTGGTGTGTTGATATGTGATGGATTATATTAATTGATTTTTGAAGGTTAACCAGCCCTGCATGCCTGGGATAAATCCCACTGGCTGGTGGTGTATAATTCGTTTTGCCTTTTTTAGATTTGACTTGCTAATAGTTTATTAAGGATTTTTGCATCTGTGTTTATGAGAGATAATGATCTGCAAATTTTTTGTAATATCTTTATCTGTGGTTGTGTTTATTTGTTTGTTTGTTTTGTATCAGGATAATATTGACCTCATTGAAATTGTGGATAATTGGCATTATTTCTTCCTTAAATGTTGAGTGTGGAGTGCCTGGGTGGCTCAGTTGGTTAAGCATCTGACTCTTGGTTTTGCCTCAGGTCATGATTTCAGGGTCTGAGCTGAGCCCTACATCAGGCTCCACACTCAGCAGGGAGTCTGTTTGGGATTCTCTCCCTTTCCCCTGACCCTCCCCCATGCTCATGTGCATTCTCTCTCTCTCTCTCTTTAAAATAAATAAATAAACCTTTAAAAAATGTTGGGTGGAATTCACCAGTGAACTCGTTTGGGCTTGGTGCTGTTTGGGGAAATTATTAATTGCTGATTAAATTACTTTAGTAGAAATAGTCTTATTGAGATTGCCTTTTTCTTCTGTGAATTTTGGCAGATGTACCTTTCAAGAAATTGGTCCATTTCATCTAAGTTATCAATTTTGTTGGCATAGAGTTATTCATAGTATTCTTTTATTAGCCTTTTACTTTCCATAGGACCTGTACTCATGTTGTTTTTAGTTCCTGATATTAGTAATTTGTATCCTCTTTCTCTTTTCTTATTTTTTCCTTATTTTTTCCTTTTTTAGTTTTTCTATGAGGTCTTTCATTTTATTGATATTTAAGAACCAGCATTTGATTCATTGATTTTCTCTATTGGTTTCCTGTCTTCAATTTGATTTCTGCTTTAATTTTTATTACTTATTTTCTTATGCTTACTTTGGATTTAATTTGCTTTTATTTTTCTGGCTCTAAGGTAGAAAGTTAGATTATTGATTTTATATATGTATTTTCTTTTCTTTTCTTTTCTTTTTTAAGATTTTTATTTATTTATTTGACAGAGAGAGATAGTGAGAGCAGGAACACAAGCAGGGGGAGTGGGAGAGGGAGAAGCAGGCTTCCTGCCGAGCAGGGAGCCCGATGTGGGACTCGATCCCAGGACCCTGGGATCATGACCTGAGCCGAAGGCAGACGCTTAACGACTGAGCCACTCAGGTGCCCTATATATGTATTTTCTAATCTATGCATTCAATGCTACAAATTTCCCTGTATGTACTTGTTTTGCAGAATTCTACAAATTTTGACAAATTGTACCTTCATTTCCTTTTAGTTCATATATTTTCAATTTCTCTGGAGACTTCTTTGACCCATGTGTTTTTTAGAAGTGTGTTGCTTAATCTCCATCTGTTTTAGGATTTTCCAGTTATCTTTGCATTATTGCTTTCTAGTTTAATCCCATGATTGTCTGAGAAAGACATTGTATAACTTCTATTCTTTTAAATTTCTTAAGGTGTGTTTTATGACCTAGAATGTGTTCTATCCTGGTAAATGTTTTACATGGATGAGGTAGTCTATAGATACTCATCATATTCACTTAAGATATTGTGTTAAACTATGTCCTTATTAATTCTCTGTCTGCTGCGTCTTTCCATTTTTAAGAGAGATCAATTGAATTCTCTAATTGTGAGGGTGAAGTCATCTATATCTCCTTATAATTCTTTCAGTTTTTGCTGCCTGTAGTTTTTTTTTTTTTTTTGCTCTGTTGTTATACATATCCACGTTGAGAACTGTCATTTCTTATTGGAGAATTAGCCCCTATATCATTATGTTGTGCCCCTCTTTTTTCTTGACAAATTTCCTTACTTTGAATTTCCTTTGTCTGAAATTAATAAAGCTAATCCTATATTCTTTTTATTAATGTTAACATGGTATATATATTTTTTCATCCATTTACTTTATAAAGTAAATTTAAAAGTGGTTTTCTTATAGACAGTGTATACTTGGGTCATGTTTTTCTGATCCACTTTGAAAATTTCTGTCTTTTAATTTGTGTACTTAAACTATTGACATTCAAACGGAGTATAGATATACTCAGAATAATATTTATCAAATGTATTACTGGTTTTTAATTTGTTGCTCTTGTTCTTTGTTCCTATTTTTGTCTTCCACTATTTTTCTGCCTTTTTTGGTTTTAATTGAATATTTTATATGATTCCATTTTCTCCCTTTCTTAGCATATCAGTCGTACTTCTTTATATACTTTTTTTAATGGTTGCCCTAGAGTTTGCAATAATATTGACAACTACATAAGGCCACTTTCAAATAACAGTATACCCTGCATAGGTAGTGCAAATACTTTATAATAACAAAGTATTCCTCATTCCCTCCTCTCATCTTTTGCATCATGACTGTCATTCATTTCACATATATAAGCATAAATAAATATATATATGACCTATACATAAGCATATATAATCAAATGCCTTGTTTCTATTTTGAATAAACTATTATCTATGAGATCAATTAAGAATAAGAAAAATTGAAGTTTATTTTTAACTTATTTCTTCTTTGAAGCTCTTTTGTTTTTTAATGTAGATCCAAATTTTTGACCTATATTATATTCCTCTTCCCTAAAGAAAAATTGTTAACATCTCTTGTAAGGCAGGTCCCTCCATTTTTGTATTTCTGAGAAAGTGTTTGTTTCTCCTTCATTTTTGAAAGATAATTTCACAGGGTACAGAATTCTACATTGGTAGGTTTTTCCTTCAACACTTTTTTTTTCCCTTCAACACTTTAAATATTTCATATCATCCTGTTATTACTTGCACGTTTCCTTTTCCTTTTTGCCATTTTTTATGGTTTTAGGTTTTTTGTTGTTGTTGTTCTGTTTTGTTTTGTTTTTTCCCTCTCAGTTCACATTGTCCTTATGCTTTGAAAACATTTATTTTTACTAATTTATGTGTTATTCATCTAAACCAACTGACAGTCATAGTTACACATTTATTCTACTTCTAGATAATATATGAACTTTAAAATATCTACAACTTTATTATTCCACTTCCAAATCACATGCTATTGATTTTCAGTATTTTTTTTTAAGATTTTATTTATTTATTTGACACAGAGAGAGAAATAGCAAAAGAGAGGTAACACAAGCAGGGGGAGTGGGAGAGGGAGAAGCAGGCTTCCCGCTGAGCAGGGAGCCTGACCTGGGGCTGAAGGCAGACACTTAATGACTGAGCCACCCAGGCACCCCTTATTTTCAGTATTTCTTTAGACCATTTCTAACCTAGATTAGACTTTTAATATCACTCTATGCATTTAATGATTTTTCAAATATTTTCTTATTGTATTAAATCCCCCCTCCCCATATTAGAGCCAAAGCAGGAACTTAAGCTCAGTTTTCTTAGGAGATAAATCCAACAAGTATAAGTAAAGGAAAGGGAGGAAAAGATTATATATTGGCCAATGTTGTGGGCAGTGTGGACTTAGTCCTGCTCAGAATCCACAGAAGAAATCTCCATGGTTTTCTTACTAGTGCTTAAGGGATTGAAGCAATGACCACTAAAACAACACTGTTTAATCAAAGGAATCCACAGAGATATTAATTAACTCCACAGTTCATCTAAGTTGTGACGAGTGTGAAGGAAAGGCCTTCTGAAGCTTTGGAGAAAAGCTTGAGGCGTCAAATTAGTTGGACAGGAAGAAGATATTTGATGTGACAAGATGGTAAGGCATATGAATTGTCCAAACATTATACTCAGATTGAGTGTTTGAGGATTAAGGACAGTATATCTCCAGCATCAGCCACTACTTCATATTTATAATATGTTGCTCACCATTTGATCTTGCAGTTCAGATATGCCATCTGGGATTTTCATTCTACCTTTAATACTTCTTTTATAATTCTTTTCAGAGAGGTTCCATTGCTGGGTGATATATTTTTAGTTTTCTTTAAATAAATTTCCCTACTTTGCACCAAATTATATATTTTTCTTTGATAGTGAGTTTATTCTTATTCTATCCATAAAGAACATGTCATTTTCATCTAGAGATAATCTTCCTCTTATTACGTTTCTGACCAAAGCACTCAATTTACACTATTTATTTGGTTTTCCTTCAAAACAAACTCTGAGATGGGGCTTCTCTTATTATCAAAGAGGTTGTTCCAAGACACAACTGTAAAGAAGAGGGTAGGTGAGAGAGCAAAGAAATGGGGCATGGGGGGAAGTGTAAAAACGTAGTTCACAATTATAGCACCTGAGTGGTATAGGAACTGATCTATGTGTACTGCAGTTCTTGACATTGGAGAATAAGGACCATTAATTCTGAGCTCATCCAGCAGGCAGGTATGGTGGACTTTGGCAGAGAGACATCAGAGAAAAAGAAAAAATCATGCACGTGCTATCATTTGAAATTTGGCCTAACACACAGAGAAGGGGGATATGGGTGGGGGCACTTGCAATGTCAACTATATCTGTGTTTTCCCTAAGGATACACTTAGGCTACTACAGCCCTCATTTTTGGAAGAAATGTTAGACAAAAAATTATCAAAACCCCAAAAAAATGACCTCAAGACTGGCAGATAAATCTCCACAACTAAAGGTAGAGGAGGCCACATCAAAGAAGGTAGGAAGGGTGGAGACAAGTTTTGGGAATGAAAGGGACAATGGGTAGCTATGGTCAGGAGAGAGCCAGTGGCACAGAGAAGGGCAAGAAACAGACTATCACACTAGGGAGCTCGCTTGGGAAGACAAATCCCTGTAACATTTGGCTTTGAAAGCAAGAGGGACTGAATTTCATGAGTTCTTATAACAAGCAGAACTTAAAGCCTGGAATTTTAAAAATCATCAGGCTCAGCTCTGGGAGAGCCTGAAGGACATTCAGAAGCTGAGTCCCCACCCTTAAACAGATAACATGACAAATAACTCATGCAGATATAGCATAGAAGCAGCAGTTTTGAAAACATCTGGAGCATGTAAGAGGGAGAGTTATTTACTCATCTCAGAGCATGTCCTGGAGAGGCAGGGATTGCAGGAAGACCCTTCCCAGAACAAAAGGAGCTGGCAAGTGCCATTTCCTTCCCCTGCCCCCCAGCATAAACACACAGCCACCTGTAGGAACCAGTGTGGCACCAGCACTCACTACCTAATTTGCTTACAATAAGCCCCAAACCCCCTGGTTTGGTGGATCTGCCCTTCCCAGTCACACTTGCCTCAATCCTGATCTCTTCCCTCAAAAGACTGGTACAAACCCCACCAATACACAACTCCAACTCACACATTTTAAGGGACCCCAGCTCTGGTGGCAGCAGCAGCAAGTCTCATTTTGCAAGCAGACCAGCACACACCTTGTTAAAATGCACTCCACCCTTGCTAAAAACAAGCATTACCCACAATAGGCAAAGAGAACCCCTACAGACAACTGGCCTGAAGGATAAAATGTCTAGGACACAATAGTAGGCGATAAGCTACACATATATGAGACAGTCTCTGAAGTGCCAGATCCTGGAAAATAGGGTCTCTGCACTGGAGGACACTATAGGATCTCTTCATAAGACCATTACCTTCAAGAGCAGGAGAGGTAGCTGAATTTCCTAACACACAGAAACAGACACAGAGAGGTAGACAAAATGATGAAACAGAGGAATATGTCCCAAAGGAAAGAAGAGGGCAAAACCACAGTTAGAGACCTAAACAAAACAGATATAAGTAATATGCCTGATAGAGAATTTAAAGTAATGATCATAAAGATACCCACTAGACTCAAGAAAAGAGTGGAGGACACCAGTGAGACCCTTAACAAAGAGGTAAAAAATAACCCATCAGAGATGAAGAACATAATAAATGATGTTAAAAATGCAATTGATGGGGAAAAAAGTAAGCTAAAAGAATCAGGGGAATGAATGAATGACCTGGAAGACAGAATAATGAAAAGCAATCAAGTGGAGCAAGTGTAAGAAAAAATTATGTAAATTGATAATAGACTTAGGGAACTCAGTGATTCCATCAAGCATGATAACATTCACATTATAGATATCCCAGAGAAAGGAGAGATAAAAAGGGGCAGAAAATGTATTTGAGGAAATAATAGCTGAAAACTTCCCTAACCTGGGGAAGGAAACAGATGCTCAGATCCAGGAGGTACAGAGATTGCCCAATACAATCAAACCAAGGAGGTCCACACCAAGACACAAAATAATTAAAATGGAAAAACTAGTGATAAAGAAAAAAAATTAAAGAAACAAGAGAAGACAGTTACATATAAGGGAAAAATAACATAAGGTTATGGGCTCATTTTTCAATAGAAAATTTGCATGTCAGAAGGGAGTGACATGATATATTTAAAGTGCTGAGAGGGAAAAATCTGCAACCCAGAATACTCTATCCAGCAAGGCTATCATTCAGAATGAAAGAGAGGTAAAGAGTTTCTCAAACAAAAACTAAAAGAACTCGTGACCCCTAAACCAACCCTGCAAGAAATATTAAAGGGGACACTTTGAGTTTAAAGGCAAGACCATATGTGAGAGTATGATGAGTAGGAATCACAAAAGTGGTAAAAATAAGTAAATCTGTAAAAATCAGTCAAGGGTTTCAAAGAATAAAGTGATGTAAAATATGAAACCATATACCTAAAATATGGCGGTGGGGGAGTAAAGAATGGGTACAAATTTAAACAACCATCAATCTCATATAGACAGCTATTTGCAGAAGGTGTTATATACAAATGTAAAGGTAACCACAAATCTAAAACCATAATATATACACAAAGAATAAAGACAAAGGAATCCAAGTATATCACCAAAAAAAGACAGCAAACCATGAAAGAGAGAAAGAGAAGAAAGGATCAGAGGAAAAACTACAAAAATAAGAAAAAACAAGTAAAAAAATGACAATAAATACATAGCTATCAATAATATTTCTGAATGTAAATGGACTAAATGTTCCAATCCAAAGACATAGGGTGACAGAGTGGATAAAAATAAGACCTGTCCATATGCCTTAAAGAAACTCATGTTAGACCTAAAGACATCTGCAGATTAAAAGTCAGGGTATGAAGAAACATTTATCATGCAAATGGATGTCTAAAGAAAGCCAGAGTTGCAATACTTATATCAAACAAACTCAAAAGGGACAAAGGACACTATATAATAATGGGAACAATCCCAAAAGATCTAGCATTTGTACATATTTATGCCCCCAACATGGGAGCACCCCAAAACATAAAAATAGTTAATAACAAACATAAAGGAAATAATCAATAGTAATACAATATAATGGCACCTGGGTAGTGCAGTCAGTTCAGCCTCCAACTCTTGGTTTTGGCTCACATCATGATCTCAGGGCTGTGAGATCAAGACCTATGTCAGGCTCCACACTCAGCATGGAGTCTGCTTAAGACTCTCTCTCCCTCTGGCCCTACCCCCATGCTTCCTCTCTCTCTCTCTTTCAAATAAATAAATCTTTAAAAAAAAATAGTAGGGGATTTAACACTCTACATCAATGGAAAAATTAGCCAAACAGAAAATCAAGGAAACAGTGGCTTTGAATGATACATGGACTAGATGCACTTAACATATATATTCAGAACATTCCATCCTAAAACAACAGATTACACATTATTTTCAAGTACACATGAAGATCTCCAGAATAGATCACATATTAGGTCACAAAACAGGCCTGAACAAATTAAAAAAGGTTGTAATTATACCATGAGCTTTGAGATAAATTCAAAATTGAAGTTGAAAGAAAGGTAAAGTTGAGAGCAAAGGTGTAAATATACTTTCCTCTTTATTCGTTTCTATCTAAGTAATTGGTCTGAGAATTCTACTTGTAGATGAAAAAATTAATTTAAAAATATTTAAGATTTTTAATTATTTCTGTCTTGTTCTTACTGATTTTCTTTGATCTTTATTTTAAATTATCTTCAGTAATAATTATCTGTTTAAGAAGTGTAAAGCCAAGTTTTTATTTAATATATAAAGGTTTTTCCCTTATTTATTATTGATTGATTGATTGATTGATGTTGTGTTCCATGATTAATTGTTTGTGTATAACACCCAGTGCTCCATGCAGAATGTGCTCTCTTTAATATCCATTACCAGGCTAACCCATCCAACAATACCCCTCCCCTCTAGAACCCTGTTTGTTTTTCAGAGTCCATCATCTCTCATGGTTCTGCTCCCTCTCCAATTCCCCCCCTTTCATTCTTCCCCTCCTGCTATCTTCTATTTCTTTTTTAACATATAAAGTAAGACTGTTGAATCACAGATCTGTATCTCTGAAACAAATAATATATAAAGTTTTAATAATTTGTATCAGTATTTCTTTGAAAAAAATTACTGTGTTCCACTTGCTCCATCTGTTATATATAGCTCCATATAGCATCTGTAAATAAACCTATCACAGGCAATTCTACAGAGTAGATTTTGATGTTTTGCAAATTGTTTAGTTTCAAACATAGCTGATTCCTAAAACATTATGTTGATTTATAATTCTTGGAATAGATTTACAGTGAAGTAAATCCTCTATTGACAAATTACTTTAATGATTGCTATAATTGGGATTCTCATGATGGACTCATCAATCAACATTTTAAAGCTTTGCTTCAAATTTCAGTTTATGAAATCATACATACTCCAACAGAAAGAAAAGTTCTCAGACAAATCTATTGCATATTGCACAGTATTTTTAAAGACGAGACATCCTTCATATAATTCATATGATCATGCAGTCAAGACAATTTTCAGCCATCACTTGGAGATATTTTAATTCTGCTTGTCCTGTAACATACCTCATAGAGTTGCCTATTGAAAAAGCAGCTCAATATGCAAGTTTGTGTAGATATACTACCATTTTTTCTATTTTTATTTATATTTGGGACCTCATTCTGTTTACTTTTGTGCATTGAGATCATTTGTCTCTCATATTTTAACATTGGCTGCTCTGAAATATGAGTTCCTAGCAATTTTAAACTTCCTTAGCTCAATTTCCCTTCTATAGTTATTTATTCTTTATTTGAAGTGAGTCCACTCATTTTTTTTTAAAGATTTTATTTATTTGTCAGAGAGAGAGAGAGAGCGCAAGCAGGGAGAGCGGCAGGCAGAAGGAGAAGCGGGCTCCCCACTGAGCAAGGAGCCCACTGTGGGACTTGATCCCAGGACTCTGAGATCATGACCTGAGCAGAATTCAGATGCTTAACTGAATGAGCCAGTCAGGCATCCCTGAAGTGAGTCCATTCAAAATATTTTTCCAAGTTAGTGAGAATCCTTTTAGATTCCCTTTCATGATACATTAATAGACAGTAGACAAATCACTCTGTTATATTGATAATGCTAAAAGAGAATATAACATAGCTTATAAAATCATCTGTATATTTGGTAAATACATATAAGATTCACATTTCTCACAGTGACCTCTCCTCAATATTTGCTATTGTTTACCTATCTCATCTTGAGAAAAATCTTTGTTACATTTGGTTAAAGGGTTTTGTTGTTTTATCTTTTTCATTCTGTTTTGTGTTTCTAGCTAAGATCTCTCCATGTACCTTTTAAATATTGCTGTCACTCACATATTTTTCTAAAACCATCTTTATCTTTTTGTTGAGGCAATCTTCTTGCTGATAGAATCCACTTGTATAGCTTCACTTGTCACCCATTTCTCTTATGAATCCTAAATATATCCATAATCTCATTCTTGAGCCTCCAATCTTATATCATTTTCAAAGTGGTCACCTGGTCATGGATGTTTCACACAAACGCAAAATAGTATTTATCCTCTGCCTGTAGCCCTATCACCTGTTTCTACCCCATTGGTCTCTGACTCCATCCATGTATGATACCCCAATCCAGTCATCCATGGCATCCTTTACAGTTGCATTTCTTGCACTATCATTGGCACACTAACATAGTTCATGCCACTACCACCTCTTTTTAATTACCATAACGGCCTTACTAATGGTCTCTCTTCCCCTGCCTTGCCCCAAATTTCTTGAAACAAGAGTGAAAACTTGTTAAATGCCAAACTAATACAGTGGAAATTGAACTGTAGCGCTATTAATAGTAAAAAAAAAAAAAAAAAAAAAAATACTTGTGATGTTAATTTACTGTAGGTTATACTAAATTGTTTTATATGAAAAATAATTTCAGGTGGGCACAGAATAAATTATTTATAAAGTATGAATATTACAGAAATAGGAGAGAAGGAAAATGGGATGGAGGAATAATGAAATACACCACACTTAGTTAAACTTACAGATTCTATTTTTGAAAAAGCAACATGATTTATATATATATATTTTTTTATTTTAAGGAAAGAGGTTTGTTAAGGACATGGATTTTGGAAACATACTGACTGTATTCAAGTTATGTTCACAACTTATAGTTACAATAATATTTTTTTTCTAGCAGATAAAGAAATAAAGTCCAGGGTAGCTAAAAAGCTTTCCAAGATAACCTAACAAGTTATGGGGCGCCTGGGTGGCTCAGTTGGTTAAGCAACTGCCTTCGGCTCAGGTCATGATCCTGGAGTCCCGGGATCAAGTCCCGCATCGGGCTCCCTGCTCAGCAAGGAGCCTGCTTCTCCCTCTGACCCTTCCCCCTCTCATGTACTCTCTCTCATTCTCGCTCTCTCAAATAAATAAATAAATCTTAAAAAAAAAAAAGATAACCTAACAAGTTATATAACAAGTTATGACTTCTCATGTTATCTTGTTGCTAAATAATAATGATAATAATAACAGATCAGGAAACTAATCTTAAGGGACTGATAATGAAAGTGTGATCTAACTCCCAGAGGAGGTGATATTATTATTGCATTAAAGGGAATGATATTTTTATTCCTTCAGTTTATCCTGAATTAGTAGAGAAATTAATACAGTTAAAAATTGTTTATAAAATCTTGACTGACACCTAAATATGGCCCATCAACTTCTGTATTTAACATAAACTTTTATAATAAATGAATAAATAAATAATAAATAAATAAATAAACAATTAAATAATACATCGATTTGGGTGTATTGTGCTAAAATTGTGTTACGTTACAACCCACCCTTACCCTTAATCATCTCCCCAACATTAGATACTCAGTACCCAGTATCCAGGAGTTTTCTTGGGTTGGATGAGATTAAAGATGATGTGTTTCTTCTCTGATTGCTATTTGGCTGCTACCAATTCCAAGACCTAAATAGAGCATCTGAACTAACAGACCATAAGCCATAGCTTCCTGGGTTCACTTCTCTTATCATTGATTTTGTATTTCGTCCATCAGACATGGACCTGTTCTTCAACGATCCTTCTCAAGAACTTATAAGAATGGACAAAAAATTAATTGGATAATTTATTCCTAAATCCTACTCATTAGTAGCAGCAGCAGCATACTTAATATCACTGAATTGTTTATTTTACCAGAAAACATAGTTAACAGAGATAAAACATGTCTGTGTCTTTGCTTTCTTGCTAGTCTGTAATTATTTTACAATTCTTGTGGTTTATAAACTGACCACTTATTTCTTTTCCTTATTATCAAAGTCATAATATTCACAAAAACATCTGAACACTAGGGTAATTCCCTAAGACAGTTATCATGGCAACTAGGTATGTAGAATATCATTCTTTTAGAATCTATGCAAAAGCAAATTGCATGTGGAGAGTTCCTCATAGCATTAATCAATAAAGGAACCACTTATGGAACACATATTGAGAGTAAGAACCCATCTATGTATATCTTGATGTGAATTTTTCACAGAATATAGTTTATGACAGTAAGTATGTCTAGTCAGTCATATATTAAAACAACCATAAAACAACCATACCATCCCAAACAATTTCTGAGTGATAGAAAGTTAAATCTGGGAGTATTCCAACAGTTTACTTCAGTCTGGTTAGATAATGAAATGCCTTGAAAACTGTTGATTTATAGGAACAAAATATATTGAATTGAAATTAACACATAATGCTCATGGTCATTGGAAATTTCACTGGAAAGTTGCAAAAAGGAGCCAAGAGCAGTTTCACAGGAGCATGGGTTTACTTGCATTGATATGAGAGATTTTGAACACATTATTTGTCATAGTACCTAAAACTCCACTTTTAAAATTCGTATTTTAGATTTGGAAAGTTTTGATGTCAGTATCCTATTAAAAATATACATGTTCCTAGTAAAATTAACCCTAATTTAAAATAATCTTTAAAGGGGCGCCTGGGTGGCTCAGTTGTTAAGCATCTCCCTTGGGATCAGGTCATGATCCCAGGGTCCTGGGATTGAGCCCCGCATTGGGCTCAGCAGGAAGCCTACTTCTCCTCTCCCACTCCCCCTGCTTGTGTTCCTTCTCTCACTGTGTCTTTCTGTCAAATAAATAAATAAAATCTTAAAAAAAAATAACCTTTAAAGAAACTCCTATTTACATGAATATTCTTTAGTCATTTTCTAAGACAATTGTTATATAAAATATTTCTTTGTTTCATTTACATAGCAAATGAAGAGGATAAAAATTCCACAGTTTACTAAAGTATTATGTAATTGTTTTGCTTGTAATATCTACAATAGATTTTATGGTAAATGATTCATTCGTAATTAATTTTTTAGAAGCAAGTTTCCTTATTAAAAAAAAATAATAAATATCAGTAAACTTAAATGACATTGTGGGTAGCAATGTTACAGTACCAAATTTTAGTTTTCTCATGATAGAATAAAAAAATAGGTTATGAGATTGTGTTTGAATTTATAATTTACTATATAAGGCATGTACTAATATTTAAATTTAGAACATTTTATTTTATTTTATTTTTTTAACAGATTTTATTTATTTATTTGAGAGAGAAAGAATGAGACAGAGAGAGCAAAAGGGGGGGAGGGTCAGAGGGAGAAGCAGACTCCCCGCTGAGCGGGAGTCTGATGCGGGACTCAATCCCAGGACTCCAGGATCATGACCCAAGCTATAGGCAGTTGCATAACCAACTGAGCCACCCAAGCGCCCTAAATTAAGAACATTTTATATAAAAAACATTTCTATATCTTAATTCCTAGATATAATCTTGCATTTCTTAATATATACATATCTTTTAACATTCAAAACAGAATAGTCATGCTTAAAAGAAAAATAAAAAGATCTTCCTTTCCCACTACTAAGGTTCTCTCCTCAAATTTAAGCATGTTAACTTTCTTGTATTGAAGAATTACAGACCAATATCCTTGATGAACATGGATGCAAAAATTCTCACCAAAATATTAGCCAGTAGGATCCAACAGTACATTAAAAGGATTATTCACCATGACCAAGTGGGATTTTTATTTATTTTTTAATTTTTTTATTCTTATATTATCCGCATACATTACATCATTAGTTTTAGATATAGTGTTCCATGATTCATTGTTTGTGCATAACACCCTGTGCTCCATGCAGAATGTGCCCTCCTCAATACCCACCCACCAGGCTAACCCATCCTCCCACACCCCTCCCCTCTAGAACCCTCAGTTTGTTTTTCAGAGCCCATCATCTCTCATGGTTCGTCTACCCCTCCGATTTCCCCCCCTTCATTCTTCCCCTCCTGCTACCTTGTTCTTCTTCTTCTTTTTTTTTTTTTTCTTAACATATATTGCATTATTTGTTTCAGAGGTACAGATCTGAGATTCAACAGTCTTGCACAATTCACAGCACTTACCAGAGCACATACCCCCCACAGAGTCTATCACCCAGTCACCCATTCCCTCCTATGCCACCCCCCAATCCAGCAACCCTCAGTTTGTTCCCTGTGATTAAGAATTCCTCATATCATTGAGGTCATATGATACATGTCTTTCTCTGTTTGACTTATTTCACTCAACATAATACCCTCCAGTTCCATCCACGTCATTGCAAATGGCAAGATCTCATTCATTTTGATGGCTGCATAATATTCCATTGCATATATATATATATATATATATATATATATATATATATATATATATATATACCATTTCTTCTTTATCCGTTCATCTGTCGATGGGCATCTTGGCTCTTTCCACAGTTTGGCTATTGTGGACATTGCTGCTATAAACATCGGGGTGCACGTACCCTTTTGGATCCCTACTTTTGTATCTTTGGGGTAAATACCCAGTAGTGCAATTGCTCGATTGTAGGGTAGCTCTATTTCCAACTTTTTGAGGAACCTCCATACTGTTTTCCAGAGTGGCTGCACCAGCTTGCATTCCCACCAATAGTGTAGGAGGGTTCCCCTTTTTCCGCATCCCCGTCAACATCTGTCATTTCCTGACTTATTAATTTTAGCCATTCTAACTGGTGTGAGGTGGTATCTCATTGAGGTTTTGATTTGGATTTCCCTGATGCCGAGCGACATTGAGCACTTTTTCATGTGTCTGTTGGCCATTTGGATGTCTTCTTTGGAAAAATGTCTGTTCATGTCTTCTGCCCATTTCTTGATTGGATTCTTTGTTCTTTCGGTGATGAGTTTGATGAGTTCTTTACAGATTTTGGATACCAGTCCTTTATCTGATATATCATTTGCAAATATCTTCTCCCATTCTGTCGGTTGTCTTTTGGTTTTGTTGACTGTTTACTTTGCTTGGAAAGGCTTTTTATCTTGATGAAGTCCCAATGGTTCATTTTTGCCCTTGTTTCCCTAGCCTTTGGTGATGTTTCTAGGAAAAAGTTGCTTCGGATGAGGTGGAAGAGGTTGCTGCCTGTGTTCTCCTTTAGGATTTTGATGGACTCCTGTCTCACATTGAGGTCTTTCAACCATTTGGAGTCTATTTTTGTGTGTGGTGTAAGGAAATGGTCCAGTTTCATTCTTCTGCATGTGGCTATCCAATTTTCCCAACACCATTTGTTGAAGAGACTGTCTTTGTTCCATTGGACATTCTTTCCTGCTTTGTCAAAGATGAGTTGACCATAGAGTTGAGGTTCCATTTCTGGGCTCTCTATTCTGTTCCATTAATCGATGTGCCTGTTTTTGTGCCAGTACCATGCTGTCTTGATGATGACAGCTTTGTAATAGAGCTGGATGTCTGGAATTGTGATGCCGCCAGCTTTGCTTTTCTTTCTCAACATTCCTCTGGCTATTTGAGGACTTTCCTGGCTCCATATAAATTTTAGGATTATTTGTTCCATTTCTTTGAAAAAAGTGGATGGTATTTTGATGGGGATTGCATTGAATGTGTAGATTACTCTAGGTAGTATTGACACCTTCACAATATTTGTTCTTCCAATCCATGAGCATGGAAGATTTTTTCATTTCTTTGTGTCTTCCTCTATTTCTTTCAAGAGTATTTTATAGTTTTCTGAGTACAGAATCTTTGCCTCTTTGGTTAGATTTATGCCTAGGTATCTTATGGTTTTGGGTGCAATTGTAAATGGGATCAACTCCTTAATTTCTCTTTTTCTATCTTCTTGTTGGTGTATAGGAATGCCACTGACTTCTGTGCATTGATTTTATATCCTGCAACTTTACTGAATTCCTGTATGAGTTGTAGCAGTTTTGGGGTGGAGTCTTTTGGGTTTTCCACATAAAGTATCATATCATCTGCAAAGAGTGAGAGTTTGACTTCTTCTTTGCAGATTTGGATGCCTTTGATTTCTTTTTGTTGTCTGATTGCTTTGGCTAGGACTTCCAATACTATGTTGAATAGCAGTGGTGATGGTGGACATCCCTGCCGCGTTCCTGTCCTTAGGGGGAAAGCTCTCAGTTTTTCCCCATTGAAATTGATATTTGCCCTAGGATTTTCATAGATGGCTTTTATGATATTGAGGTATGTACCCTCTATGCCTATACTCTGAAGAGTTTTGATCAAGAAAGGATGCTGTACTTTGTCAAATGCTTTCTCTGCATCTATTGAGAGGACCATATGATTCTTGTTCTTTCTTTTGTTAATGTATTGTATCACGTTGATTGATTTGCGGATGTTGAACTAACCTTGCAGCCCAGGAATAAATCCCACTTGGTCGTGGTGAATAATCCTTTTAATGTACTGTTGGATCCTATTGGCTAGTAATTTGGTGAGAATTGTGGCATCCATGTTCATCAGGGATATTGGTCTGTAATTCTCCTTTTGGATGGGGTCTTTGTCTGGTTTTGGGATCAAGGAAATGCTGGCCTCATAAAATGAGTTTGGAAGTTTTCCTTCCATTTCTATTTTTTGGAACAGTTTCAGAAGAATAGGTATTAATTCTTCTTGAAATGTTTGGTAGAATTCCCCTGGGAAGCCATCTGGCCCTGGGCTTTTGTTTTTTGGGAGATTTTTGATGACTGCTTCAATTTCCGTAGTGGTTATAGGTCTGTTCAGGTTTTCTATTTCTTCCTGGTTCAGTTTGGGTAGTTGATACATCTCTAGGAATGCATCCATTCTTCCAGGTTATCTAATTTGCTGGCATAGAGTTGCTTATAATATGTTCTTATAATTGTTTGTATTTCTTTGGTGTTGGGTGTGATCTCTCCTCTTTCATTCATGATTTTGTTGATTTGGGTCATTTCTCTTCTCTTTTTGATAAGTCTGGCCAGGGGTTTATCAATCTTGTTAATTCTTGCAAAGAAGCAGCTCCTAGTTTTGTTGATCTGTTCTACTGTTCTTTTAGTTTCTATTTCGTTGATTTATGCTCTGATCTTGATTATTTCTCTTCTCCTGCTGGGTTTAGGCTTTATTTGCTGTTCTTACTCCAGCTCCTTTAGGTGTAGGGTTAGGTTGTGTTCTTGAGACCTTTCTTGTTTCTTGAGAAAGGCTTGTATTGCTCTATAAATTTCCTCTTAGGACTGCCTTTGCTGCATCCCAAAGATTTTGAATAGTTGTGTTTTCATTTTCATTGGTTTCCATGTATTTTTTTAATTCTTCTTTAATTTCCTGGTTGACCTATTCATTCTTCAGTAGGATGCTCTTTATCCTCCATGTATTTGAGTTCTTTCCAACTTTTCTCTTGTGATTTTCTAGTTTCAAAGCATTGTGGTCTAAAAATAGGCAGGGAATGATCCCAATCTTTTGGTACTGGCTGAGACCTGATTTATGACCTAGGATGTGATCTGTTCTGGAGAATGTTCCATGGGCACTAGAGGAGAATGTGTATTCCATTGCTTTGGGATGGAATGATCTGAATATGTTTCTAAAGTCATTTGGTCCAGTGTGTCATTTAAAGTATTTATTTCCTTGTTGATCTTTTGCTTAGACGATCTGCCCATTTCAGTAAGGGGGGTGTTAAAGTCCCCCACTATTATTGTATTGTTGTCGATGTGTTTCTTTGCCTTTGTTATTAATTGCCTTATATAATTGGCTGCTCCCATGTTAGGGGCATAGATATTTACAATTGTTAGATCTTCTTGTTGGATAGATCCTTTAAGTAGGATATAGTGTCCTTCCTCATCTCTTATTACAGTCTTTGGTTTAAAATCTAATTTGTCTGATATAAGGATTGCCACCCCAGCTTTCTTTTGGTGTCCATTCGCATGGTAAATGATTTTCCACCCACTCACTTTCAATCTGGGGGTGTGTTTGGTTCTAAAATGAGTCTCTTGCAGACAGCATATTGATGGGTCTTGTTTTTTAATTAAATCTGATAGCCTGTGTCTTTTGATTGGGGCATTGAGCCCATTTACATTCAGGGTAACTATTGAAAGATAGGAATTTAGTGCCATTGGATTGCCTGTAAGGTGACTGTTACCGTATATTGTCTGTGTTCCTTTCTGGTCTATGTTGCTTTTAGGCTCTCTTTGCTTAGAAGACCCCTTTCAAGATTTCCTGTAGGGCTGGTTTTGTGTTTGCAAATTCCTTTAGTTTTTGTTTGTCCTGGCAGCTTTTTATCTCTCCTTCTATTTTCAATGACAGCCTAGCTGGATATAGGATTCTTGGTTGCATATTTTTCTCATTTAGTGCTCTGAATATATCCTGCCAGTCCTTTCTGGCCTGCCAGGTCTCTGTGCATACTTCTGTTGCCAATCTAATATTTCTACCCTTGTAGGTTACATATCTCTTCTCCCGAGCTGCTTTCAGGATTTTCTCTTTGTCTATGAGACTCGTAAGTTTTACTATTAGATGTTGGGGTGTTGACCTATTTTTATTGATTTTGAGAGGGGTTCTCTGTGCCTCCTGGATTTTGATGCCTGTTTCCTTCCCCAAATTAGGGAAGTTCTCTGCTATAATTTGCTCCATTATACCTTCTGCCCCTCTCTCTCTTTCTTCTTCTTCTGGGATCCCAATTATTCTAATGTTGTTTCATCTTATGGTATCGCTTATCTCTCGAATTCTGCCCTCGTGATCCAGTGGTTGTTTATCTCTCTTTTTCTCAGCTTCTTTATTTTCCATCATTTCATCTTCTATATTACTGATTGTCTCTTCTGCCTCATTTATTCTAGCAATTAGCGCCCCCATTTTTGATTGCACCTCCTTAATAGCCTTTTTGATTTCAACTTGGTTAGATTTTAGATCTTTTACTTCTCCAGAAAGGGTTTCTCTAATAACTTCCATGTTTTTCTCAAGCCCAGCTAGAATCTTTAAAGTGATGATTCTGAACTCTAGGTCTGACATCATACTAATGTCTGTATTGAGTAGGTCCCTGGCCGTCAGTACTACCTCTTGTTCTTTTTGTTGAGTTGATTTTTTCCGTCTTGTCATTTTGTGCAGAGGAGAATAGATTAATGAGAGAACAAAATGCTAGCAGAGTAACAACGTCCTCAGAAAATATACTCTAAACTAATCAGAAAAGACCTGAAGCAGTGGGAAAAGAAAGGGAAAGAGAGAAAGAAGAAAAAAAAAGAAAACAAAAAGATAAAGTAAAGATAAAAACAAACAAAAACAGAAGAAAACAGAACAACAACAACAAAAAGCCAGAATGTGATCAAATATGATCAGGCTGGTATATAGATCAGTGCCACACACTAGAATGGGGTGTATTTTGGTTTGTTAGAAGAAAGTGCCTCCCAAATTTTAAAGAGAGAAAAACTTATATATGTATTAAAATAAGGGTTGATATGATGAAGGGATGGAATATGACTGTAAAGATGGAAATTATAAAAAAATTGTTAAAAGGAATTGATAAGAAGTTGTTTGAAAAAAGAAAGAAGAGGATTTAAAAAAAGAAAAAAGAAAAAAAAGGGAGAGAATGTGATCAGGCAGGGGAGTAGAAAAAAAACCATATATTAGAGATTTAGGGTATATTTTGATCTGTTCGAAGAAACTATCTCAAAATTTTAAAGAGAGAACAACTTATATATATATGCCAAAAATAAGGGTAATTATTATGAAGGGATAAAATATGACTCTAAAAATGATTTTTTTTTTTTTTTAAAAAAGGGATTGATATGATGTTGGTTGAAAAAGGGAAAAAGAAAAATTAAAAAAAAAAAGAAAACAAGACAGTTAAAAAAAAATTAACTTTGAAAGATTAAAGAATCATGGTAAAAAAGCCATTAATTCTATGTATAGTATTCCCCTAGCGCTGAGTTCTGCCATTCTCATTGATCGGTAAACTTCATCTTGGCTGGCTGTTCTTACTGATCTTCTGGGGAGGGGCCTGTTGCCATGGTTTCCAAATGTCTTTGCCAGAGGGGAATTGGCCTGCCCCCGCCCCCTCCCTGGTAAGTAATCTGCTCGTGTTTGCTCTCTGGAGCTTTTGTTCCCTGCGAGCTTTCTGTACAGCTTCGGAGGCGGAGAGTGAAAATGGCGGCCTCCCAGTCTCCCCCTCGGAGGAGCCAAGAACTCGGGGCCCTGCTCCTCAGTGCGCCCCCAGAGAAAAGCAGTCAGTCACTCCCGTCTCCCCTGTCTCCAACCATGCTCACCCAGCCTATGACCGCACATATCTGTCTCCGGCACTCGACCCTGTGTGGAGTCTCCAAACCCAGCAGATCCCTGCGGTGCGCTTCTGCACTGCTCCTCCCGGGGGTGGAAGGTGAGTCTCCCTGGATCTGCCACTTGTTGGGTCCCTGCTGGAGGAGCAGTGGCCCAACTGTGCTGCGGATCACGGTTTATGGCCACCCTGAGCTGAGAGCCCATGCCTTGGCTCCACCTCTGCAGCCGGCTTCCCCACTCTGATACCTGGGAGCTCTGTCACACTCAGGCACCCCCAGTCTTTCTGTGACCCCGAGGGTCCTGAGACCACACTGTCTCAGCGAGGGTTCCACCCCCCGCTTAACCACCAGAATGATGTCCCTCAGCGGAGCAGACTTTTAAAAGTTCTGATTTTGTCCTCCGCGGCTCTATCACTTGCCAGAAGCAGCTTATGGAGGCCTCTCCCCCGTCGTCTATCCTCCCAAATATCGCCTCGGATTCACTTCTCCGCACGTCCTACCTTCCAGAAAGTGGTCGCTTTTCTGATGAGAGAGTTGTTGCTATTCTTTTCTTCAATCTCCTGTTGAGTTTGTAGGTGTTCAGAATTGTTTGATCCCTATCCAGCTGAATTCCTGAGAGAAGACGAAATCCAGTTCTCCTACTCTTCCGCCATTTTGCTCCGCCACCTCGACCAAGTGGGATTTATCCCTGGGCTGCAAGGTTGGTTCAACATCTGCAAATCAGTGTGATACAATACATTAATAAAAGAACAAACAAGAACCATATAATCCTCTCAATCAATGCAGAAAAAGCATTTGACAAAGTACAGCATCTTTTCTTCATCAAAACTCTTCAGAGTATAGGGATCGAGGGTACATACCTCAATATCATAAAAGCCATCTATGAAAAACCCACAGTGAATATCATTCTTAATGGGGAAAAACTGAGCTTTCCCCCTAAGGTCAGGAACGTGGCAGGGATGTCCACTATCACCACTGCTATTCAACATAGTATTAGAAGTCCTAGCCACAGCAATCAGACAACAAAAAGAAATCAAAGGCATCCAAATTGGCAAGGAAGAAGTCAAACTCTCACTGTTTGCAGATGATATGATACTTTATGTGGAAAACCCAAAAGACTCCACCTCAAAACTGCTAGAACTCATACAGGAATTCAGTAAAGTGGCAGGATATAAAATCAATGCACAGAAGTCAGTGGCATTCCTATACACCAACAACAAGACAGAAGAAAGAGAAATTAAGTAGTCAATGCCATTTACAATTGTACTCAAAACCATAAGATACCTAGAAA
Organism: Mirounga leonina; assembly: GCF_011800145.1. Lineage (NCBI taxonomy): Eukaryota > Metazoa > Chordata > Mammalia > Carnivora > Phocidae > Mirounga > Mirounga leonina. Next base: position 8,383,294 of record NW_023270757.1, on the reverse strand, counting down.
TAAATCTAACCAAAGAGGCAAAGGATCTGTACTCAGAAACTTATAAAATACTCATTTAAGAAATAGAGGAAGACACAAAGAAATGGAAAAATGTTCCATGCTCATGGATTGGAAGAACAAATATGGTGAAGATGTCAAAGCTACCTAGAGCAATCTACACATTCAATGCAATCCCTATTAAAATACCATCCACTTTTTTCAAAGAAATGGAACAAATAATCCTAAAATTTGTATGGAACCAGGAAAGTCCTCAAATAGCCAGAGGAATGTTGAAAAAGAAAAGGAAAGCTGGTGGCATCACAATTCCAGACTTCCAGCTCTATTACAAAGCTGTCATCATCAAGACAGTATGGTACTGGCACAAAACAGACATGTAGATCAGTGGAACAGAATAGAGAGCCCAGAAATGGACCCTCAACTCTATGGTCATCTAATCTTTGACAAAGCAGGAAAGAATATCCAATGGAAAAGATGTTGTTGGGAAAATTGGATAGCCACATGCAGAAGAATGAAACTGGACCATTTCCTTACACCACACAAAAAAATAGACTCCAAATGGTTGAAAGACCTCAATGTGAGACAGGAGTCCATCAAAATCCTAAAGGAGAACACAGGCAGCAACCCCTTCAACCTCAACCCCAGCAACTTCTTCCTAGAAACATTGCCAAAGGCATGGGATGCAGGGGCAAGAATGAACTACTGGGACTTCATCAAGATAAAAAGCCTTTGCACAGCAGAGGAAACAGTCAACAAAACCAAAAGACAACTGACAGAATGGGAGAAGATATTTGCAAATGACATATCAGATAAAGGGCTAGTATCCAAAATCTATAAAGAACTCATCAAACTCAACACCCAAAGAACAAAGAATCCAATCAAGAAATGGGCAGAAGACATGAGCAGACATTTTTCCAAAGACATCCAAATGGCCAACAGACACATAAAAAAGTGCTCAACATCTCTCGGCATCAGGGAAATCCAAATCAAAACCTCAATGAATTACCACCTCACACCAGTCAGAATGGCTAAAATTAACAAGTCAGGAAACGACAGATATTGGCGGGCATGTGGACAAAGTGGAACCGTCCTACATTGTTGGTGGGAATGCAAGCTGGTGCAGCCAGTCTGGAAAATAGTATGGAGGTTGTTCAAAAAGTTGAAAATGGAGCTACCATATGATCCAGCAATTGTACTATTGGGTATTTACCCCAAAGATACAAATGTAGGGATCCAAGGGGTATGTGCACCCCGATGTTTTTGGCAGCAATGTCCACAATAGCCAAACTGTAGAAAGAGCGAAGATGTCCATCCACAGATGAATGGATAAAGAAGAAATGGTATATATATACAATGGAATATTATGCAGCCAGCAAAAGGAATGAAATCTTGCCATTTGCAACGACGTGGATGGAACTGGAGGGTGTTATTCTGAGCAAAATAAGTCAATCAGAGAAAGACATGTATCATATGACCTCACTGATATGAGGAATTCTTAATCTCAGGAAACAAACTGAGGGTTACTGGAGTGGTGGGGGTGGGACGGGTGGGGTGGCTGGGTGATAGACACTGGGGAGGTTATGTGCTGTGGTGAGTGCTATGAATTGTGCAAGACTGTTGAACCTCAGATCTGTACTTCTGAAACAAATAATACATTATATGTTTAAAAAAAAAAAAAGAAGAAGATAGCAGGAGGGGAAAAATGAAGGGGGGGAAATCGGAGGGGGAGATGAACCATGAGAGATGATGGACTCTGAAAAACAAACTGAGGGTTCTAGAGGGGAGGGGGTGGGAGGATGCATTAGCCTGGTGATGGGTACTAAAGAGGGCACATTCTGCATGGAGTAGTGAGTGTTATATGCAAACAATGAGTCATGGAACACTACATCAAAAACTAATGATGTAATGTATGGTGATTACCATAACATAATAAAAAAATAAAAATAAATTTCTTGTATTGATTCTTTTAAAATATTTTAATGCTTACATTAATATTGTCACTTAATATTACCTTCCATATCAAAATAATTATTTTGCCTCATGCCTTTAAAACAAAGTTCACTATATTGTATGAATACATCATAATTTTTGTAACCAGTTCACTATTAAATCAAGTTCTTTGCATTACAAGTTTATATTTAAAATTTTAATCACATGGTTTCAAGAAAAGGCAAACTTCCATAGTGAGAATCATATTTTGTTTTTCTTTTTGATCCTTATAATTTTGAGTTCATTTCATAATAGAATAAGTATGATTGGATTATAATTTCGGGAAGCAGTTAGCCAACCTCATATCATATGTTACACAAAAGTATAAAACAATATTTTGTTCAGCGTTTTCTACCCTGAGACTAATAATTTAGAAATCTAATGGGTTGCAAGCAAAAGTATATGAAAATGTCTTATTCCATGTTTTAGTATCACATCTCAGTAAGAATGCAAAGTAAAATGAATGTCACTTTTGACAGACTCTACTCCACATCTAAGGTCTTGGTCTTCTGCCACTGAAGGGAGCAAGGTCAAAGGGGTTATGACAGTGGCTCACCTTGGGTACAAACTTTACCACCTAATTGCAAGCTGTTATTCAATGCTGGACATTTGTCACAGGCTGGCAAATATGTGTCCCACATTCACATTTAAATGTGCATACAAAGCATATAAGAATTGGCAAAATCTAATAAATTGATATTCTGGAGAACAAAATTATGGTTATTAGCATAGGTAGGAGAGTCATTCATTTAGCAAAGAATTTAAGACATCAATGATCCAGATGACAGAGATGAGCTATCAACACACTCATTTTCAGACTTACAATTTTGATACAATGAATATTTGCTTCAACTTATTAGTCTAAAGCAACATTTTAAGATTGTTCATTCTTTTACAATGGTAAATGATGGTAAATTACCAAATAGAAAAAAAAATTAAAATCTTATTAAGAAATGGTTTGATTCACTAATGCATAGTTTCCTGTGATGGGGAAAACTGTAACGCAGCCACTCTGAGTTTTGAAGTAGATGAACTGCCAAGGGAATGATAAAATTTATATCCATATAATTGGTATTTACCCATGAAAGAAGTAAACTTAAAAATCAGATCACAGGCACAAACCTTCCCAGGACCGTTCTCCAGTTCTATGTAAGAGTGTAAATAATCTTGTTCATTTTCTTAACTGATACTTACTATTCTTGAATTTTGGGATATATTCTGTTTTTCAAATTTCATCCATTTTATATAATTGCTTCATTTTATAATATGGAATATATATTTTAGGAACAGCAATGTCCTTAACATTTTTTTTAACTAGATTTGCTAGGAATGAGCATTGGAAAGGCAGAAACTGCTCTCATCCTTACAAACAGCTCCTTAACTGAGATTCGGTTTAAACAGTAAACTAATTTTTACTTTTAAGAAGATGGAAGAGTTGAAAGAGAACTCAAATTCCCTCTTTTCTGAAATCTGCAAATTAAATCCCTGAGAATACTTTCAATATCCTCTTATATAAGAAATTCTCATGTAAAACATATTTATACATGAAGTCCAAAGAGAACTGTTTGCTGTACAATCTATCTTATAGACTAATCATATTTTGCCACCAAAATGAATAATCTTCTAAATATTTCTAATACTAAATCACAAGAAAATCTAAGCAACCAGTTAAATTGGTATGATTGCAACAGACTTTCATTCATGTTTTAATTATGTCCCCTCCATGTAAGTTTAAAAATTTAAGTCAAATCGTAATCCAGCTGTGTAATACAGAGAAATGAGAACAGAAGGTTCATCAACTAACTGAGAAACTTATAACCTTATATGCTCAGCTATGTTTAAATAAACCAATTACAGCCAAATTGAAAGCATTCTAAGTGTAATGTGTGTATACATGTATATATATATATATATAATGTGTGATATAACTTAAAAAGACTATGTGCAGAAGTAATGTTTGTATTAAAATCTGGCATTTGTTCAGTATTTAAAGTTAATGGACAGTATTTAAAGTTAATGGACTGTAGAACTGCAAGGAAGAAGGAAATCAGTACTTCCAACAGACTTTCTTCTGTCAAATTTATCCTCTCATCTCATACTTCACTTTTGTCAGTTTAAATACAGCATTTACTATAAATTCATTCTAAATTTCTACAGCTAAAGAAGAGAAACAATGTTAAAATGATTTATTTTTTTCTGTCCATTTGGTGATTATCTTTAGATTGTTTTTAGGTTTAATTCTTGCTTCTCTCACTACAAATAGGTCATTTTTTCCACCCAATTGCAAATACATTGACTAATAATGAGCCTGCTCAATCTATTTAATAGAGTGTTTCTCCTAACAAAGCTTCAGTACCCAAGATTAAATCTTGTGAATCTCTATTTGCAATGCTCCTTTCTCAAAAATAAAGAGTAATTTTAACATAAGCCAGTATACAGTATTTGAAGGTAGTGACAGAGTTAATAATTTCTTCAATGCTCAGTGTTTTTTTTTTAATGTTTTATGCTAGTAACACCATCCTTCAAAACATGAAAATGTTTTCTCTAGTATCATATCGTTAATCCTCAGTGTTAATTCTGAAAAACAGTTTTAATCTCTCCGCTATTATATGTTTCCCATCCCCCTCTTAAAAATTGTAGACTATTTTCATTATTGACATATAAGTTACTCATTGTTGATACTTTTGCCAATAAGCTCTTTCTCCATTTCCACTGCGCAGCATTTGATATATCCTCGTGATTTCTTACATATTTATACCCCACTCAACTTCTATTTTTTTTCCCCACCTAAGTCTTACCTGATGCACTCAGTAACCTTTTTTTCCCCCAATTTCCACTTCTCTAAAATGCATTACCTTTTCTATGCTATGTTAATGTTTTGAACTACCAAATTAGCTCTTTTTGTGGGATTGTCTCCATAATTTTTTCATGTTTTAAAACTTTGGTTGGAGATACTCCATAAATACATTTGTGGAATTGAGATATAAATAAATTTATCTATTTATTTTTCATTAATTTATTTGAGGGTATGATAGCATCTCTGTGATCTTTATTTTTACAAAGTAAGGAATGGCAAATCAATCATGTTTTTAGAGCTTTCAGCTATAAGGTCCAATCTCTTTTTATAGCAAATAAAGTTAGGACATGATTTTACATGTTAGTTAACATTTATTTAACAAATATTTATTTTGCCAACAGTTGTAGGTTTGGGGAATACAAAGAATTATGCAATACTCCCTGAAAAGAAAAACAGAAAGCAGAGTAATTTAGAAAGTAAAGAGACAAATACAAGAAAATCATTAAACATTATCATGTAGTTAAGCACACTATGCTCCCTTGTTCTATAGAAATTAAAACTAATCCAAATTGACTTTTTTAAAGATTTTATTTATTTATTTTAGAGAGAGAGAGAGAGCATGAGAGGGGTGAGGGGCAAAGGGAGCCTGATGAGGGACTCCATCCCGGGACTCCAGGATCATGACCTGAGCTGAAGGGAGTCACTTAACCAACTAAGCCACACAGGTGCCCTCAAATTGACTTTTGTTTTGGACAAAGAAAGATAGGGGAAAGAAATTTCCAGGCTATGAGAACATAGAAAAGACATAAATGAGAGGTTCAGTATCACTTTTTAGGAAGCTGTATATATCTAGTACCAATAGAGGAAGGTAGGTATCTGTTTCTGTGTGTGTATATGTGTATACGTATATGTAATACAATACTGCTTACTTTAAGAATATGTAAAGACTCACCAATAATTTTTAAGAGATAACTCTGGGGAACATAAATGGGAGTGGAATATGGGTACTTTTATTTTATATACTTTTAAAGTTATATACATAACTTTAAATTTGTAAAAGAAAATGTGAAGTAATAGTTATAAATATGTACACTTTAATGGCAAGATATTGATTGGGTATGACAAATAGTTTAAGAACAATGAGTGGTATGTTTATAGCTATATTGTGGTGAGCATGTAGGTTTTTTTTTTTTTAAGATTTTATTTATTTATTTGAGAGAGAATGAGAGAGAGAGAGGGGGAAAGCATGAGAGGGTCAGAGGGAGAAGCAGACTCCCTGCTGAGCAGGGAGCCCAATGCGGGACTCGATCTTGGGACTCCAGAATCATGACCTGAGCTGAAGGCATCTGCTTAACCAACTGAGCCACCCAGGCACCCAAGCATGTAGGTTTTATCAAGAGTGACCAATTTATATACTTAAAACTGGTGAATGATATGTAAATTGTACCTCAAAAGAGGAAATTTAATCATATTAATTTGATAAATTACAATGGATAATTATTTAATATTGAAATAACCTTTACTTTGGGATAAACATGTTGTCATTTATATGATTTCTTTAATATCAGGCATAACTAAGGATATGGGGAAGAGAAAGTAGCTTCTGGGTTGAGGGTATTGATTAGATGCATTTTGAATTTTACTAGATACATTTATGTCTAGAGATAGTAAGAAATCTTGATGGATAGACCCTTTTTATAATTATAAAATGACCCTCTTTATGGCTGTTAACACTGCTTGTTTTGAATTCTGGTTTGTCTGTAATTAATATAGCCATACCAGCTATCTTGTGCTTACTATAAATATAAATAGGTGTTACACTCCCCCCACCCCATAATCTTTACCTTTCAAATTGCTAATGTCTTTACACTTAAAATGCTTCTCTTCTATGTAGCTTATAGATTCATTTTGCTTTTCTAATCTTGTTAGACAATCTCTGCTTTTGATTTGAGGTTTTATTTCACTTGTATTTAACATAATTCTTAGTAAGTTTGGTTTTATGTTTGCCTTTATAGTACACACTTTCCATTTTCCTCTTCCTTCTTCCATTGTGTTTTTCTTCTGCCTCATTAAAATCAAATATTTTTTTTTTTTTTTGTTAAGCCATTCTATCTTCCCTATTGAAGTTTCAGTTATATTGTTTTTTGTTATTTTTAGGGATTTCTTCAGGGAATAACCCATAGTTTATCAACCTCTAATATTTGTTGCTTCACTTATAATGTAAAATTCTTACAATATAGTATCATTCCAATTTAAAAATCTTTTTTTTTTTAATTCTTATGTTAATCCCCATACATTACATCATTAGTTTTAGATGAAGTGTTCCATGATTCATTGTTTGTGCATAACACCCAGTGCTCAATGCAGAATGTGCCCTTCTCAATACCCACCACCAGGCTAATCCATGCTCCCACCCCCCTCCCCTCTACAACACTATTTGTTTTTCAGAGTCCATCGTCTCTCATGGTTCGTCTACCCCTCCGATTTCCCCCGCTTCATTCTTCCCCTCCCGCTATCTTCTTCTTCTTCTTTTTTTTTTTTTTCTTAACATATATTGCATTATTTGTTTCAGAGGTACAGATCTGTGATTCAACAGCCTTGCACAATTCACAGCACTTACCAGAGCACATACCCTCCCCAGTGTCTATCACCCAGTCACCCCATCCTTCCCACGCCACCCCCCACTCCAGCAACCCTCAGTTTGTTTCCTACAATTAAGAAATCCTCATATCAGTGAGATCATATGATACAAGCCTTTCTCTGTTTGACTTATTTCACTCAAGATAATACCCTCCAGTTCTATCCACGTCGTTGCAAATGGCAAGATCTCATTCCTTTTGATGGCTGCATAATATTCCATTGTAAATATATACCACCTCTTCTTTATCCATTTATCTGTTGATGGACATCTTGGCTCTTTCCACAGTTTGGCTACTGTGGACATTGCTGCTATAAACATCGGGGTGCATGTACCCCTTCGGATCCCTACTTTTGTATCTTTGGGGTAAATACCCAGTAGTGCAATTGCTGGATCATATGGTAGCTCTATTTTCAACTTTTTGAGGAACCTCCATACAGTTTTCCAGAGTAGCTGCACAAGCTTGCATTCCCACCAACAGTGTAGGACGGTTCCCCTCTCTCCGCATCCCCGCCAACATCTGTCGTTTCCTGACTTGTTAATTTTAGCCATTCTGACTGGTGTGAGGTGGTATCTCATTGAGGTTTTGATTTGGATTTCCCGATGCCGAGTGATATTGAGCACTTTTTCATGTGTCTGTTGGCCATTTGGATGTCTTCTTTGGAAAAATGTCTGTTCATGTCTTCTGCCCATTTCTTGATTGGATTCTTTGTTCTTTGGGTGTTGAGTTTGATGAGTTCTTTATACATTTTGGATACTAACCCTTTATCTGATATGTCATTTGGAAATATCTTCTCCCATTCTGTCGGTTGTTTTTTGGTTTTGTTGACTGTTTCCTTTGCTGTGCAAAAGCTTTTTATCCTGATAAAATCCCAATAGTTCATTTTTGCCCTTGCTTCCCTTGCCTTTGACGATGTTTCTAGGAAAAAGTTGCTGCGGCTGAGGTGGAAGAGGTTGCTGCCTGTGTTCTCCTTTAGAATGTTGATGGACTCCTGTCTCACATTGAGGTCTTTCAACCATTTGGAGTCTATTTTTTTGTGTGGTGTAAGGAAATGGTCCAGTTTCATTCTTCTGCATGTGGCTGTCCAATTTTCCCAACACCATTTGTTGAAGAGACTGTCTTTGTTCCATTGGACATTCTTTCCTGCTTTGTCAAAGATGAGTTGACCATAGAGTTGAGGGTCCATTTCTGGGCTCTCTATTCTGTTCCATTGATCTATGTGTCTGTTTTTGTGCCAGTACCATGATGTCTTGATGATGACAGCTTTGTAATAGAGCTGGAAGTCTGGAATTGTGATGCCGCCGGCTTTGTTTTTCTTTTTCAACATTCCTCTGGCTATGAGGGGTCTTTTCAGGTTCCATACAAATTTTAGGATTATTTGTTCCATTTCTTTGAAAAAAGTGGATGGTATTTTGATGGGGATTGCATTGAATGTGTAGATTGCTCTAGGTAGCATTGACATCATCACAATATTTGTTCTTCCGATCCATGAGCATGGCACGTTTTTCCATTTCTTTGTGTCGTCCTCAATTTCTTTCATGAGTATTTTATAGTTTTCTGAGTACAGAATCTTTGCCTCTTTGGTTAGATTTATGCCTAGCTATCTTATGGTTTTGGGTGCAATTTTAAATGGGATCGCCTCCTTAATTTCTCTTTCTTCTGTCTTGTTGTTGGTGTATAGGAATGCCACTGACTTCTGTGCATTGATTTTATATCCTGCCACTTGACTGAATTCCTGTATGAGTTCTAGCAGTTTTGGGGTGGAGTCTTTTGGGTTTTCCACATAAAGTATCATATCATCTGCAAACAGTGAGAGTTTGACTTCTTCTTTGCTGATTTGGATGCCTTGGATTTCTTTTTGTTGTCTGATTGCTTTGGCTAGGACTTCCAATACTCTGTTGAATAGCAGTGGTTATAGTAGACATCCCTGCCGCGTTCCTGACCTTAGGGGGAAAGCTCTCAGTTTTTCCCCATTGAGAATGATATTCGCTGTAGGTTTTTCATAGATGGCTTTTATGATATTGAGGTATGTACCCTCTATCCGTATACTCTGAAGAGTTTCGATCAAGAAAGGATGCTGTACTTTGTTAAATGCTTTTTCTGCATCTATTGAGAGGACCATATGATTCTTGTTCTTTCTTTTGTTAATGTATTGTATCACGTTGATTGATTTGCGGATGTTGAACCAACCTTGCAGCCCAGGGATAAATCCCACTTGGTCGTGGTGAATAATGCTTTTAATGTACTGTTGGATCCTATTGGCTAGTATTTTGGTGAGAATTTTTGCATCCATGTTCATCAGGGATATTGGTCTGTAATTCTCCTTTTGGATGGGGTCTTTGTCTGGTTTTGGGATCAAGGAAATGCTGGCCTCATAAAATGAGTTTGGAAGTTTTCCTTCCATTTCTATTTTTTGGAACAGTTTCAGAAGAATAGGTATTAATTCTTCTTGAAATGTTTGGTAGAATTCCCCTGGGAAGCCATCTGGCCCTGGGCTTTTGTTTTTTGGGAGATTTTTGATGACTGCTTCAATTTCCGTAGTGGTTATAGGTCTGTTCGGCTTTTCTATTTCATCCTGGTTCAGTTTGGGTAGTTGATACATCTCTAGGAATGCATCCATTCTTCCAGGTTATGTAATTTGTTGGCATAGAGTTGCTTATAATATGTTCTTATAATTGTTTGTATTTCTTTGGTGTTGGGTGTGATCTCTTTCATTCATGATTTTGTTGATTTGGGTCATTTCTCTTTTCTTTTTGATAAGTCTGGCCAGGGGTTTATCAATCTTGTTAATTCTTGCAAAGAACCAGCTCCTAGTTTCGTTGATCTGTTCTACTGTTCTTTTAGTTTCTATTTCATTGATTTCTGCTCTGATCTTTATGATTTCTCTTCTCCTTCTGGGTTTAGGCTGTATTTGCTGTTCCTTCTCCAGCTCCTTTAGGTGTAGGGTTAGGTTGTGTACTTGAGACCTTTCTTGTTTCTTGAGAAAGGCTTGTATTGCTGTATACTTTCCTCTTAGGACTGCCTTTGCTGCATCCCAAAGATTTTGAATAGTTGTGTTTTCATTTTCATTGGTTTCCATGTATTTTTTTAATTCTTCTTTAATTTCCTGGTTGACCCATTGATTCTTCAGTAGGATGCTCTTTAGCCTCCATGTGTTTGAGTTCTTTCTGAGTTTCCTCTTGTGATTGAGTTCTAGTTTCAAAGAACTGGTCTGAAAATAGGCAAGGAATGATCCCAATCTTTTGGTACCGGTTGAGACCTGATTTATGACCTAGGATGTGATCTATTCTGGAGAATGTTCCATGGGCACTAGAGAAGAATGTGTATTCCGTTGCTTTGGGATGGAATGTTCTGAATAGGTCTGTGAAGTCCATTTGGTCCAGTGTGTCATTTAAAGCCTTTATTTCCTTGTTGATCTTTTGTTTAGACGAGCTGTCTATTTCAGTGAGGGGGGTGTTAAAGTTCCCCACTATTATTGTATTTTTGTCATTGTTTCTTTGCTTTTGTTATTAATTGCTTTATATAATTGGCTGCTCCCATGTTAGGGGCATAGTTATTTACAATTGTTAGATCTTCTTGTTGGAAAGATCCTTTAAGTAGGATATAATGTCCTTCCTCATCTCTTATTACAGTCTTTGGCTTAAAATCTAATTTGTCTGATATAAGGATTGCCACCCCAGCTTTCTTTTTGTGTCCATTAGCTTGGTAAATGGTTTTCCACCCACTCACTTTCAATCTGCGGGTGTGTTTGGTTCTAAAATGAGTCTCTTGCAGACGGCATATCGATGGGTCTTGTTTTTTAATCCAATCTGATAGCCCGTGTCTTTTGATTGGGGCATTGAGCCCATTTACATTCAGGGTAACTATTGAAAGATAGGAATTTAGTGCCATTGGATTGCCTGTAAGGTGACTGTTACCGTATATTGCCTGTGTTCCTTTCTGGTCTATGCTGCTTTTAGGCTCTCTCTTTGCTTAGAGAACCCCTTTCAAGATTTCCTGTAGGGCTGGTTTTGTGTTTGCAAATTCCTTTAGATTTTGTTTGTCCTGGCAGCTTTTTATCTCTCCTTCTATTTTCAATGACAGCCTAGCTGGATATAGGATTCTTGGTTGCATATTTTTCTCATTTAGTGCTCTGAATATATCCTGCCAGTCCTTTCTGGCCTGCCAGGTCTCTGTGGATAGGTCTGTTGCTAGTCTAATGTTTCTACCATTATAGGTTACATATCTCTTCTCCCGAGCTGCTTTCAGGATTTTCTCTTTGTCTATGAGATTCGTAAGTTTTACTATTACATGTCGGGGTGTTGACCTATTTTTATTGATTTTGAGGGAGGTTCTCTGTGCTTCCTGGATTTTGATGCCTGTTTCCTTCCCCAAATTAGGGAAGTTCTCTGCTATAATTTGTTCCATTATACCTTCTGCCCCTCTCTCTCTTTCTTTTTTTTCTGGGATCCCAATTATTCTAATGTTGTTTCGTCTTATGGTATCGCTTATCTCTCGAATTCTGCCTTCGTGATCCAGTAGTTGTTTATCTCTCTTTTTCTCAGCTTATTTTCCATCATTTCATCTTCTATGTTACTGATTCTCTCTTCTGCCTTATTTATCATAGCAGTTAGTGCCCCCATTTTTGATTGTACCTCCTTAATAGCCTTTTTGATTTCAACTTGGTTAGATTTTAGTTCTTTTACTTCTCCAGAAAGGGTTTCTCTAATAACTTCCATGCTTTTTTCAAGCCCATCTAGTATCTTTAAAGTGATGATTCTGAACTCTAGATCTGACATCGTACTAATGTCCGTATTGAGTAGGTCCCTGGCAGTCGGTACTACCTCTTGTTCTTTTTGTTGAGTTGATTTTTTCCATCTTGTCATTTTGTGCAGAGGAGAATAGATTAATGAGAGAACAGAATGCTAGCAGAGTAACAACATCCCCAGAAAATATACTCTAAACCAATCAGAAAAGACCTGAAGCAGTGGAAAAAGAAACGAAAAGAGAGAAAAAAGAGAAAGAAAAAAAAAGAAAAAGATAAAGATAAAAACAAACAAAAACAAACAATACAAAACACAAGAACAAAAAAACCAGAATGTGATCAAATATGATCAGGGTGGTATATAGATCAGTGCCACACACTAGATTTGGGGTGTATTTTGGTCTGTTCGAAGAAAGTGCCTCCCAAAATTTTAAAGAAAGAAAAACTTAAATATGTACAAAAATAAGGGTTGATATAATGAAGGGATGGAATATGAGTGTAAAGATGGAAATTATAATAAATTTTATAAAAGGACTTGATAAGAAGTTGTTTGAAAAGAGAAAGAAGAGAATTTTAAAAAAGAAAAAAGAAAAAAAAGGGAGAGAATGTGATCAGGCAGGGGAGTAGGAAAAACCATATACTAGAAATTTAGGGTATATTTTAATGTGTTAGAAGAAACTATCTCAAAATTTTAAAGGGAGAACAACTTATATATATATATATGCCAAAAATAAGGGTAACTACTATGAAGGGATAGAATATGACTCTAAAAATGAAAAATAAAAATGTTTTTTAAAAAAGGGATTGATAAGATGTTGGTTGAAAAAGGGAACAAGAAAAATTCAAAAAAAAAAAAAAAAAAAAGGAAAGAGAAAGAAAAAAAGACAGTTAAAAAAATAATTAACTTTGAAAGTCTAAAGATTCATGGTAAAAAAGCCGTGAATTCTATGTGCAGTAGTCCCCTAGCGCTGGAGTTCTGCCGTTCTCATTGATTGGTAAACTTGGTCTTGGCTGGCTGTTCTTGCTGATCTTCTGGGGAGGGGCCTGTTGCCGTGGTTTCCAAATGTCTCTGCCGGAGGCGGAATTGCCCCGCCCTTGCCCCCTCCCGGCTAAGTAATCTGCTCGGGTTTGCTCTCTGGGCTTTTGTTCCCTGCGAGCTTTCCGTACAGCTTTGGAGGCGGAGAGTGAAATGGTGGCCTCCCAATCTCTGCCCCAGAGGAGCTGAGAACTCTGGCCCCGCTCCTCAGTGATCCCCCAGAAAAAAGCCGTCAGTCCCTCCCGTCTCCCCGGTCTCCGGCCGCACTCTGTGCTCACCTGGCCTGTGACCGCGCATTTCTATCCCCGGCACCTGACCCCGGGTGGAGTCTCCGAACCCAACAGATCCCTGCGGTGCACTCCCGCACCGCTCCCCCGGGGGAGGAAGGTGAGTCTCCCCAGATCTGCTGCTTGTTGGGTCCCTGCTGGAGGAGCAGGGGCCCGACTGTGCCGCGGATCACGGTTTTTGGCCACCCCGAGCTGAGAGCCCGCGCCTGGGCGCCGCCTCTGCAGCCGGCTTCCCTGCTCCGTTACCTGGGAGCTCTGCCACACTCAGGCACCCCTGGTCTTTCTGTGACCCCAAGGGTCCTGAGACCACACTGTCCTGGAGGGTTCCACCCCCCCGCTTAGCCACCAGAGTGATGTCCCTCAGCGGAGCAGACTTTTAAAAGTTCCGTTTTTGTGCTCCGCGGCTCTATCACTTGCCAGAAGCGGCCGACGGAGGCCCCTCCCCCGCCGTCTATCCTCCTGAATATCGCCTAGGATTCACTTCTCCACACGTCCTACCTTTCAGAAAGTGGTCGCTTTTCTGATGAGAGAGTTGTTGCTATTCTTTTCTTTGATCTCCTGTTGAGTTTGTAGGTGTTCAGAATGGTTTGATCCCTATCCAGCTGAATTCCTGAGAGGAGACGAAATCCAGGTTTCCTACCCCTCCGCCATCTTGCTCTGCCCCCCCATTTATCCATTATTTTATTGTCTCTACAGCTGTGCCTTTTCAGAATGCCATGTAGTTGGGATCATATTACAGGTAGCTTTATAGGACTGACTTATTTGTCTCATCAATACGCATTTATGATCCATCCATGTCTTTGCATCGCTTATTAGCACTTTGATTTTATTACTAAATAGTATTTGAATTATAATATCATTATTAGTTTATCCATTTAGCTGTTGAAGTTCATTTTAGTTACTTCAAGTTTTTTAGTAATTGAAAAGTTGTCAAAAAAATAAAGTTGTCATAAACAATTGTTTGCAAGTATTTGTATAGACATAATTTTTTGCTATTAGTCGGGTAAATATGTAGAAATGATATTGTTTTATCATATATTAAAGCAATATTTAGTTATTAAGACCCTGCCAAACTGTCTTTTTACATTCATTCCAGTTTACATTCACAGCAGAACAAATGAGAATTTCTGTTGTTTCTCATCCATACCAGCTATTGGTGTTATCACTGTTTGGGATTATAGAGATTCTGATAGCTGTGTTCTTACTGAAATTTCCTAAAACTATATGATGTTAAGCATCCTTTCATATACATACTTGAAGACACTGCATATATTGTATATATTCTTAGGTGAGATGTCTGTTCAGATACATTGTCCATATTTTAAATGGATTGATTTTATTATTGAGTTTATGAATTCTTTGTGAAAACACTAATTTGAAAAGATATATGCAGTCATATGTTTATTACAGCATTATTCACTATAGCCAAGCCAATATGGAAGCAACCTAAGTGTCCATTGAGAAAGATGAATGGATAAAAAAGATGTCGTGTGTTTGTATGTGTTTGAGTGTATGTATATATGTATATGTGTGTGCAAATTATATATATAATTTATATAAATATATATAAATTTGTGTTTAATATATAAAAATATATAAATGTATGTTTAAATTATATATATAATTTGTATAAATAATATATAATCTGTATAAATTATATTTATATAATTTATATTATATAATTTATATATTATAATATATAATAATATAATATATAACATATATATAATTTACACAAACACACATGTATATATAATAGAATATTATGCAGCCATAAAAAGGCTGAAATCTTACAATTTGTGGCAACATTGTGGACCTAGAATGTATTCTGCTAAGTGAAATAGGTCAAACTAAGAAAGAGAAATGTCGGGTGATTTCACTTACATGTGCAATCTGAAACACAAAACAAATGAATAAACAAATACAAAAAGCACAATCAGATCCATAAATAGAGAAAACAAACTAATGGTTGAAAGGAAGAAGGAGGGGAATAGGCAAAATGGGTGAAGGCAAGTGGGAGATACATGTAGGCTTCCAAAAAGAAAACAAAAATAATTTTTGTATGTTTTTATGTATTTTACAAATGTAAAATAAATGGCACCATGTAAGTGGATCCTCTTTTGAGTCTCTTAATACTGTCTTTAACAGAGCATATTTTATTAATTTCTTTCTTCCCAAGTTTTTGTTTAAATTCTAGTTACTTAAGATACAGTGTAATATTAGTTTCAGGAGTAGAATTTAGTGATTCATCACCTACCATACAACAGCCAGTGCTCATCGCAACAAGTGCCCTCCTTAATCCCCATCACCTATTTAAACCATCCCCCTGCCTACCTCTCCTCTGGTAACCACCAGTTTTTTTCTCTATAGTTAAGAGTTTGTTTCTTGGTTTGCCTCTCCTCCCCGCCCCCCCCCCCCCGTTTCATTTGTTTTTTTTTTTCTTAAAGTCCACAATTGAGTGATATTATATGGTATTTGTCTTTCTCTTACTGATTTACTTCACTTAGCATGATACTCTCTAGCTCCATCCGTGTCATTGCAAATGACAAGATTTTGTTCTTTTTTATAGCTGACTAATATTCCATTTTAGATCTATAGACATTGTCTTTATCCATTAATCAGTCAATGGACATCTGGATTAATTCCATATTTTTGCTATTGTAGACAATGCTGCTATGAATGTTGGGGTGCATTATCCCTTTGAATTAGTATTTTTGTATCCATTGGGCAAAAGCCTAGTAGTGCCATTCCTGGATCATAGGGTAATTCTATTTTTAACTTCTTGAGGAACGTCCATACATTTTCCACAGTGACTGCACCAATTTGCATCCCCAGCAACAGTGTAAGAGGGTTCCCCTTTCTCCACATCCTCACTGGCACCTGTTTCATGTGTTGTTGATTTGAACCATTCAGACAGGTGTGAGGTGATATCTCATTGTAGTTTTGATTTGTATTTCCCTGATGATCAGTGACATTGAGCATCTTTTCATGTGTCTGTTGGCCATCTGGATGTCTTCTTTGGAAAAATGTCTATTCATGTCTTTTGCCTATTACTTAATGGGATTATTTGTTTTGGGGATGTTGAGTTTTATAAGTTCTTTATAGATTTTGGATACTAACCCTTTATCAGATATGTCATTTGCAAATATCTTTTGCCATTCCATAGGTTGCTTTTCAGTTTTGTTGATTTTTTTTTCCTTTGCTGTGCAGAAGCCTTTTATTTTGATGAAATCCCAATAGTTTATTTTTGCTTTTGTTTCCCTTGCCTCAGGAGAATATCTAGAAAGATGTTGCTATGCTGATATCAAAGATGTTACTGCTTGTGTTTTCCTCTAGGATTTTTATGTTCTGAAGTCTCACATTTAGGTCTTTAATCCATTTTGAATTTACTTTTTGTGTATGGTGTAAGAAAGTGGTCATTTCATTCTTCCACATGTTGCTGTCCAGTTTTCCCTACACCATTTGTTGAAGAGACTTTTTTCCTTTAGATATTCTTTCCTGCTTTGTCAAAGATGAATTGACCATATGGTTGTGGGTTCATTTCTGGTTTTCTTTTCTGTTCCATTGATCTATGTGTCTGTGTTTGTGTCAGCGTCATACTCTCCTGATCACTACAGCTTTGAAATATAACTTGAAGGCCAGAAGTGTGATGCCTCCAGCTTTGCTTTGCTATTACAGATTGCTTTGTCTATTTGGGGTCTTTTCTGTTTCCCAACATATTTTAGAATAACATAATAATAATAATAAAAAAAAAAAGAATGGTTTGTTCTGTGTGAAAAATCCTTTTGGTATTTTGATAGGGATTGTATTAAGTGTGTAGATTTCTTTGGGCAGTAGAGACTTTTTTTTTTTTTTTAAGATTTTATTTATTTATTTGACAGAGAGAGACACAGTGAGAGAGGAAATACAAGCAGGGGGAGTGGGAGATGGAGAAGCAGGCTTCCCGCTGAGTGGGGAGCCTGATGCGGGGCTTGATCCCAGGACCCTGGGATCATGACCTGAGCCGAAGACAGATGCTTAACGACTGAGCCACCCAGGTGCCCCCAGTAGAGACATTTTAACAATATTTGTTATTCCAGCCATGAACATGGAATGGTTTTCCATTTCTTTGTGTCATCTTCAATTTCTTTCATCAGTGTTTTATAGTTTGAAGAGTACAGATCTTTTTCCTCTTTGGTTAGGTTTATTCCTAGGTATCTTATGGTTTTTGGTGCAATTGTAAATGGGATTGATTCCTTGATTTCTCTTTCTACTTCTTCATTACTGGTGTATAGAAATGTAACAGATATTTTTTTATAAAAAGATTTTATTAATTTATTTGAGAGACAGAGATAGTGAGAGAGAGCATGAGCATGGAGGAGAGGGAGAAGCAAGCTCCCTGCTGAGCAAAGAGCCCAACACAGGGCTTGATTCCAGGACCCTGAGATCATGACCTGAGCCAAACGCAGATGCTTAACCGACTGAGCCCCCCAGGTACCCTGTAACACATTTCTTTACATTAATTTTGTATCCTGTGACATTACTGGATTCATGTATCAGTTCTAACAATTTTTTGGTGGTGTCTTTTGGGTTTTCTACACAGAGTATCATGTCATCTGCAAATAGTGAAAGTTTGAATATTTCTTGCCTATTTGGATGCTTTTTATTTCTTTTTTTGTCGGATTGATGGGGCTAGGTCTTCCAGTACTATGTTAAATAACAGTGGTGAAAGTGCCTGGGTAGCTCAGTCAGTTAAGCTTCTGCCTTTGGCTCAGGTCATGATCCCAGGGTCCTGGGATCAAATTCTGCATAGGGCTCCCCACTCAGAGGGGAGTCTGCTTCTCCCTCTGCCCCTCCTTGTGCTTGTTCTGTCTCTCTCTTTCTGTGTCAAATAAATAAAATCTTTAAAAAAAAGAAATATAACTTTAAAAATAATAAATAAATAGATAAATAGATAAATAAATAAATAAATAAATAAATAAATAAATAAATAAATAAATAAATAACAGTGGTGAGAAGGGACATCTCTCTCTTGTTCCTGACCATAGAGGAAAAGTTCTCAGTTTTTTACCATTGGGGATGATATTAGCTCTGGGGTTTTCATATATGGACTTTTTTTGCTGAGGTATGTTCCCTTTATTCCTACTTTGTTAAGTGCTTTTATCATGAACACATGTTTACTTGGCCAAATGCTTTTTCTGCATCTATTGAGAGGATCATATGGTTCTTATCCTTTCTTTTACTAATGTGGTGTATCACGTTGAATGATAATGTGAATATCAAACCACCTTTGGAGTCCAGGAATAAATCCCACTTGATCATAGAAAATGATCCTTCTAGGGGCACCTGGGTGGCTCAGTCTTTAAGTGTCTTCCTTCAGCTCAGGTCATGATCCCAGGGTCCTGGGATTGAGCCCTGCATCGGGCTCCCTGCTCCATGGGAAGCCTGCTTCTCTTTCTCCCACTCCCTTGCTTGTGTTCCCTCTCTGGCTGTGTCTCTCTGTCAAATAAATAAATAAATAAATAAATAAATAAATAAATAAATAAATAAAATCTTTATTTTTTTTAAAAAAAGAAGAAAATGATCCTTCTAATATACTGTCATATTTGATTTGCAAGTATTTTATTGAGAAATTTTGCATCCATGGTCATCAGAGATTTCAGCCTGTAGTTTGCTTTTTTTTTTAGCAAAGTCTTTGTCTGGTTTTGGTATCAGGGTAATGCTGGCCTCATAGAATTAATTTGGAAGTTTTTTTTTCACTTCTACTTTTGGAATAGTCTGAGAACAATAGGTATTAACTCTTCTTTAAATGTTTGGTAAAATTTACCTGTGAAGCCATCTGGCCCTGGACTTTGGTTTGTTGGGAGATTTTTGATTGCTGATTCAATTTCTTTGCTGGTTATTGGTCTGTTCAAGTTTTCTATTTCTTCCTGTTTCCATTTTGATAGGTTATATACTTCTAGGATTTATCCATTTCTTCCAGGTTGTCCAATTTGTTGGCATGTAGTTTTTCATAATCTTATAATTGTTTGTGTTTTTGTGGTGTTGGTTGTTATTTCTCCTCTCTCATTTGTGATTTTATTTATTTGCATCCTTTCTCTTTTCTTTTTGATAAGTCTGGCTAGGGGGTTATCAATTTTATTGATTATGTTTTTGAAATAAACAGCTCCTGGTTTCATTGATCTGTTCTATTTTGTTTTAAGTTTCTATATCATTTATTCTGCTTTAATCTTATTTCTCTTCTCCTGCTGGTTTTAGGCTTGGTTTGTTGTTGTTTTTCTAGCTGCTTTAAGTGTAAGGTTCAGTTGTTTATTTGATATTTTTTTTTGCTTCTTGATGTAGGACCATATTGCCATATATACTCCCCTCTTAGGATCACTTTTGCTGCATTCCAAAGGTTTTGGACTGTCTTGTTTTCATTTCCATTTGTTTCCATGTATTTTTTAATTTCTTCTTTGATTTCCTGATTGACCCATTCATTCTTTAGTAGCATGTTGTTTAACCTCAATATATTTGTGTTCTTCCTAATTTTTTTTTGAAGATTTTATTTATTTATTTGAGAGAGAGGAATGAGAGAGAGCAAGCACATGAGAGGGGGGAGGGTCAGAGGGAGAAGCAGACTCCCCGCCAAGCAGGGAGCCCAATGCGGGACTCGATCCCGGGACTCCAGGATCACGACCTGAGCCGAAGGCAGTCGCTTAACCGACTGAGCCACCTAGGCGCCCCCATTTTTTTTTTTCTTGTGGCTGCCTTCAAGTTTCACAGTTTTGTGATCGGAATATGTGCATGGTCTGATCTCAATCTTTTTGTACTTGTGGAGGCCTGAATTGTGACCTAGTATATGATCTCTTCTAGAGAATTTCCCATGTACACTTGAAAAGAATGTATAATCTGCTGCTTTAGGATGGAATGTTTTGAATGTATCTGTTAAGTCCATCTGGTCCAGTGTCTCATTCAAAGCTCTTGTTTCCTTGTTGATTTTCTGCTTAGCTGACCTGTCCATTGTTGGAAGTGGGGTCTTAAATTCCCTTACAATTATTATCAATGAGTTCCCTTATTTTTGTTAATAATTGTCTTATATATTTAGGTGCACCCATGTAGGGGCATAAATATTCACAATTCTTAGATCTTGCTGGATAGTCCCCTTTATCATGATATAGTGTCCCTTTTTATCTCTTGTTACATTCTTGTTTAAAATCTAGTTTGTCTGATATGGGTATTGTTACTTTGGCTTTCTTTTGACATCCATTTGTATGATAAATGTTTCTCCATCCCCTCACTGTCAATCTACAGGTGTCTTTAGGTCTAGTGAGTCTAGTGTAGGCAACATATAGATAGAGGCATCTTTTTTTTTTTTTTTAAATCCATTCTGACACCCTGTGTCTTGATTGAAGCATTTAGTTCATTTACATTCAGAGTAATTATTGATGGATATGTATTAATGCCATTTTATTACTTGTTCTGTCATTATTTCTGGAGATTTTTTGTTTCTTTCTTGTCTTTGTCACTTTTTGTCTCTCCTTTGCATTCAGAATCCCCTTTAATATTTCTTGCAGGGCTGGTTTAGGTGGTCATGAACTCCTGCAGTTTTGTTTTGCCCCTCATTGTATACTGAATGATAGCCTTGCCTGATAGAGTATTCTTGGCTGCAGATTTTTCCCATTTAGCACATTGAATATGTCATGTCTCTCTCTTCTGGCTTGCCAAGTTTCTGTTGAGAGATCTGCAGCTAGCTTTATGGGTCTTCCCTTGCAAGTTAAGGACTTCTTTGAGCAGATTTTAATTCTAGTCAAGTTCAAATTATCTTTCTTTTATGGATCATGATTTTGTGTTGTATCTACAAATTGATTATTAAACTCAAGGTCATTTAGATTGTCTCTTATGTTTTCCTCTAGATTTTTATTTATGTTGTATATATAGGTCTGTGATCCATTTTGAGTTAATTTTTATGAAAGGCATAAGTTCATTATCCAGGCCATTTTTTTTTTCTTTTTCTTTTGTACCTTTTTTTAAAATTTTAATTTATTTATTATTTTTGCATATGAACATCGTTTTCTGAGAACCATTTATTGAAAAGTCTATCATTTCTCCATTGCATTATCTTCATTCCTTTTTCAAAGACCTGTTAACTATATTTGTGTGGGACTTTTTCTGGCCTCTCTATTTTGTTCCATTGACCTATAGGTCTTTTCTTTCACCAGTACTGTGACATCTTTATGATTTTCTACATAGACAATCATGTCATGTACAAGTAAAGCCAGTTTTTATTTCTTCTTTTCCAATTGGTATAAGCTATATTTTCTTTTACTCTTTTATTGCACCACTGGAACATCCACTGTGATATCAAATAAAATTCATAAGAAATTACATTATTCTTGTCTTTCTGATCTTAGGAGAAAAGTGTCCAGTTTCTTAGCATTAAGTATGCTGTGGCTGTAGTTTTTTGTTGATATACTTTATCAAGTTAAGAAAGTTCTTATTTATCCCTAGCTTGCTGAGAATTTTTATGATGAATGAATGTTGGATTTTTTCAAGTGTTTTTTCTTCATGAATTGATATGATCATATGCCTTTTGTTCTTTAACCAATTATGTGGTAAATTGTACTGATTTTCAAATGTTGAAATACCCTTACATACCTGGAATAAATTCCACTTGATTGAGTTGTACAATTTTTATACATTGTTGGATTTGATTTCCTGAGACTTGGTTAGGATTCTTATATATATGTCTGTGAGAGTTATTGATCTTTACTTTCTTGCAATGTTTTCATCAGATTTTGGTATTTGAGTAATACTAAACTTATAGGTATGTTTAGAAATGAGAACCGTTATCTCTACATCTGTATTCTGGAAGAGAAATATGGTTTCTTTTTTTTTTTTTTTTTAAATATTTTATTTATTTATTTGCGAGAGAATGAGAGACAGAGAGCATGAGAGGGAGGAAGGTCAGAGGGAGAAGCAGACTCCCTGCTGAGCAGGGAGCCGATGCGGGACTCGATCCCGGGACTCCAGGATCATGACCTGAGCCGAAGGCAGTTGCTTAACCAACTGAGCCACCCAGGTGCCCCGGTTTCATTTTTAACAGCTATTAATAATTGACTTATTTAATAGATAAGGGCCTATTTTGATCATTTATTTCTATTAATTTGAGTGTGAGTGTTGATAGTTTGTATCTTTCAAGGAATGGATTTAATTCTTTAAGTTATCAAATTTGTGGACAAAGAATTGTTTACAGTAAGGTGTAATTATTCCTTTAATGTCCATGGGATCACTATAGATAATTTCTTTAATTTCTTACAAGGATTGTTTCCTGTATTTCTCTCTGAATTTTATTAGTTTTACTGATCTTTTCAAAGAAACATCTTTTAATTTTTTTCATTATGTCTATTGTTTCCTGCTTTTAATTTCATTAATTTCAGCTCCATTCTTATAATTTCTTTTTGTCTACTCACTTAGACTTAAATTTCTGTGTTTTTTTTTCTAGTTTCCTAAAGTAGAATCTTCCTTATTGATTTTAGATTTTTTAAATATATAAATACAATGCTATAAATTTCCCATGAAACACTGCTAACACTGCACCCCCCCAATTTTTTATCAGTTGTGTATTCAGTTTAATATGCTTATACTTTTATTTCCTTTAAAATTTCGTCTTTAATCCATGTGCCATTACAAATGTATTGTTTAATTTCTAGGTATTTGAGGGTTTTCCAGTCATCTATTCTTGAGTCCAGTTGAATTCATTGTGACCTGAGAAAAGATTTTGTATGATTTCTTTTAAATTTATTGGGTGTGTTATATGGCCCCAAATACAGTCTATCTTGATGAATATTAGATATGAGCTTTAGAAGAATGTGTATTTTACATTTGTTTGGATTATTCTCTAAATATCTATTAGATTAATTTGATTCTGATAAGGCTGTTAAATCAACTATATCCTAAATAAGTTTCTGACTGCTTGATTTATTAATTGTTGAAACTGAAGTGTTGAAATTCCAACTATAATAGCAGATTTGTCTATTTCTCCCTGTAGTTCTATCAGTTTTGCCTCATGAATTTTAAAGTTCCATTGTTAGGTGAATATGCATTTAGGATAGTTATGGCTTCTTGAAGAACTGACCCCTTTATCCTAATGTAATTCTGTTAATTACCATAATTGTCCTTTTTCTGAAGTCAAATTTGTCTGAAATTAATATAGCTACTTTAGCATGGCTTTGATTAGTTTTAACATTGTATGTCTTTCTCCAGCCTTTTACTTTTAATATACCTGAGTCTTTATAATTAAAGTGTGTCATTTTTAGACAACAGATACAGTTAGGTCTTGGTATCCTCTCTGACAAATCTATGCATTAAATCAGTGTATCTAGATCATTCACATTTAAAGTGATAATTATTGTAGTTGGATTAATGTCTACCATATTTATAACTGCTTTCTCTTTGTTAACTTCTAGTTTCTTTCACTTCTACTCTTTCTCTCCTTGCTTTGGTTTTAACTGAGGATTTTATGATTCCAATGGTCTCTTCTTCAGCTTATCAATTTTGTATTTATTTTACTACCTGTAATTGTTGCCATAGATTTTGCAATATACGTTTTAACGTCTTCAAAAAAGTTTATCTTAAAATAACACACTTCTATTTCATATGCGGTGGAGGTACTCTGTAACAAAGTATTCACAATTTCACCCTCATGTCCCTTGTGACATTGCCATCATTTATTTAATTTATTTACATGTAAGTATTACATATTTATTATAAATATCCAATATATTTTTACTATTTCTTCTTAAACAGTTATTTTGAGATAAATTACGATTAAGAGAAATAAAATATTTATCTTCATTTATTTATTCTTCAATGCTCTTTTTTTCCCTTTATTTAGACATAAATCTTGGGTATATATCATTTTCCTTCTCCATGGGAATATTTTTAAAAATATATTTCTTTCAGGACGGGTCTGCTAGATTTCAATATCAAGTTTTTCTTCCCCCCTGAGGAAAAAAAAAATCTTTATTTCTGAAAAATAGTTTTCCTGGACATAAAACTCTAAATTCATGGGGTTTGTTTGTTTGTTTTTCCTTTCACCACTTTAAACATTTCAACCTTCTCTCATCTTGCTTGAATGGGTTATTGACATGAAGTCTACTATGACTCTTATCCTTTTTTCACAATAGGTAGGGTGGTTTTTTACCCTTCTGTCTTCAAGATTTCCCCTCTCTCTGGTTTTCTGCAGTTTTATTGTGATATGCTTGATGTAAGTTTCTTCTCCCACTCCCTGTACAGTTTTATTGTGATATGCTTGATGTAAGTTTCTTCTCCCACCCCCTGTGCTTGGTGTCCCTTGAATTTTGTACATCTGTAGTATGATACCTGTCATTAATTTTGGAAAACTCCTAACCATTATTACTTCTCATACTTCTTCTCCATTCTCTCTTTTCTGGAATTCCAGTTATGTGTATGCTAAGCTTTTGAAATTGTACCTCAGTTTTTAGATGTTTACTTCTGTTGTTGTTTTTCTTTTATTTTTCCTCTTGAATTTCAGTTTGGAAAGCTTCTGTTAACCTATCTCCAAGAACCCTGATTCCTTCCTTGGCCATGTCCAGTTTACTTGACTCCATCAAAGGCATTCTTCCTTTCTGTTACAATGATTTTTTTAAAATTTATTTATTATTTTTATTTTATTGCACTGTTTTGGATTTTTTTTGAGTTCACATATTTTTGTTTAGATTAACTATATATTTTTGCATGGTATGCATTTTTTCATTAAAGCTTTTAACATATTAATGATTGATATTTTCAGTTACTTTTATGATAATTCTTACACCTGTCATATCAGAGTCTGGTGCTTATGTTTGCTTTGCTTCTTCTTTTTTTTTTAATTTTATTTTTTAAAGATTTTATTTATTTTTATTTGAGAGAGAGAGAATGAGAGAGAGGGAGTACATGAGAGGGGGGAGGGTCAGAGGGAGAAGCAGACTCCCTGCCGAGCAGGGAGCCCGATGCGGGACTCGATCCTGGGACTCCAGGATCATGACCTGAGCCGAAGGCAGTCGCTTAACCAACTGAGCCACCCAGGCGCCCTGCTTTGCTTCTTCTTGTCTTTTAACATGCCTTAAAGTTTTTGTTGAAAGTTGGACATGATGACCAAGTAATAAAAACTGAAGTAATTAAGCTTGAGCATGAGGTTTTATGTAAATCAAGTTAAGAGTTCAGCAGTTTTGTTCTTTTTTTTCTTAGCTATTAGCCAGAGGATTCAAATTCTTTTAGTTTCTTTGTTTTTGTCTCCCCTGTTAACTTTGGACTTCTCTAAATAATTATCTTCTGTGTGGGTCTGTGTTTTATTGCCATTTCATCTATAATCAACTGTTATCATGCTGGAGTCTTGATGGTTTGTTTGGTGGTAAGATGTGAGGGCAGGGAAGAATTCTGTAATATTTTGATTTAATCTCATTATTTTAATCGGTCTATGTCTCTTGGCTGTGACCTTCACAAGTGTTTTAGCTTCCCATCTCCCATGGAACTAGAATGAGAGAAATGCACTTTTCATCAGTGGAATAAGACTGTCTTTTTCCTGGAGAGTAGGACTTTGTTATGAAGAAGGGACTTGGGAGTATTTCATAAGTATTATTTTTCCCTTTCTTGTGACAGAATGACAATGGAATATTAATTACTTGGATTTTGCCATGAGAATCTTTTGGGGTTCCTGGAGGCAAAAGCCATGAAAATGAGTAGAGTCCCCACAAACCTGAAATCACCATGAATTTTCTCTCAAGTTATGCCATTTTCAGCATATAGAATTTCCTCAAAATGACCACTGAAGTGTTGTTACCAGTTGCTGGGTCTAGCAGCTTTTGCTCCAGGTAAGCAGATATTGATTGAGATTCTGTATGTGTCTGTCTCTTCCAGTTTTGAGCCTGAGCATTTCACTATGAAATGTTCTCAGTTCTCTGATGGTTGGAAGAAATATTGTTGCTGTTTTGTTTTTGTTTTTGTTTTTGTTTTTCAGTTGGTTCAGATTTTTGTTGTTGTTGTAAGGACAGAACTAAGAGCTTCCAAGCTTGTACATGTTGGAGCTAAAACAAGAAGTCTCTTTTAGAATTTCTCTTTTTTATTGAATCCAGTCATTTTGGGTAAAAGAACAATGGAATCTGATGTAAATAATATTTATGCCAAGAATTGAGCACATTTTTTTTTTTTTTTGCCAGGACTTTATACTGTGGGGTTTAAGTCAATCTAGACTATAGTTGATCTCAGTTTGACTATTATTGCTATAGTTACCTAGCATAAAAAATAAGTCTCAAATACCTACAGAGATGGATGGCCACTGTCTTAGGCTTACTGTGAGGACTGGAATGCCAGAGTTTATCTCAATATGCCTGTTTTCAGATTTAAGCATGCCCAAATCATAGGTGTGACTCATCTACCATTCTTGTCTTTCCCTTTGTAATAGATTACAATTGCTTGTCACCTCATTGTAGAAGCAGGGTAATCTTGGTTATTCTACTTCCTTAGTCTTAGATAGGCCCTGTGCATCTGTACCTCAGAGATGGGATTTCCTCTTTTCTCTCCCATAATGACAAATAATTTCTGCCCTCCTATTTATTGCCAAGTCTAGTGCATCAGACTTCCTGTCCCTCCCACAGTGGCAGCCTACATCTGACTGCTATCAGTGAAGGTTCAGAGATCCAGGCTGCTTTCCCACCCCTGTGCCACCAACAGCTATCCTTTGCTTTGTAACAGAGAAAGGTTATTGCCCTGGTGAATTTTCCTGCCTAGTACTCACCAATACCTTATACTAATATATGGTCTAAAGTGCTTGTAGTGATCTTTAGATTCTCCAGTTTCCCCTCAAATTTTGTAGGCCCTGCATTCATGTAC
The DNA here is from genome assembly GCF_011800145.1 of Mirounga leonina. NCBI lineage: Eukaryota > Metazoa > Chordata > Mammalia > Carnivora > Phocidae > Mirounga > Mirounga leonina. Next base: position 8,355,954 of record NW_023270757.1, on the reverse strand, counting down.
CATGGGAAACAGATGTCTATCAAGTCTCCAGCCCTACATTCATTGTTTCGCATGGCTACTTCTTGGAGGCCTTGGAAAAAATAATGAGAAAGTGTGGGCTAACTTTATTCATGGATTCCAGTGATCCTAAAATATCATACTAGTTCATTCTATGCCTAGTCTTTGTGGAAGGGTTTATTGACCTTTGGGATCCAGTAAGCATGGTTATCTTGTGACCTCAGCTGTCTGAAGGGCTCAAAAACTATGATTTTTTTTTTAGAGTATCTAGCTTTTTAAATTTTTAAAAAAATACTTTATTTATTTTTTGAGAGAGAGAGAGAGCACAAGCAGCAGCAAAAGGCAGAGGGAGAGGAAGAAGCAGATTCCCTACTGAACAGGGAGGCTGATGTGGGGTTTGATCCCAGTACTCTGAGATCATGACCTGAGCTGAAGGCAGATGCCTTAACTGACTGAGCCACCCAGGTGCCCCTAGCTTATTTTCATTATTAGAGTGAAAGGCATTCTCTTGCAGTTTTTTATACCTTAAAGAACAGGATTCCTCTGACTGACTTATTTTGCTTAGCATAATACTCTCTAGCTCCATCCATGTCATTGCAAATGACAACATTTCATTCTTTTTATGTCTGAGTAATATTCCATTGTATATACATATCACATCTTCTTTATTCATTCATCAGTTGATAGGCACTCAGGTTATTTCTATAATTTTACTATTGTAGATAATTCTGCTATAAACATTAGAGAGTGTTATGCTAAACAAAATAAGTCAAAGAAAGACAAATACCATATGATTTCACTCATATGTGGAATGTAAGAAACAAAACAAATGAACAATGGGAAAAAAAGAGAGAGAGGAGAATCAGGAACTAAACTTTTAACTGTAGAGAACAAACTGATGGGTACCAGAAAGTGTGTGTGGGGGGGGATGGGTTAAGTAGGTGATGGGGTTTAAGGAGTGCATTTATTGTGATGAGCACCAGGTGTTGTATGGAATTGTTGAATCACTATATTGTATGCCTGAAAGTAAGATTACACTGTATGTTAACTAAGTGGGATTTAATAAAAACAACAACAAAGGAACATGTATTCCTGACTTTATATTTAAGTAAAAATATTTTTCCATATTTTGACTTCCATTTGTTTTTATTTTCCTTGTTTTTGCACATAATTCAAAAACAATGTATTGTATCAATTTATACAATCTGTTTGACTACCCTGACTACATGTACTAATTAGAAAATACCCTTAGTACACCTCTCCCAACATTCCTCAATTGCTCATGGAATAATTATTGTAGTATTACATTATATTTAGTATTACATTTTCTAGTCCCTTCAGAATTCTTTACTCTTTTCTTCCCGTTGGCAGGTTCTGGATGTATACTTATTTACTTCAAAGAAAAATTTTATCAGCTCTTGCTTTGTCCCAGAAATTGTATTACATTATGTGAACATTTAGCAAAAAAGCACAAAATCCTTTTCCTCAAGGGAATCTCAAATAACTATAATAGACAATTAAACAGTTTCAAAACAATTGAACATATACTAAAAATGTGTAAAGGGGGTAGAAGAGTCAAGAATTTTATTTTTGTTTGAGGACATAGGCAACTCTACACAGAAGAGATTATGCTTGAGCTTAGTTATGCTGACATCTCTCAACAGTTAGAATTCCAGCCTTTGCAGTTTTTATTTTATAGTACATTCAGTTACTAAACTTCAAGATGCATTTGTTGGGTATTGGTCATTGGTTTATTTTATGCCTAATGTTATTAATCTTTATTAAAATATCATCCTACACTTAAAGATTGGTTCATTATCCTTTTTGAAGATAAATGGAAACAGCTAGTTTGATAATCACCATTTCAATGACCTGCAAAATGTTGGATATAGTCATGAAACAATATTTAAAAATAAAATCAATGAGCATACAATTTATTAGAAACTAATAATAAGCAGTTATTGCTAATGAATTTTTTTTAAAGATTTTATTTATTTATTTGACAGAGAGAGACACAGCGAGAGAGGGAACACAAGCAGGGGGAGTGGGAGAGGGAGAAGCAGGCTCCCCGCAGAGCAGCGAGCCTGATGCAGGACTTGATCCCAGGACCCTGGGATCATGACCTGAGCTGAAGACAGTTGCTTAACCAACTGAGCCACCCAGGCGCCCGCTAATGAATTTTTACTTACAATTTAATAAGTCATAACTTATGATATACCCTTCTTTCAGCCATTTCTAACTTTGACTTATAGCCATGGTTTAATCCAAACTCCTTGGTTCTGCCATATTACCTAATTCGCTACAGTGGTGACAGCAGTTATTTTTCACTTTATTGGGAGATCAAACAATCACTTTGAGTCAGACAGGTTGTCACTTCTCATTATTCTGGTTTAGCATGATATGCCATATAAAATTAGCCAACATGTTATAGGAGTCACAATGATCATAACTGGTTTCATGGTAATAATCAATATAAATCTGGCATTTGATTCTGGAATCGATTACTGCCAAAGACATCTTAGGCTTACACTTCCAGCAAGGGAATCTACTGAACAATAGGGAATCGATGTAAATAAAGAATGATAAGTCTTAAGCTCTAGAGATGTCATAGAATCCTACAGTTTATATGCCTCAGAGTTTAAATCAGTATGACTTTAAAAGAGTAGAACTGTCAGGAATGTTCAAATTTAAGCAGGAATGATGAAAATGTGTTGGTAACAACAATTCAGGGAAATCTAAAACTACTGTGTGGAAGAAAAATAAATAATGCAATATGCTAGACCAAGGCTTTTGTTGAATAGAAGCATGAGTGTGAGAAATAGCATCTTTGCCTTAACATGGAAGACAAAAATATTTAAAAAGAAATAGCATTAGAGCTTCTGATTTAAAATAACATAGTTGTGCTATACTGTAAATAAATGGAGCACTACAGTGAGAGAAATGTTAAATATAGATCTGTAGTCCAGTTAATGTTTTGAAATCATTTTTGACTCAGTAGAAGCTGAAAAATAGTTCAGAATTCCCATATACCTCATAGCCAACATTCCCTGGTAACAACTTATGTAAACATAATATATTTATCATAACCAAGAAATTGACTTTGGTACAATATTGGGCATACATTCAGATTTTATCAATTTGTAATGCCTTTATTTATTTATTTTTAATTCAGTGTATAGTGCTATGAAATTGTATTATCGGTAACCACCACCACAATCAGTACCCATTACTGTTCTGTCACCACAGAGAAATTTAGATTGCTTAGACTTCCCTATTATAATCCAACTCTCTCTCCAAACCTAACTCTTAACATTCATCTGTTCATTACTATATTTTTTTCATTTAAAAATGAAATAATACAGTATCTAACCTATTGAGGTTAGCTTTTTCCACCAATCATAATGCTGTTGAGATCCATCTAAGTTGTTGCATATATCAATAGTTCCTTTTTTCTTTTAGTCCTAAATAATATTCTATTTTATGTGTATCACTATTTTTTCCATCCATTTGAATTTTCTTTTAAGGTTTTGCTTAATCCAATTCAGCTGCTATGAACATTCTTATACAGAGGGTTCCCCCCCGGCACCAATTATATGCTTCCATTTTTCTTGGGGAAATACCAAAGAGAATGATTATTTGGTTATATGGTAAGTGTAAACAATATAAAAAATTATCAAACTTAAAAAAAGGAAGGAAGGAAGGAAGGGGGAAGGAAGGAAAAGAAAGAAAAGAGGAAAGAAGAAAGAGAAGAAAGAAAAGAAAGAAAGAAAGAAAGAAAGAAGAAAGAAATTATCAAACTAATTTCTAGTGTGACTATACAATTTCTCATTCACACCAAAAATATGAGAAACTAATTTGCTCCATGTCTTCATAAGGACCTGATATTGTCAGTATTTTTTCTTTTATCTATTTTAACAGATATGTAGTGGTATTTAATTTTGGTTCATATTTGCATTTCCTTAATGGCCAACGATACTGAACACTTTTTTCATGTGCTTATATACTATCTATATATTCTGTTTGGGAAAGTTTGTGCTTAAGTTGTTTGCAATTTTATTTGTCCGTTTATTTGGTTTACTTGTTTTCTTGTTGAATTTTGAGTTTTTTTGTTTTTTGTTTTTTGTATGGTCTGGATACAAGTCATTTATCACATATGTAATTTGCAAATATTTTCTCCCAGTCTGTGCTAGTAGTTTTATTATTTTAACAATTAATTTGATTAAAATTGATACAGTTAAATTTAGCCCATATTATTTTCTTTTGGATCATGTTTTAATGTTTTTTGTAAGAATCTATCAAATGTTAGATCTATCCAGATTAAATAAATACTATATACCTAGTATCTGACCTTGGGTGGATTAGTTTGTTTCATTTTTCTGAAAAATTCCATTGGTATTTTGATAGGTATTATATTGAATCTGTAGATTGCTGTGGGTATGTGGACATTTTAATGACATTCTTTTAATCCATGAACACAGAATATCTTTCCATTTATTTGTGTTTTCTTCAGTTTCTTTTATCAATGTCATATAGTTTTAAAATATAAAATACCAAAACTTAAAAATGCAGCAAATTGCAGTTCTAAGAAGGAAGCTCATGAAAATAAATGCTAACACAAGAAACAAACAGGGGCACCTGGGTGGCTAAGTCAGTTAAGTGCCTGCCTTTGGCTCAGGTCATGATCCCAGGGTCTAAGATCAAGCCCCATGTCAGGCTCCGGGCTCATCAGGGAGTATGCTTCTCCCTCACCCTCTGTTCCTATACCCCTCATACTTGCTCTCTCACTCTCCCTCAAATAAATAAATAAAAGTTTAAAAAAAAGAGAAACAAACAAACAAAAATCTCAAACAACCTAACTTTATACCTTATAGTACTAGGGAAAAAAAAAAAGAAAGAAAGAAAGAAAAGAAAAAACAAGGTCCAGAGTTAGTAGAAGGAAGGAAATAACAAGGTTCAATGCAAAAATAAAAAAATAAAGGGGTGCCTGGGTGGCTCAGTTGTTAAGCATCTGCTTCAGCTCAGGTCATGATCCCAGGGTCCTGGGATTGAGCCCCGCATCAGGCTCCCTGATCGGCGGGAAGCCTGCTTCTCCCTCTCCCACTCCCCAGCTTGTGTTCCTGCTCTTGCTGACTCTCTCTCTCTCTATCAAATAAATAAATAAAATCTTTAAAAAATAAAATTAAATTAAAAAATTAAAAAATTATAAAAAAAAATAGAGACTAAGAAGACTCTAGGAAATGAAACCCAGAGCTGTTTCTTATAAAGTTAAAAAAAAAAAAAAAAAGACAAATCTTCAGTTAAACAAGGAAGGACTTCTTCAGCAAGAAAAAATAAATAAAATCATAAATGAAAGAGGAGATGTTAAAACCAATACCACAGAAATAAAAGGACCATAAGAAACTATTATGAACAATTGTATGCCAACAAATCAGACAACCTAGAAGAAACTGATAAATTCCTAGAAACAAGCAACTTTCCAATACTGAATCATGAAGATTTAGAAAATCTTAACAGACTGATTAGTAGTAAAAAGATTGAATCACTGATCAAAAACCTCCCAACAAAAGTCCAGGACCTTAAAGCTTTACTGATGAATTCTACTAAACATTCAAAAATAAATACAAATCCTTCCAGAATTCTTACAAAAAATAGAAGAAAAAACACTTGTAAAATCATTTCACAAGGCCAACATTACCCTGTACCAGCAACAGACAAATAGTAAAACAAGAAAAAAAAAAATACAGGCCAATATCCCAATAGAAGAAAAAATCCTCAATAAAATATTAGCAGACCAAGTTCAACAATACATTAAAAGGATCATACACCATAATCAAGTGGAAGTTATTCCAAGGAACCAAAGATGGTTCAACATCTGCAAATAAATCAATGCGATACACTATATTAACAAAGGATAAAAATAATATGACCATCTTAATACGGGCAAAAAAAAAACAGATAAAATTCAACATCCATTTATGATTAAAAACTTTTGACAAAGTAGATATAAAGGGAACATACCTCAACATGATAAAGACCATATTTGTGATAAGCCCATACCTAACATAATACTCAACAGTGAAATGATAAAAACCCTACTCTCACCACTTTTATTCAACATAGTATTGGAAATTCCAGCCAGGGCAATTAGGCAAGAAAAAGAAATAAAAGGCATCCAGAATGGAAAGGAAAAAGTAAAACTGTCACTATTTGCAGATGACATGATATTATGTGTAGAAAATTATATGTAGACTTCACAAAAAAAATTGTTAGAATTAACCATATACAGTAAAGTTGTAGGATACAGTCATACAGAAATCTATTGTATTTTTATACACAAACAATACTGTATTTTTATACACAAACAATAAACTATCAGAGACATTGAGAAAACAATCCCATTTACAAGTGCATGAAAAAGAATAAAATACCTAGGAAATTTAACCGAGGAGGTGAAAGACCTATATACTGAAAACTATAAGATTTTCTCTTTATCACTGATTTTTAAGTAATTGGATTATGATGTTACTTCCTTTACTTTTATTTTTATTTTTCTTGTGCTTGTGATTTTTTTTAGCTTTTAAGTCAGTAGGTTTTTACTTTTCATAAAACTTGGAAAATTTTTAGTATAATTTATTTCAATATTTTTCTGCATCTCCCTTACTTTTGGTTCTCTTATTTTTCAGTTTTGTGGTTTTTTTTTTTTTTTTTTTTTAATTTCTTCTGTGTTTCATTTTTAGTAGTCTCTATTCTGGTGTCTTCAAGTTTATTGATAATGGGCTTCTGCAATATTTAACCAGCATTAATCTCCCTAAAGTATTTTTCATCTCAGACATAATTTTCATCTTTAAAAGTTTGTTTGGGTGTTTATTCATGCTTGTTATGTCTCTATTTAATGTGTGCAATCCTGGGGCACCTGAGTGGCTCAGTTAAGCAGCTGACTCTTGATTTCAGCTCAGGTAATGATCTCAGGATTCTGAGATCGAGCCCCACATCAGGCTCCTTGCTCAGTGGCTTGTCTGCTTCAGGATTCTCTCTCTCTCTGACCCTCTCCCTCTTCCTTTTTCTCTCTCAAATAAATAAATCTTAAAAAAAAAAATGTGCAATCTTTCCTGTAACTTTTCAACATGGAAATCAGCATTAACAACTACTTTAGTGCCACATGTCTACTAATTCTCATATGTTCATTGCTGGACAATTTTCAAATGATTGACACTTTTTTTCTCCTTGTGACTTGATAGTCTTGCTTTTATGGTGCCTGATAATGGTTTTATTGTTGTTTCTTTTTATATTTAGTTGTCACATATTGTGAATTTTATTTTGTTGGATCATGAATATTATTATATTTGTTTAAATATTTTTGAACTTTTTTCTGGGACATGGTTGCTGATCTTTTAGAGTCCTGCTTTTAAGCCTTTTTGGGTAAGACAAGAGCAGTGTTTGGTCTAGAGCTAATTTTCCTTTATTAAACTAAACTCTTCTGAAAACTTTATCCAATGTTAACAAGTATGCAGTTTCTATTCTGACAAGTGGGAACAGCCCCCAATCACTGCCTTTGGTAAATTAAAGGAGGCTTTTTTTTTTTCTTTTTTTTCTCTAATCTTTTGTTTGTTTGTTTTTGTTTTTGCCCCAGCCTTGGGTACTTTATATACATGAGCTGATGAGGTATTCAGCTGAATGCTAAGAGGACTCTTCAAAGTCTCGAGTTCTTTCTCTCTGCAGTTCTCTCCCTGCCAATACTTTGCCTTGGGAACTCTAATTGCCTTAGGCTTCATAAAAGCCCAGTCCCATTTCATAACACCTGTAGACTCCTGGGCTAGCCTGTGTTTGCCCCTCCTGTGCAAGAATTAAAAACAACATTGGGCACCTGGGTGGCTCAGTCGGTTAAGCATCTGATTCTTGATTTTGGCTCAGGTCATTATCTCATGGTTCTGAGGTCAAGCTCTACGTAGGGCCCATGCTGGGCATGGAGCCTACTTAAGATTCTCTCTCTCCTTCTCCCCCTCCCCACTGCTCACGTGAACACACACTCTCTCTCTAAAGGAATTAAAAAAAAAAAAAGACTAAAAAACAACTTTGTAGGAAAAGTACAAAAATTGTTGGACTCACTTCCTTTGTTTTTTTACCTCTCAAGGATTATAGTCCTTTTTAATCTGATATACAAGATTTTATTTATTTATTTATTTATTTATTTATTTATTTATTTATTTTAAGATTTTATTTATTTATTTGACAGAGAGAGACACAGCGAGAGAGGGAACACAAGCAGGGGGAGTGGGAGAGGGAGAAGCAGTCTTCTCGCGGAACAGGGAGCCCGATGCGGGGCTCGATCCCAGGACCCTGGGATCATGACCTGAGCTGAAGGCAGATACTTAACAACTGAGCCACCCAGGCACCCCTCTGATATACAGTTTATTAAAACCACTATTGCATGATCTTATTCATGTTTTAAAAGTTTTTCAGGCTGAAAAAGCCACTGTTACCATTCAGGTTTCAGGCTGTGTTACTGCATCTTGGTCTGATGTTTCCCCTTGTTTCATTTTCCCATTCCCTACCCTTTCTAAATTGACCTAACCCCTGCTTTGAGAACATACTCTTAGGCTAAATTATCTAATTATTTTCTTGCACTAATCAAATATGAGTTTCATAATTTTATAAGCTAAGACAGCCCTGCCATGTCACTTATTCAAAGAGGGGTCAGTCCCTGAATATCTCATGCGACTCTCTTATTCAGTGTTGTTAAAGGACACTGACATTTTGTTTTGTCATGGTAAAAATTTGTCTATGCGGCCAGTTTTTTTAAAAAATATATTGTACATAAATGTACATATATATATGTACATTTGTTATGTATGCATGCACATGTCCATGTCAAAATATTTGGACTTCTATATTAGATGAACATTGTGGTTTGTGAAGACTTTCTTATGATTTGATCAGATATATTACAATAAATTTATTGTAAGAGTTTCAGTGGGGTAAACAAACTTTTTTTCTAAGTGCCAAATGGTAAATATTTTAGGCTTTGAGGGTTGTATGATCTCTGCAACTACTCAACTTTCCCATCCTAGTAAGAAAGCAGCCATAGATAATACAAAGAAATGAGTATGACTGTGGTACAGTAGACTTTATAAAAACAAGCAATGGACCATATTTGAAATGTGAGCCATAGTTTGCTAACACCTGAGTTAGAGAATGTCTTGAATATATATAGTGGGCAGAATAATTTTCATGGCCCTTATAGGTAGTAAATATTTTGGAAGTTTAAATTCATATAGGTACATGTTTTCTTAAACTGCTCTAATAAATTATTTTATTTTCTGTACTGAGGGCAAGAAAAAATCATTTTTTGGAGCCATATTAATACCATATCTGAGACTTTTGGATAATTATAAGGGAATTGATTCTGTTAAAGAACAAAGCCTGCTTGACAATTTTAAATTTGTTTTTTGGGCAAGTAATTTACTATGGGTAAACCTACATATAAAATTAATTGAAACTTTTTAGGCTATCTTGGATATTTTCTTTAATGCCTTTAATACCCAGAATTAAAAATGACATGTATTAATTAGATATATTTTAGATTAAGCTTTTAGAAAAAAAACTAATAAAATTTATGTGGCATTTAAATTTGTGAATATCTTATTGATCAATTTGCTTAATTCCTCAAACATCAATAATTCTTTTCAGAAACTTTTTTGGGAGGTTCTGTTCACTGTGGTACTGTTTGTGGTTGAGATAATCAATGATAATAAGACAAATATTGAAAGGCATTATTATAGTATTCTTGAGAGAAATGAACTGACCTTTCCTCCTGAATCTACTTCCTAAGTCTGTAATGCCATCACAGGTCTCTACATGTTGCAACCTGCTAGACCTTATTGTCATGGAAAAGACAAACTAGTAATAAATGATTTAAAAGGAGCAAAGAAAATTTGCAAATATTAATAAATTATTATTGAACTCTAAGCCATAAAGAATACAAGGAAGTCTAATATATAATTCTTATCCTCACAGATCTTAGATTAAAATTGATGATGCTTAGATTCTATATCACTTTACTCATATTGTCATAACTCTTACTGCCATACAATGCACCACATACGGAGCTTACATGAAGAATACAGAGACAATCATATTCCCTGCACTTCTGACAAGTGAACTGATGGTTAAAATATAGATTATTATGAGCTACAGTAGAGAAATAATCAGAATACCATGTAAAAATATAAAAGGGGTCAAGAATTGAGATTGAAGGATCAGAAAATGTTGAGGGAAAGAAAATAACGTGTTATGCAAACCAAGAGAAACTTGAGGCAAGATAGAATGTACTTCATGTCAAAAGGCCCAAACATGACAATACACATGATCCATCAGGGGTACTAAAAATGATTGAGTATGGTTGTAGCATAGAATGTAAGAACAGTAGTGATGGGAGGTAAACCTGGAGAAGTAGAAGAAAATCTTGAATGCTTTATTCAGGAATTTAAAAGTATTCAGTAAATATATGCAAAACCATGAATAAATTTAAATATAGAAGCACTATGACTGATTTTGATTTTTAGAAGAATATTTTCATGGAATTTTGGAGAACTGAACTTGAATGGTGAGGATCTTGTTAGAAGACTATTTCAGCAATATGAGCCACAAATGATAAGGGCTTGATCTAAAGGAGTGTATTTAAAGTATTATTAACAACAATAATAACCTATCTAGGTATTTTCTGTTTGCTGCCTAGTATGATAAGTATTTTATTTAATCTTCATAAAGACTGTAACAGTATGAGGCAAGTATAATGATATCATATTTATTAAAGCTTAGTATTCAGATCTGGCATGGCTGAATATAAAGTTCATACTTTTAAACACTCCACTATGAAAAATGTATTTCTATATAACAGATACTTGTTTACTGTGGGCCAGGGTCTGTTATAAGTGCTTTTTGACTATTAGCTCAATTTCAAATGTGTTGAATTTGATATGAACATGAGATAATAATGATGAAGTACTAATAAAAGTGTGTGTGTTGAATATATAAATTTTATAGTCATCAGCCTATAGTTGTTACACAAATATTTCAAGGAGAGTGAGCCAATGTGGAGCAGAGATTATTTGCAGCTTTTCTGGAGAAACTGGTTAGAGGCAAAAGCTCTGAAAGAAGTCAAAGAGAGGTAGAAATGTAATTTCTTGGAATCCATATAAGGAAAAGTAACAAATGAGATACAGAGTATAATAGTCTCACCTCTGACCAATTTTAAGAAATACATTGGCCATGTTTTCCACTGGCCTTAGCAGTAAAATAATCTATATCATTAGTAGGGTGAGGGGAGCAGACGCACATTTGCAGAGATTTGAAGTAGAAAGGACATTGTAGCAGTTTCACTTGAGCTGGGTCTGCAAAGACTGACGGGACATGAGTTAAAGAGATGTCTGCTGAGTAGAAGTGGATTGGAAGAGTGGCAAGAATGGGATAATAAGCATAGTGCAAAATACTCAAAATTTACAAGCCATGATTCAGAGATAAAATATTTCAAATATGTTCAAAGTATAGGATTTAGCTTTCCAAAATGAAATTTTGGATAAAATTAAGCATACTTTCCCCAATGGAATATTGCAAATAATTGGTTACTTTAGGAAGCACATGTGATGAATTGTTGTGGATGTCCTTGAAATGGGTCAAATGAGTCTCATGAATCAAGCACGGGTGGGATTTGCTCATGTCTGGAAACAGGTCACTTTCACTTTTCTAGAATTTTATTACTTGCAAAATTTAAGGATTTTTAAGGGGAAGAATACCAATATTTCTGTGTTTAATTGTCTGTGGGTGTTTAGTGAGGAGGGGAGCTATATTTAATATTTAAAATGTTAGAAATTAATTATTATATGGAGTGAGATTTAGGTAAAATATCTATAGCACCAGAAAATATCAAAACTTTCTTTCATGAATCATAGTTCCTCTGTGTTTAAATGTAATTAGAAATGTGTTTCATGCACTTGGGTACAGCTAACTCTATCTCATAATTACACTCAAGTCCCCAATGTAGGTTTTTCCTAAGCAAAAAAGAAAAACTATAGGTTTTCTTTTCCACTCTTTTCTATATATATGACAGGCATTAGGGAAAGAAAGACCAATAAATCACTGGAACCTGTATATTACATATATATTCAGCCAGCTGTCAGAGCCTATGCAGACAAGAACCTCAAATGAACTGACCTACTTGTAGTTCGGTGCAGTGTTCTCTTTTCCATCTCAGTTAATTATACCTTTAGAGATGAGTCAGATTTGTTTATTAAAAAAGAAAAAAGAAAATCCTCTATTTTTTTCTGAGTAATTTTGATGACCTTATATTTCTTAGGATTCTTCCTGTTTTTGTATAAACTTTCTTTGAAGAAATTTTCTTTCAAGTTTTTTTTTTCTCTTTTTCATTTATAACTACTAAATTTTCTGTGTCAGAAAGGAAAAGTCCTTTAAATTGGGGAAATGACAGTCAAGTATCTGCAAAGTTTATCCATGTCATTTTGCTCTGAAGAGAGATAATTTTCTCTCATTTCCCAAATGCCAGATGTATACCAGAGAATGAGATTATACAAGTTGAAAAAATATAAAACATGTGAGGGCCAGGAAAAGGGACTTAGATTCTCTCCTATTATCACTGTCTTTTAGTCTTTATGTGGTTCTCTATAACTGTCTAAAGAACAGAAGTAAGAAGCATATGAAATGACAGTATTAGACGCATTTATTATTATCCATCAACATGTTCCTGTGCTCATTAATATCTTTAAAAATCAGAGAATATTTCTATAGTAGTCAGGAGAGAGTAAGCTATAGTGTGGTATCAAGTAAAGTCCAAAAACTTTAATGGATTAACAACATAACCTCTTATTGTTCCTTTATTTAAAGTCACATACATGCTTATGTATGGTGAAAGATGGTAGCTACACTTGTCCTGAGCACATCATAACATAAATGAAATTGAATCATTATGTTGTACACCTGAAACTAATGTAACATTTTGTCAACTACACTCAAGTATAAGAATTTAAAACAATAAAAGGTAAAAAGTAAATAAATAAAAGTCACATGCTAATCCATCCTCCTTTTTGAAACTGACTTATTTTGTTTGTTTTGTGTTTTTTTTATATTGTTGTTTTATAAAGATTTTATTTCTTTATTTTAAACAGAGAGAGAGTGCATAAGTGGGGGATGGTGGTAAGGAGAGGAACAAGCAGACTCCACACTGAGCATGGAGCCTTGATCAAGCCCCTAGGGGGCTTGATCCCATGACCCCCGGAGATCATCACCTGAGCTGAAATCAAGAGCTGTATGCTCAACCAACTGAGCCACCTGGGCACACTGAAACTGGCCTATTTTGGACACATTGGTCTGTAACTTTTCATGAAAGGTGACAAAAAATATATGAGCTCACTAGATGTAACTGAGACAAGAGATAATAGACCTTGCCTATCTTTCAATCTTGGGAATTAGATATGAGCCCACTGAGATGTAAATTGGCTCAAAGCCACTCAAAGCTTTGCTCTGTCACTAGGAAAGTGAACTCATTTGGTAATCTCATACCATTGTTCACAATTCCTCTGAAAGAGTAGTTCTCAAAAATAAAGTTTCACGAACAGGTTGCTTAAAACAAATTAGCAAACACAAACACAGAGAAACATAGTACACATAGTACACATAAAGGTAATCTTCCACATTCTAGATAGAAATAGATATTATCAATTTTTAAGGCATGACAAAATTATAGATTGTTTAAATATTCACTTTGTGCATCAATTTGATTCTGCATTCATATTTTAGTGGATATTCTGATATTTAGAATATAATATTTTATAATCTCCCCATGTCTGTCAGTGTGCCCACATATGTGATTGGTGACTGGAGGTTAGTGGAGAGGTCTTGAAAAGGAAGAATAAAGGACAAATGAAAAATCTTAGAGAAAACAACACAGCATCATTTTCTTTTGGCCTGTTCCACTTGTGTGAAAAGGGTTCCTTCAGGGGAAAGGAAGGAAAAATAAAGCAAGATAAAATCAGAGAGGGAGACAAACCATAAGAGACTCTCAATCATAGGAAACAAACTGAGGGTTGCTGGAGGGGTGGGGGATGAGGGGATGAGTTGACTGGGTGATGGACATTAAGGAGGGCATGTGATGTAATGAGTGCTGGATATTACATGCAACTGAAGAATCACTGAACTCTACTTCTGAAACTAATAATACAGTACTATATGTTAATTAACTGAACTTAAATAAATAAATAAATATTTATATATATATATATTTATATATATATATATTTTTAAAGAGAGTTCCTTCATCTGTGGTGGATATCTTGTCTTCTTTCTTTAGGAAGTTATGTGGATTCTCATTTCTCCAAATATTCAAAGCTAGATCTTCCACTCACCAGTTATAGTAGCAGAATGTAAGGAATCTTCTGCCAAGTAAGTGGCAGAATGTTAAAATTATATCATCAAAATAAATCACCTTTTCCATGTAACAATTAAATAAATTGTCAGCAGGCCAATTAGCATCAACTCATAGCTGACTTGTTCTGGAGCATCCTTTTATTTCCAGGGCACTTGAAAAGACAAGATTTTTTTTGGGTAATACCCAGAGTAATTAGCTCCCATTGAAATATTGATTTTACATTAAGGAAGAAAAATGCTGAAGTATTGGCAGCTACATGTTGTCTTTATGAAGACTGACATTTTACAGATAAAAAGACATTGTGCTGTCATTGCATTGTAACTTTTGTACGATTATATATGCACATTATTTTCTATAGACAACATACCTAGTGTAGTGTACCTGAACTTTTAATTTCTTGGTTGAAGAGGCCAGGTCAAATCTTTACATCTTGATTAAATAAACATGTAACCCTACTTATTTATTTATCAGATAACATCACATACTTTTTTTTTCTCTCTAAGAAAATCTACTCTTAGGAAACTTATAGGACTTTCTAATGGCATGACACCAACTTTTCTCAAATTATTTGAACTCTCTCTAGTAACTACAAGTATATTTTTATCTTGGCTTAATTAATAACTATGATGATATTTTTAAAAGCAAGAGATTGTGGAATCAATGGATGATAACTTTCATTCTGTTCTTTCTCTTATATGTGTGTGTATGTGCACATTGGTGAAAATATATGTGGGTGTTTTCTTTGTGGACAATGGTTATGAAGAAAGATTCTGAGTTATTTTATTGAAATCAGATTATTATTTTCTTAGGATATTAAGTGAATAACATAAAAATTAAGTTCTTTTAAAAAGCCTGCTAACAATATAGATACTGAATTTTGTAATCAGCATTTCTTAGAAAATGCGATGTGGAGAACAGAAATTTGCATAGTCAGAACCTTACAATAGGTCATTTTTTTTTTAAAGATTTTATTTATTTATTTGAGAGAGAGAATGAGAGAGAGAGCACATGAGGGGGGGGAGGGTCAGAGGGAGAAGCAGACTCCCCACCGAGCAGGGAGCCCGACGTGGGACTCGATCCAGGGACTACAGGATCATGACCTGAGCTGAAGGCAGTTGCTTAACCAACTGAGCCACCCAGGTGCCCTACAATAGGTCATTTTTAATTAATATTTTATTATAGTGTTGTAATCATTTTTATGGATCAAATTTGCCTGGGTATTTGGACATGTTACAAAACAGTTCTCCAAATTACATATCTAGAGTTGTCATTGATCTTTTGTTTTATAGACTACCTCCCTGTTAGACATCTCTTCTTGGCTTATAATGGTTTTGGCTAAATTATTTTAAGTAAAATAATAATTTTATCTAAAGCCACTATATTATCTCCACATTCCAACAGCCTTCTTTGTTTCTGTGCTTCCCATCAAGTGAATATCAACACCAAAGAATGGCTTCCATCTTAATGCACCTTCTGTCTCATCTTTATTTCTGCAGCTTTCTTTGGAAGCTCTGCCAATTCTGTGCCAGGTTTGGGTAGGGCAAAATTTACCTAATCATACCTTCCCAAATGCAAAGTCAGTGTTTCTCTAAGAAGTCTAGCATACCTCCTCAATATCATGCCTTGAAGCAGGGCTTGGATCCCAACTATTTCTGAGACCTACAGAAGTGTGACCCATCTAATCCTTGGAAATCTCTCCAAGTTGCCTGCTTCCCAAAGGCAATCCCTTTTTAAACACCCAATAAATCCCCTTCACTTAGTTCAAGCTTTTTGCAAAAATCTGCTCTTTCAGATTATTTTTGCTTCCCATGCTCCCTCCTTAGGACTCATCCCAAACCCTACCACAATTCTTAAGGCAAAAAATCAAAAAGCTTTGGATTTCCCTGATGCCAAGTGATGTTGAGCACTTTTTCACGTGTCTGTTGGACATTTGGATGTCTTCTTTGGAAAAATGTCTGTTCATGTCTTCTGCCCATTTCTTGATTGGATCATTTGTTCTTTGGGTGTTGAGTTTAATAGGTTCTTTATAGATTTTGGATACTAGCCCTTTACCAGATATGTCATTTGAAAATATCTTCTCCCATTCTGTCGGTTATTATTATTATTTTTTTTTTGCTTTTGTTGACTGTTTCTTTTGCTGTGCAAAAGCTTTGTATCTTGATGAAGTCCCAATAGTTCATTTTTGCCCTTGCTTCCCTTGCCTTTGGCATGTACTGTATGGAACACTGGGTGTTATATGCAAACAATGAATCATAGAAAACTACATAAAAAACTAACAATGTAATGTATGGTGATTAACATAACATAATAAAAAAATAAAATGAAACAGTACAAACGGAGATACTGTTTGACCCAGGAAATTTGTCAGTTTGGGAACACCTCCCCCGGAGGTGATACATTTTAATAAACTCTATTTTTAATTAGTAGTTAAAATTCTATTAATTTTCCAAGATATGATCTAGCCTTCACATATTTAAATTTAGTTATATAAATTTTAATTGTTAAAATTATATTGCCTTAAAACATATTGTAGTTTTCACTCAAAAATGAGGGTAGTAGATACATATAATGCAATCTCCTATGCTACTTCTTAAACTGTAAATCAGAAAAATATTTAAGATTTGAGAGTTTCCTCAAAGATCACTTCTGAGACTACTAATGGAGTATATATCTCCTCTAGTGGGTAAATGGATGCCATATAAATAAGCATTACTAGCAGTTTATAATTTTACATACTGTAAAACTCATAATAGTTTGAACTTTTCCTAACATCTGAGCTGATGTTAGAAAGTAAAATATTTTAACACCAGACTTTTAAATTGCCCACTGTCAACCACATCATAACATTTCATAGAAAACTGTGTTTATTGCCTCCAGTAAAGTTATATTTTTACTAGCCTGTTCTTTCTCTGCCATTTAGAGTAAATAGGTATTCTTCTTACTCCTTGGCTACAGTGCAGCACAAATCTTGGCACCACTATAAAGTAACCATTTTTCAAGGTTATGAAATATTATTTGGTACTGTTAATCCCCAGCCTCAAATACCACCAGAAATGTTTTAAAGCCAAGAAGAATGACTGAATTCAGAATTCCGTTGAATGTAGTCATCAAATACAATATTATTTTACATTGGGAGAGACAGTAGAATAGTCTATATAATTTGCTTATAGGTGACAAGAGGCAGAGTGCCAGTATGAAGACAGTATAAGTTATAGGTATAAACTGAGTTTAAATTGTGATTCTGACAATTAGTAGTTGTATAACAAAGAGAAATTATTTCACCCCTCTTTCCTTTTTTTTTTTTTTTTCTCTCATTTAAGATAAAGGAAATTCAGTACCTACCTTTCTCTTTTGTTTTAAGGATTATATAATATAATGTAAGTAAAGCACCCAGTAGATACTCAATAAATATAAGCTCAGAGTAGTGTTAAGAATAGTAGGAGAACTCTGGTCTATGTTTTTGTTAGTATAAAATTCCCTCAAAAATACATAAATGTTTAATTGGATTAAATTGATGTGGATTTGTGTGTGCACACAATGCATTCATATAAATGAAATGAAAATTTTAAGCGTCCTCACTATCTGACCATATTTTGTAAAACTATTCTGGATTCTCTCTCTTTTTTGATTGAGGTGAAATTTACATAACATAAAGTCAACCATTTTTAAATGTAGAATTCTATGCCATTTACTGCATTCACCATGTTATACAATGATCACCTCTATCTAGTTCCAAGATGTTCACGACCCTCAATGAAACTCCTTACCTATCAAGCAGACACTGTCCATTCTTTCTTCATCCAGTCCCTGGAAACCACTAATCTGCTTTCAAGTCCCTATGAATTTACCTATTCTGCATATTTCATATAAATGGTATCATAAAATATGTGACTTTTTGCATCTGGCTTCTTTCATTTAGCACAAAGTTTTCAAGATTCACTCACAGTGCAGTGTGCATCCATATTTCATTTTTTAATGGCTGAATGATATCCCATTATAAACCTATATTTTTCCATTTATCAGTTGATGGACATTTGGGTGTTTTCCATGTTTTTCTATTGTGATTAATGGTGCTATAAACATTTACATTAAAGGTTTTGTTTAAATATGTTTAAAAAATATTTTAGGGGTGCCTGGGGGACTCAGTCAGTTAGGCCTTTGCCTTTGGGTCAGGTCATGATCCCAGAGTCCTGGGATTGAGCTCCGTGTCTGGCTCCCAGATCAGTGGGGAGCCTGCTTCTCCCTTTCCCCCCATCACTCTCCCTGTTTGTGCTCTTTCTCTCTCTGATAAAGAAATAATTTTTTAATAAATAAAATCTTTAAAAAATAAAATATAAAAAATATTTTAGATATATGAGTGGAACTGTTGGATCTGATGGTAATTTTCTTGTTTAAGTATTAGAAAGTTACAAAAATGTTGATGTAAAAGTTGGGTATTCATCGTTTCTGATGGCTGAGTAATATTCCATTGCATATATGGACCACATCTTCTTTATCCATTCATCTGTTGAAGGGCATCTCGGCTCTTTCCACAGTTTGGCTATTGCGGACATTGCTGCTATGAACATTGGGGTGCATATGGGCCCTTCTTTCCACTACATCTGTGTCTTTGGGGTAAATACCCAGGAGTGCAATTGCTGGGTCATAGGGTAGGTCTACTTTTTAAAATTTAAGGAACCTCCACACTGTTTTCCAAAGTGGCTGTACCAACTTGCATTCCCACCAACAGTGTAAGAGGGTTCCCCTTTCTCCACAACCTCTCCAAGATTTGTTGTTTCTTTCCCTGTCTGTTTTTGCCATTCTAACTGGTATAAGGTGGTATCTCAGTGTGATTTTGATTTGAATTTCCCTGATGGCTAATAATGATGAACATTTTTTTCATGTGTCTGTTAGCCATTTGTATGTCTTCTTCAAAGAAGTGTCTTTTCATATCTTCTGCCCACTTTTTGACTTGATTATTTGTTTTTTGGGTATTAAGGAGGGCACATACTGCATGGAGCACTGGGTGTTATACAAAAACAATGGATCGTGGATCACCACATCAAAAACTAATGATGTATTGTATACTAACATAACATGATAAAATTAAAAAAATGTTCACAATAACATTTTATAATCATTAAAATAATTTCAATTAGGTATTCAAGAAGTAAAGCCTTGTTTTATTCAGTGTCCTACCATCTGCATTTTAAAAATCTGCCTGAAAGGTATATTAGTATTATAATTATACACTTAATGATCTATCATGCCCTTACAAGTAGAAAATGTTTCTTATTGTTAGCAAAACTTTTTCCACAATAAACTTAACAATGTACTGACCAAAAAAAAAAAAGAAAAAAGAAAGAAAGAAAGAAAGAAAGTAACAAAAATGATTTCCATAGCAGGATTACCATTTTATATTCCTACTAGCAATGCATGAGGGTTCCATTTTCTTCAGCATTTTATATTCCCAATAGCAATGTATGAGGGTTCAAATTTCTCCCTGCCAAGACTTGTTATTTTCTGTTTTGCCTTTTTTTTTTTTATCTGTGCCTTTTGACAATAGTAGTATAATGTATCCTTGTGTTTTCTTTTTAGACTGATCCTATTTGGAGTTTCATGAACTGCCTGAATTTGGAGTTTATTGCACTTTCAAGATTGGTAAGTTTTTAGCCATCATTCAATTAAATAAGCTTCCCGCCCCTTTCCCTCTCTCTCTTCTTCAACTGGGATTCTTGTGATGTGAATATTGTTTCACCTAAGAATGTCCTAATATTGATGTAGTCTTTCTTCATTTTTTCATTCTTTTTTTCTGTTTTCACCTCTAAGTGGATAATTTCACATGATCTTTCTGAGTTCAGATTCTTTCTTCTGGTTGACCATGTATGCTGCTGAAGCTCGACATAACACTTTTCATTTCATTCATTGTATAATTCATCTCCAGAATTTCTCTTTTTAAAATTACTTCTATGTATTTGTTGAATTTTTCTTTTTGTTTATGGTTTACTTTTCTAATTTCATTGAACTGTCTATCAAGCTTGCTTAGCTTCTTTAAAATCTTTATTTTGAAATATTTGTAAGATAATTTGTATCTCTCCATTTATTTGGTGTGAGTTACTAGAAATCTATTGTGCTCCTTTGGTCATGTCATATTTCCTTGTTTTTTATGCTACTTGTATCTTTGAATTAATTTCTGCTTATGTGAATAAGTAGTTGTCTCATACAGAACGTATGGACTGACTCTGGGTTGGTTCAAGAGTACTGCTTGTGTGGTGTGCAGCAGCTCCATTTGCAGGAGTGCATAACTGCATGGATTCTGGACAGCTTTATCACTGAGGTCAGTGTCAGTAAATATTTCAGGGGTTCTTGTTTACTAAGGCTATGGGTGTCAACAGTGGTGGCAGCACTTCTGGGTTCTTTAGTGCTGATGGATGTCAGGGTCCTTCTTTTCTCATTTTCTCCCCTTTCGTAACATCATGCCTGAAAGATTCCTATTAGCAGTAGGGTCTTAAAGAGAGCGGGGTTTCAGAACAGGTGCTCCTGTACTGAAAAGATGTAGCCGTATAGACTCTGGGCAGTTCTGTCTGCTATGGTCAGTGTGGGCAAAAATGTCAGGTGTTCTCCTTCTCTGCTTTTTTCCATGAGGAAAGTCATAGTTGAAGCTATCTGTCTTAGAGCTGAGCTGTTCGGGATAGTGAATGGGATGACAGATGTAAAAAACTGGGTTGTTTGTCTGTTTTATTATTTTTTTTTTAATGCAGCCATCCTTGGTTTGTGCCCCACTGGGTTGCTGCAGCTTCTTAATTTTAATGTGGAGTTCTCTAAGGGTTATGTTCATTTTTGTGAGAGGATGAGGGCTGGAACTCCTAATCAATGATCTTGCTGACATCATTCCACTGTAATTTCTTCTTTGGCACATTGAATGATGTTTAATTTCCACATATTTGTTAATTTTTCAGTTTTTCTTCTGTTATTATTTCAAATGTGATTTCATTGTGGCAAAGATACTTTGGTTTCAATATTTTTAAATTTATTGAGATTTACATTATGGTCTATCACTGATATTATTTTATGTGCATCTGAGAAGAACGTATATCTTGCTGATGTCAAGTGGAGTGTTCTATAGGTCTGTTAGGTCTCATTGGTTTATAGTGTGTTAAGTTTTTGCATATCCTTATTAAACTTCTGTCTAGCTGTTCTATCCATTATTGAAAAGTGTGGTATTAAAGTGTCAAACTATTATTGTAGAACTATTTCTCCCTTCAATTCTGGCATATTTTGCTTTATATATTTTGGGAGCTCTGTTCTTTTCTTGTGTGCACACATTTATAGTATAGCTTCTTGACTGACCCTTTATAACAATGTATTATATAATGTATAATTGTATGTATGTATGTATAATGAAATTTCAGTGTGTTGCTTCAAAATATGTAATTTGATTTGGTTAATACCTCATTTGAGTATCAGAATCCTTTTAAAAAATAAATACAGGATAATGGCATGGTACTGGGTAGTTATAGTGGCTTCATATTTGCACAGTTGGAAAATAAGAAAGATTATCTTCGTGAATAATGATTTGTGTGTGAAAATTTGGAAAATTTAGATTTTAAGTATTTTTTGCACAGTGACTTTATAGCAAAGTGAGGTGCAAAGCAAATTTCTATTAATTCATTCATATTTTACCATTTATTTCCTTAACATCATGGGAGGAATACTGTACTGGGAAAAATATTTCTCCAGTCCAAAATGTCTATGTGATGAGATGGTATTTGCTGTAAAAATAGCAGCTAAACACATTGTGCAAGAAAATTCATCAAGAAAAGTAAAGTTACTCTAATATAGGGAATACTGGAGAATATGATCCTAGGAGGAAAAGGAAATTGTTAGCTGAGAATGATTGAAAAGTCAAGCAAGTTGGGTTTGAGAAACTCATGATCAGAGTCACATTCAAGCATAGACTGAGTTGTCAACCAGTAGATTTCATGAATGGATTGTCAAACTACATGATTCTCCACTGCTTCTTTTGCTTATGTCTGTTCAGCAAGGCTAAAATTCACACTTTTGTAAAGCGCTGCCCACTTTTTCTTTGAAATTTACAATCTTAGTTTCAGCTAGTACACTTTCAAATATGTCCTAGTGAAGTACTGTCTAATAGAGATAATTTCTATTTTGGCCTAAACAGTATAGTATGATGGTTAAGATCATCGGTTCAAATTTGTGCATCCACTTACTTAATATTCTGCAACAAAGATAATTTCTTTTATTAGCACTTTCCTCTTGTGAAAATGGGGATATCAATATCTAGAATGCTAAGTTATTTATAGGATTCAACAGTAAGTACAGAAGGTATGTACTAGAGTGAGTAATCTATAGTAACATGCAATTATTGGGAACTATATTACTATAATAAGTGCAAGCAGGATGTCTATTACCATTTATATTAACATAGTTAAAAATGTGAACTTAATAGTATTATTACATAGCTAAGCAAATAGTGAACTATATGTTTGCTTATACTTTAAAGTTGTAACATTCAACTGCATTCCAACATCACTGTGATTTGTAAATCACAAAATCTTATCATAAGTACTAAATATATTATTAAAATATCAGTAAATATATAAAATCTATTTTGGAAAACTTGTATCTTTTATTTCTGCCATGGTGGGTCACAGATTTTTGAAAGAATAATAGCTGTATTAAAGAAAAGTTGAGAACCACTGTTCTGAAGCATTCCTCATGGTGGAATATTTGAAACAACATTATATTTGAAATTGGAAAGCCTGAGCATAAATCCTGTCTCAGCTATTGTCAGTTTTGTGGCTTTGGAAACCAGCTTAACCTCTTCAAATCTCTCTTGTATTATTTCTAAATAGGAATAATAATTATTGCTTACCTCTCAAGGTTGAGTAATCATTAACTTAATTAGGAAAATACATTGTGTGCTTTGATACAGATGCTATTTTTTAAAAATCAGCTTGATGTACTTGGATTAAAAAAAAACAAATTAGAGTAAAACTGGCTCAGGGTCGAATCCTGACTTCAATTACTCTAGTTACCTCAGTGTGAGCACATATTAGTCCTAATGATTTTATGTGTCAAATATGGTTAGTTATATGTTCTTGCTGGGTTACTGAGAGGATTAAATGAGATGAGTAATATATCACAAAGTTCTGCCTCTTAATAAAGGGGCATCATTGCTATAGTTGTTTATAATTATGATTGCTGATATTACCCATCTATAAAGACTTTTTACCTTAGTTTATGTACCTACTATTTGATAATTGGTTAGGAATGTCACTTCAGTCATATGTTCCTAGGCAAGCAGATAAAAGGCCACGTCCACTGTTTTGTACTTTATTCCTCATCATGTTTCACTAATGTAAAATGCAAAGCTACACATTGTTCCCATGTAATTAAAGACAAAATAATGTGGTACTATCAGCTTAAGATCACTCAATTCTCAGAGCTACATTTTACTTATATTGACAAATGTTGAAAATAATCTTTATAGATTTATAGAATGTGGACCAGGTTCACTATTTTTACTCATTCAACATGCAGTTCAATATACAAAACTAATCAAAATGTTTATTACTATCTCTTCTAGTCTTGTTTTCTCTTGGGTATTCTTTAATCGGAATCCTGGATAGAGATAATAATAGTTTCCTACTTGAGGTTAGAATGATTCCCTTTTCAGTCTTTTGTGTGAGATTTTTGCTTCTAAACACAAACCACAATAATGTATTTGTGAAATTCATATCATCTTTTGAAAAACTCAACTTGGTGAAAGAACTGTGGGTTGTATCTAGAGACTGTCTTCTTGTCAATGGCAGTATAAGGTTTAAGATGAGCAATTATTGCTCTCTCATGGAAAGCAAAAGTTCTGAAGTGTCCTTAAGATCTCAGCAGGGGTGATTTTACTTATATTAAGGAAATTGCATCCATTGTGGGTATCATATGCTTTGCTACAATTTCTTTAAAAAAAGTATGGAATGTGGAAAAATGTACTTGATTCTGAAGGAAATTTTCTAAAACCTGGAAAACAGCATCCCTGTTATTTTCTCAAGGATGAAAATGAAAATTAGGCCTTTTTTATTACATTGTATACCTGTATGTTTTTAGGTATACAATGTAATAAATGTACCAGAATACACCAGACACTGGCACTACTGTTCATTCTGTCTTGCCCATGTTATCTGATGTCCATTGTTCAATTATGGGCCTTTCTCATACAACAGTGAGATTTTAGATTTTTTTTTAAGATTTTATTTATTTATTTGACAGAGAGAGAGAGCGCGTGAGAGGAAACATAAGCAGAGGGGGTGGGAGAGGGAGAAGCAGGCTTCCTGCAGAGCAAGGAGCCCGATGCAGGGCTTGATCCCAGGACCCTGGGACCACGACATGACCTGAAGTCAGATGCTTAACTGAAAGAGCCACCCAGGCTCCCCTTAGATTTTTTTTTTTTTAATTGCTTAGTATACTGGTATAAAAACAATGTTCTGAGGACGGAGCAAGATGGCGGAGGAGTAGGAGACCTGGATTTCGTCTCCTCTCAGGAATTCAGCTGGATAGGGATCAAACCATTCTGAACACCTACAAACTCAACAGGAGATCGAAGAAAAGAAGAGCAACAACTCTCTCATCAGAAAAGCGACCACTTTCTGGCAGGTAGGACTTGCGGAGAAGTGAATCTGAGGCGATATTCAGGAGGATAGACGGCGGGGGAGGGGCCTCCGTCAGCCGCTTCTGGCAAGTGATAGAGCCACGGAGCACAAAATCGGAACTTTTAAAAGTCTGCTCCGCTGAGGGACGTCACTCTGGTGGCTAAGCGGGGGGTGGAACCCTCCGGGACAGTGTGGTCTCAGGACCCCCAGGGTCACAGAAAGACCAGGGGTGCCTGAGTGTGGCAGAGCTCCCAGGTAATGGAGAAGGGAAGCCAGCTGCAGAGGCGGAGCCCAGGCACGGGCTCTCAGCTCGAGTTGCCATAAACCGTGATCCACGCAACAGTCGGGCCCCTGCTCCTCCAGCAGGGACCCAATAAGCGGCAGATCCGGGGAGACTCACCTTCCTCCCCCGGGAGGAGCCGCGTGGGAGTGCACCGCAGGGATCTGCTGGGTTTGGAGACTCCACATGGGGTCGGGTGCCAGAGATAGAAACGCGCGGTCACAGGCCAGGTGAGCACGGAGTGCAGCCTGAGACCCGGGAGACAGGAGTGACTGACGGCTTTTCTCTGGGGGCTCACTGAGGAGCGGGGCCCCGAGTTCTCGGCTCCTCCGGGGCAGAGATTGGGAGGCCGCCATTTTCACTCTCCGCCCCCAAAGCTGTACGGAAAGCTCGCAGGGAACAAAAGCCCAGAGAGCAAACCCGAGCAGATTACTTAGCCGGGAGGGGGCAAGGGCGGGGCAATTCCGCCTCTGGCAGAGACATTTGGAAACCACGGCAAAAGGCCCCTCCCCAGAAGATCAGCGAGAACAGCCACCCAAGACCAAGTTTACCGATCAATGAGAACGGCGGAACTCCAGCGCTAGGGGAATACTGCCCATAGAATTCATGGCTTTTTTACCATGATTCTTTAGTCTTTCAAAATTAATTTTTTCTAACTGTCTTTTTTTCTTTTTTTTTGAATTTATCTTTTTCCTTTTTCAGCCATCATCTTATCAATCCCTTTTTTAAAAAAAAAAATCTTTATTTTTCATTTTTAGAGTCATATTCTATCCCTTCATAGTAGTTACCTGTATTTTTGGCTTATATATATAAGTTGTTCTCCCTTTAAAATTTTGAGATAGTTTCTTCTAACACATTAAAATATACCCTAAATCTCTAGTATATTGTGTTTTCTATTCCCCTGCCTGATCATATTCTCTCCCTTTTTTTTCTCTTTTTTTCTTTTTTTAAATCCTCTTCTTTTTTCAAACAACTTCTTATCAATTCCTTTTATAAATTTTTTTATAATTTCCATCTTTACAGTCATATTCCATCCCTTCATCATATCAACCCTTATTTTTGTACATATATAAGTTTTTCTTTCTTTAAAATTTTGGGAGGCACCTTCTTCTAAAAGACCAAATACACCCCAAATCTAGTATGTGGCACTGATCTATACACCAGCCTGATCATATTTGATCACATTCTGGTGTTTTGTTTTGTTTTGTTTTGTTTTTATCTTTATCTTTTCTTTTTTTCCTTTTTCTTTTTTCTCTCTTTCCCTTTCTTTTCCCACTGCTTCAGGTCTTTTCTGATTTGTTTAGAGTATATTTTCTGGGGATGTTGTTACTCTGCTAACATTTTGTTCTCTCATTAATCTAGTCTCCTCTGCACAAAATGACAAGATGGAAAAAATCACCTCAACAAAAAGAAGAAAGAGGTAGCACTGACTGCCAGGGACCTACTCAATATGGACATTAGTACGATGTCAGATCTAGAGTTCAGAATCATCACTTTAAAGATACTAGCTGGGCTTGAAAAAAATATGGAAGTTATTAGAGAACCCTTTCTGGAGAAGTAAAAGAACTAAAATCCAACCAAGTAGAAATCAAAAAGGCTATTAATGAGGTGCAATAAAAAATGGGGGCGCTAAGTGCTAGAATAAATGAGGCAGAAGAGACAATCAGTAATATAGAAGATGAAATGATGGAAAATAAAGAAGCTGAGAAAAAGAGAGATAAACAACTACTGGATCACGAGGGCAGAATTCAAGAGATAAGCGATACCATAAGATGAAACAACATTAGAATAATTGGGATCCCAGAAGAAGAAGAAAGAGAGAGGGGCAGAAGGTATAATGGAGCAAATTATAGCAGAGAACTTCCCTAATTTGGGGAAGGAAACAGGCATCAAAATCCAGGAGGCACAGAGAACCCCTCTCAAAATCAATAAAAATAGGTCAACACCCCGACATCTAATAGTAAAACTTACGAGTCTCATAGACAAAGAGAAAATCCTGAAAGCAGCTAGGGAGAAGAGATATGTAACCTACAAGGGTAGAAACATTAGATTGGCAACAGAAGTATCCACAGAGACCTGGCAGGCCAGAAAGGACTGGCAGGATATATTCAGAGCACTAAATGAGAAAAATATGCAGCCAAGAATACTCTATCCAGCTAGGCTGTCATTGAAAATTGAAGGAGAGATAAAAGGCTTCCAGGACAAACAAAAACTAAAGGAATTTGCAAACACAAAACCAGCCCTACAGGAAATCTTGAAAGGGGTCCTCTAAGCAAAGAGAGCCTAAAAGCAACATAGACCATAAAGGAACACAGACAATATACGGTAACAGTCACCTTACAGGCAATACAATGGCACTAAATTCCTATCTTTTAATAGTTACCCTGAATGTAAATGGGCTCAATGCCCCAATCAAAAGACACAGGCTATCAGATTGGATTAAAAAACAAGACCCATCGATATGCTGTCTGCAAGAGACTCATTTTAGAACCAAAGACACCCCCAGATTGAAAGTGAGGGGGTGGAAAATCATTTACCATGCTAATGGACACCAAGAGAAAGCTGGGGTGGCAATCCTTATATCAGACAAATTAGATTTTAAACCAAAGACTGTAATAAGAGATGAGGAAGGACATTATATCCTACTTAAATGATCTATCCAACAAGAAGATCTAACAATTGTAAATATCTATGCCCCTAACATGGGAGCAGCCAATTATATAAGGCAATTAATAACAAAAGCAAAGAAACACATTGACAACAATACAATAATAGTGGGGGACTTTAACACGCCCCTCACTGAAATGGACAGATCCTTTAAGCAAAAGATCAACAAGGAAATAAAGACTTTAAATGACACACTGGACCAAATGGACTTCACAGACATATTCAGAACATTCGACCCCAAAGCAACGGAATACACATTCTTCTCTAGTGCCCATGGAACATTCTCCAGAATAGATCACATCCTAAGTCATAAATCAGGTCTCAACTGGTACCAAAAGATTGGGATCATTCCCTGCCTATTTTCACATACTTTGAAACTAGAACTCAATCACAAGAGGAAAGTCGGAAAGAACTCAAATACATGGAGGCTAAGAAGCGTAGTACAGCATCCTTTCTTGATCAAAACTCTTCAGAGTATAGGGATCAAGGGTACATACCTCAATATCATAAAAGCCATCTATGAAAAACCTACAGCAAATATTATTCTCAATGGGGAAAAAATGAGAGCTTTCCCCCTAAGGTCAGGAACGCGGCAGGGATGTCCACTATCACCACTGCTATTCAACATAGTATTGGAAGTCCTAGCCACAGCAATCAGACAACAAAAAGAAATCAAAGGCATCCAAATTGGCAAAGAAGAAGTCAAACTCTCACTCTTTGCAGATGATATGATACTTTATGTGGAAAACCCAAAAGACTCCACCCCAAAACTGCTAGAACTCATACAGGAATTCAGTCAAGTGGCAGGATATAAAATCAATGCACAGAAGTCAGTGGCATTCCTATACACCAACAACAAGACAGAAGGAAGGGAAATTAAGGAGGCGATCCCATTTAGAATTGCACCCAAAACCATAAGATACCTAGGAATAAATCTAACCAAAGAGACAAAGGATCTGTACTCAGAAAACTATAAAATACTCATGAAAGAAATTGAGGACGACACAAAGAAATGGAAAAACGTTCCATGCTCATGGATTGGAAGAACAAATATTGTGAAGATGTCAATGCTACCTAGAGCAATCTACACATTCAATGCAATCCCCATCAAAATACCATCCACTTTTTTCAAGGAAATGGAACAAATAATCCTAAAATTTGTATGGAATCAGAAAAGACCCTGCATAGCCAGAGGAATGTTGAAAACGAAAAGCAAAGCCGGCGGCATCACAATTCCGGACTTCCAGCTCTATTACAAAGCTGTCATCATCAAGACAGCATGGTACTGGCACAAAAACAGACACAGAGATCAATGGAACAGAATAGAGAGCCCAGAAATGGACCCTCAACTCTATGGTCAACTAATCTTTGACAAAGCAGGAAAGAATGTCCAATGGAACAAAGACAGTCTCTTCAACAAATGGTGTTGGGAAAATTGGATAGCCACATGCAGAAGAATGAAACTGGACCATTTCCTTACACCACACACAGAAATAGACTCCAAATGGTTGAAAGACCTCAATGTGAGACAGGAGTCCATCAACATCCTAAAGGAGAACACAGGCAGCAACCTCTTTGACCTCAGCCGAAGCAACTTCTTCCTAGAAACATCGCCAAAGGCAAGGGAAGCAAGGGCAAAAATGAACTATTGGGACTTCATCAAGATAAAAAGCTTTTGCAAAGCAAAGGAAACAGTCAACAAAACCAAAATACAACCGACAGAATGGGAGAAGATATTTGCAAATGACATATCAGATAAAGGGCTAGTATCCAAAATCTATAAAGAACTCATCACACTCAACACCCAAAGAACAAAGAATCCAATCAAGAAATGGGCAGAAGACATGAACAGACATTTTTCCAAAGAAGACATCCAAATGGCCAACAGACACATGAAAAAGTGCTCAATATCGCTCGGCATCAGGGAAATCCAAATCAAAACCTCAATGAGATACCACCTCACACCAGTCAGAATGGCTAAAATTAACAAGTCAGGAAACGACAGATGTTGGCGGGGATGCGGAGAAAGGGGAACCCTCCTACACTGTTGGTGGGAATGCAAGCTGGTGCAGCCACTCTGGAAAACTGTATGGCGGTTCCTCAAAAAGTTGAAAATAGAGCTACCATATGATCCAGCAATTGCACTACTGGGTATTTACTCCAAAGATACAAAAGTAGGAATCCGAAGGGGTACGTGCACCCCGATGTTTATAGCAGCAATGTCCACAATAGCCAAACTGTGGAAATAGCCAAGATGTCCATCGACAGATGAATGGATAAAGAAGAGGTGGTATATATATACAATGGAATATTATGCAGCCACCAAAAGGAATGAGATCTTGCCATTTGCAACGACGTGGATGGAACTGGAGGGTATTATGTTGAGTGAAATAAGTCAAACAGAGAAAGACATGTTTCATATGATCTCACTGATATGAGGAATTCTTAATTACAGGAAACAAACTGAGGGTTGCTGGAGTGGGCGTGGGGTGGGAGGGATGGGGTGATTGGGTGATAGACACTGGGGAGGGTATGTGCTCTGGTAAGCGCTGTGAATTGTGCAAGACTGGTGAATCTCAGATCTGTACCTCTGAAACAAATAATGCAATATATGTTAAGAAAAAAAAAAAGAAGAAGAAGAAGAATTAGGTAGCGGGAGGGGAAGAATGAAGCAGGGGAAATCGGAGGGGTAGACGAACCATGAGAGACAATGGACTCTGAAAAACAAACTGAGGGTTCTAGAGGGGAGGGGGTGGGAGGATGATTTAGCCTGGTGGTGGGTATTGAGGAGGGCACATTCTGCATGGAGCACTGGGTGTTATGCACAAACAATGAATCATGGAACACTTCATCTAAAACTAATGATGTAATGTATGGGGATTAACATAAGAATAAAAAAATATATATAATGTTCTCTCCCTGGAGTATCAATCCTCAATGCCTGTGTTATTAGTGCTTTCTGAAGGGTAACTTCACTGTGCTTAGAGATGAATTGCCAAGTTTTTAATTTAGTAGAGAGATACCTGAAAGTCCTGTACCACATATAGGTCATAGATTGTTCAAAAAAAGAGAAACATTTAAATAATGAAGATCTATAATAAAAGTATTCAGGATAATATTACACTGAACTAATAGTCAAGTTAAGTAGTCTGGTGAAATTTAAACCAGAGTGAGACTGTTAAAAGAGTTCAGGAATCAGTAACTTTGCTTCATCTTGATTCTAAGAAAAGATGTTCCTGTTGAAATGATATGCCATTTCTGAGGTTTGTGGCATTTATGGTACTCATAAAACTGTACAACCATAAAATATCAAAGAAATTTTACAAAATTAGCCTCAAGGAACAATTTAAAATAAGCTGGCTAAATGAAACTACTTTGGCTTTTTTTTTTTTTTTAAGACACACAAGAGCCAGAGAGGAGGTTAAATGGAGGTTCACTCTCTTTCCTAAGTCCCTAAATGTCATGATTCTTACCTATTGGTCCTCAGGTTTTGTTCTCCTCTGTATCACTTTTCTGAGGAAGGTAGTTCATTTGGAAAATACATTGTAAAAGCTATGTTTTTGCCTAAATCCTTTACAATCCCTGCTTTGCATGTAGTCAAAATGACTTTATTTTATTCCACCAGACTGGGAAACTCGGTTCGAGGTGAGACAGTAGAGGGAAGTTCATACTCTCTCAAAGCTTTGAAGACATTTCCAGTTCACATATTTCAGGATTGTTTTCAACTTTTGTATATATATATATATATATATATATATACAAAATTATTTGTGTATATATATATAAATATATTTGCATATCATATATATGTTATAGTGTATATAGTCTATATATTATATATATACATGTATACTCCCTATCTGCATATACATTACAGAAAAAAATATTTCTCTGAAAAGATAAACTCTATATGCAAATGTACATCCATTTCACAAAGGATAAAAAGATACTTCACCTTGAGCACACATACCAGTACTAATTATGAAAGGAAAAAATTAAAATATACTAAACATCTTAATAAATTAATAATTAAAATTTGACATATTCAAATGACTATAGACATTCATGGCAAACTTTCTATAAAATTTAATTGTAGGAAAACAAAATTAAATGCAAGATAAAGTGGTTTATTTGATATGATGTTAAATTTATTTAAATGTGTTTAAGAGTATGTAAATGTGATAGTGATGTTTTGGGTTGTAGGAGTTATAAAATCAGTTTTCTTGTATTTCTAATAACTTTGCAATATCATGCATTAAAAATGTTTTAAAATCTAAATAGATTATTTAATTTAAAGAAAACTCAGAAACAACTAATAATGGTAAATGTAATATTATTTTTAACTATTAAAAGTGTATTGATGCCCACCAACTATCCAACTATATGACTGGATTAGGAAATTAAAGTTATGCGTGTTGCTTTTTATAAATTTATTTGAAATTGTCTTTTTTGTCATTACATATTTCATTAATTCTATATAAATATTACTAATTAAATTTAGTTGCAAATTTGTTTCTATTAGGCATTGAAATTAATATAGTCATCATTCCATAGTACAGCTTTTGTGGTTACATGCACACACACAACTACCTATTGGAAAAATCTGATACATATTTACAAACATATACATAGCTGGTGTTGAGGAAATGTTGCCTGGAAGTTATTTAACTTCAAATTTAGTTTAAAAAATAACACATCATTTTACAGGAATGTCTTATTTTGTTTGTTGGCAATAGCTGTTTTTTTCAGATTGGATTTTGAATCTGTCATGAAAATTGTACTTTGAAAGGAAATTCCAATACCTAGAAAATAACTTACTCCACGTGAGATGTCTATAATTTGGAACCCACTGTTGTGTGATTCAGGACTAAGCAGTGATTTAATTTTTTTTTTTTTTTTCCCAGATGGATAGCTGCTTGGGTAAGAAAGACAAAACTTTGCCATCAGATTTGTCAAATGATAAAAATATCATTGGACTGGAATTAAAGAAAATGAAACAGTAAAGCAAAAAGAAAAACCCATGTTTATGTTAAAATACATCCATAAAAAGTTTTACAACTATTTCAAGATTTATTCTAATTAAGATTCATTTTCCATTTTATGAACTTTAATGTCACTTAAGTGGATAGGAATGGATACAGAATATATAAAGTATATTTTGATAGCACTGAAAATGTTTTAGCACTTTAAACTTTGCCTGAAATATGTTGTATTTAATTTCCAAAACATCTTTTTGGTGCTTCAGGGCAGGTGTTATTTTTGCCATTTCACCAATGAGGAAACCAATAAGGCATAGAGAAGGCATGTGGCTTCCAATGGGGAATGTTTTCACATCTATATCACTAAAATTCTTGATTATTCTTGTTATTATAAAAAGTCCATAAAGTAACTTTTGTTTTTGTAAATAAGTAGAGTAAATGGCATGCAGTGGTTGCTTATGTATGTGAGAGGTAGTTCAACTCATTTCCTCACCACTGGGAAAGACAACACATGATAATCCCTAAGCTATTCTAGTAGAATAACTAGAATAAACAATGGAATTAATATTGTTGAATAATATTAATATTGTTGAATGAATTAAATAAGTGTTATCCCATTACCTGGAGTAGAAAATGGAATTGTTTCATCAAAATTCCTTTTTTTTTAAATTTTATTTATTTATTTGAGAGAGAGAGTGAAAAAGAGAGAGAGAGAGCACTAGAGGGGGCAGGGTCAGAGGGAGAAGCAGACTCCCCGCTGAGTGGGGAGCCTGATGTGGGACTTGATTCCCAGACTCTGGGGTCATGACCTGAATTGAAGGCAGATGCTTAACTGACTGAGCCACCCAGGCAATCTCAAAATTCCCTTTTTCCTATATTCTGGTTCATTCAGCTAGATATCATGAACAAAACACTGAGAGCCCAGACACAGGTTCAAGCTGTATATAATATATAGAAAATTGACCCACCTACTCTGTATGACAAGTATGACTACCATAGATCTCAGGATGTTTTTTAATCATCAGCCTACAAAATGTGGGCTATGGCTGGGGGGACAGTTCTCCTACTCTACAACTGTTATCCCTCTTTTGAAGCAATATTTTGACATTGATAACATTCATTTGTTTGTGCTCTTTGATATTAGTAGGATTCTTAAATATAAGTTGCTTATTTTTAAAGGAAAAAATGGCACAGGATATGCACTAGGAAATTAACTTTGGGTGTTGGCTGTTTTCTTTGAGAATACCATGCAAATAGAAATATTTCAAATTTAGGGGACATAAAATTTTTCCACTAAAACTGAATTTTAAACTAAAACTGAGTTTAATAGAAACTGGGTTTCCTACAATGTTAGTAAATGTCAAGTTCTCTGGGAAAAGTTTACAAAAAGGTTACAAAATTTTATTTACAAGTATTTTTATGATGCACATAAGTCATTTTTAGAGATTCTGGGAAGACATTCTTCATGTAACTTAGTTAAATTTAATTTTCAACCCTTCAAATTCATTGCATACGAATACTCCTCTCCTTTTTTTAATGTATGGAATTCCTCCTAGAAGCTTGAGAATCAACTGCTACTTGGATCACAGGTTGGGAAATGCTGCTCTAGCACGGTGATATAAAACCTTGGTTTGAGTAATAACTTTGTCAGTTAAATTAGTTCTATGGGTTTGAGCAAGGCACAGCTCTGGATAGCAAATTAGAATATTACTTTCTCAGGATATTTTTTTACTTTGAAAGTAATTTTGTTAATGTTTAATATATACATATATATGTGGTAAATATATTTATTTTAACACTTTTAAAGATTTTATTTATTTACTTGAGAGAGAGAGCATGAGTGGGGTGGTGGAAGGGAGAGAGAGAGCAGGAGAAATAGGCTCCCCACTGAGCATGGAGCCTGATGCAGGGCTCAATCCCAGGACCCCGGGATTATGACCTGAGCTGAAGGCAGATGCTTAAGTGACTGAGCCACCCAGGTGCTACATTTGGTAGCTATATTTATATAGCTATATTTACATATACACATACACATCTATATATGCATATATATTATATATGTATACATGTCTTAATGCCTTTTGTTGTCATTTTAATCAACTCATAGCACTGTATTAGATTTAAGTGTACAACATTTGTTTGATATATGTAGAGTTGACCATTGAAAAACAGGGGTTTGAAGTGCATGGGTCCACTTATATACATATATTTTTGATACAGTACTGTACTATAAATGTATTTTCACTTCCTTATGATTTTCATAACATTTTCCCTAGCTTACTTTATTGTAATATAGTATATAAAACATATTACATACAAAATATGTCTTAATCAACTTATTGGAAAGACTTCTGATTAACAGTAGGCTATTAGTAGTTATGTTTTTGGGGAGTGAAAAGTTATACATGCATTTTTGACTGCACCCAGGGTCAGCTCCCCAACTCCCTCACTTTGTACAAGAGTCAATTATATATATTGCAAAATGATTAATATAGTAAGTTAATATCTATTACCACACATATATTTTCTCATGACGAGAACTTTTAAGATCTACACTCTTAACAATTTTCAAAAATACAGTATTAACTAAACTCATCATGCTATACATTACATCCCTGAGACTTATTAATTTTATGCTGAAAGTTTGTACTTTTTGACTACTTTCACCCATTTTGTGCCCCCCTTCCCCATCTCTGGCAACCACCAATATATTTTTGTATCAATGAGTTTTGGTTTTTTTAAGACTCTACATAGAAATGAGATCATACAGTATTTATCTTTCTCTGATTCATTTTATTTAGCATAATGCCTTCAAGTTCTATGCATGGTGCTGCAAAGGGCAGCATTTCCTTTTTCATGGCCAAATAATACCCATTGTATATAAATATATATACCACATCTTCTTTATTCATTCATCCCTTGATAAACACTTAATGCTGTTTCCATGTCTTGGCTATGGGAAATTATACTGGGTATAACATGGGTGTTCCTTTTTTTTTTTTTTTTTTTTTTTTTTGAGATACTGAGTTTGTTTCCTTCTGGTCAATAACCAAAGATATAAATGCTAGTTCATATATAGTTGTATTTTGAAATTTTTGAAAAACTTCCATCCCGTTTCCATAGAACTTACACCACTTCACTTTCTCAACAGCCGTGCACAAGAGTTCCCTTCTCGATACTTGTTATCCCTTGTCTTTTTTTATTGTATTTTATTTATGTATTTATTTTTATTTTTTTATTTGAGTATTGTTGACACACAATGCCACATTAGTTTCAAGTCTACAACTTAGTGATTTGACAAATGTATACATTATGTTATGTTCACAAGTATAGCTACCATCTGTCCCATTACTTTGCTATTAAAATATTGTTGGCTGTATTGTTTATGCTCTGCTTTTTACTCTCATGATTTACTCATTCCATAACTGGAGGTCTATATCTCTCTTTCTCCTCATTCACTTTGCCCAACTCCCACCCCCTCCCTTCTGGTAACCAGCAGTGTGTTCTCTGTATTTATAGTTCTGATTATACTTTTTGTGCACTTGTTCATTTTTTAGATTCCATTTATGAGTGGGATCATATGGTATTTGTCTTAGTCTGACTTATTTCACTTAGCATAGTACCTTTAGGTCCATCCATGTTGTCTCAAATGACACAATCTTATCCTGTTTTTATGGCTGTGTAATATTCCATTGTATGTATGTGTGTGTGTGTGTGTGTGTGTATTCATCCATTGATGGACACTTAAGTTGCTTCCATGTCTTGGCTACTATCAATGCTTCAGTAAACATAGGGATGCATTATATCTTTTGGAGTTAGTGTTTTCGTTTTCCCTGGGTAAATACCCAGGGAAATTATTGGATAATATGGTATTTCTACTCTTAATTTTTTGAGGAACCTCCATACTTTTTTCTACAGTGGCTGCACCAATTTAGATTCCCACAAGCAGTGCACAAGTGTTCCTTTTCTTCCACATCCTCACCAAAATTTGTTGTTTCTTATCTTCTAGATTATAGCCATCTAACAGCTTTGAGTGATATCGCACTTTTTGATTTGCATGTCCCTGATGATTAATGATGTTTAGCATTTTTTCATGTACCCATAGGCCATCTGTATCACTTCTCTGGAAAAATGTTTATTTAGATCCTCTGCCCATTTTTTATCTAATTGTTTTATTTTGCTATTGAGTTGCTTAAGTTCATTATATATTTTGGATACTAATGCTTTATCAGATATATGATTTGCAAATACTTCCTCCCATTCCATACTTTGCCTTTTACTGTGTTGATGGTTTCCTTTGTTGTGCAGAAGATTTTTAGTCTAATGCAGTCCCACTTGTTTGCTTTAGTTGCCACTACTTCCGATGTCATATCCAGAAAGTCATTATCAATACCAATATCAAGGAGCTTACTGTCTATGTTTTCTTCTAGGATGTATATAGTTTTAGGTCCTATAAGTCTTTAGTCCATTTTTGGTTTTTCGTGTATGGTATAAGATAGTGGTTCATTTTCATTATTTTGCAAGTGGCTGTCTATTTTGCCAATAGCATAGTGTTCTGATTACTCTAATGTTGTAATTTAGTTTGAAATTAATAAATGTAATGCTGGGGCACCTGGGTGGCTCAGTTGTTAAGTGTCTGCCTTCCGCTCTGGTCATGATCCCAGGGTCCTGGGATTGAGCCCCACATTGGGCTCCCTGCTCAGCAGGAGTCCTGCTTCTCCCTCTCCCACTCCCATTGCTTGTGTTCCTTCTCTTGCTGTGTCTCTTTCTGTCAAATAAATAAATAAAGTCTTAAAAAAAAAAAAAAAGGAAGTGCAGTGCTCCCAGAGTCATTCTTCTTTCTAATGATTGCTTTGGCTGTTCAGTGTCTTTTGTAGTTCCATACAAATTTTAAGATTATTTTTTCTGTTTCTGTGAAAAATGCTATTGGAATTTTTATAGGGATTGCGTGAGTCAGTAGATGGGCTTGGTTAGTGCAGACACTTTATCAACATTAATTCAGCAATCTATGAGCAAAGATTATTTTTCTACTAATTTATGACTTCTTTATTTTTTTCTTCCTGATAGTTCATTGATTTTGTATCCTATAACTTTACTGATTATTTTATGAGTTCTAACAGTTTTCTTTTTTTTAATCTTTAGGGATAGATGGATAGATAGATAGATAGATAGATACATAATTTGCAAATCTGCAAATCAATATTACACAACACAGCTGTAGCAAACAAGGAGGCAGTTTTTATTTGGCTATCTGCCCAGAGTTCAGTGCAGAAGGAGCAGACAAAAGCATCCAGCTCTCATTATTTTCCTGAAAGTGCTTTATCTGTATACTTTAAAAGCTGCTGACTGAGAGGCTGGCTACAGTCTTTCTCAAAGACTGGGTGGCATATTTCCCACCTTTTTTCTCCATCCAGCATCTGTGGAAGGAGCTTACATATATGTCTGGCACCAAAACTTTTGTCACTGCCATCAGAGAGACAGGCCTCTGATCACTGGCTTTGACAGCCAAGAGGGTCTGCATTAACAAGTCCCACAGCACTGTAGAAAACTAAGAAGCAGTTCTAATAGGTACAAGAGTACAACTTCTGTGGCTTTATATCTGAGCAGGCAAAATTTTCCACCTCCCCATTTCTTCTTGGAAGGATGTTAGAGACATACTTTCCTAGCAGCTATATGAGGGTCTAGCCTCTAATCAGCTTACATCAATGTGCTGTTGTAATTCTCCCCTAATGAATACTGATGGCCCTTAATTCACCCTTACCTACTAAGAGTCTCTAAGAACAAAGGAGGCAGCTTAATCACAAAAGTTTGAGAGATGAGCAGGAGCTCAAGCTAGGCAGACTGATAGGGTTCATCTCCAACACAAGACCATTCTGTCAAGATTGGGAGAAGTGGATGTTTATCTACTACACAGAAACCAAACCAGATACTTAAGGAAAATGAAGAAACAGAAGAATAAGTTCTAAACAAAGAACAAGAGAAAACTCCCAGAGCAGATTTTAATGAAACAGATAAGGGATTCACTTGAGAGAGATTTCAAATTAATGATCATCAAGATTCTCATGAAGGCCAGGACAGTCATGCATGAACAAATTAAGAATATCAAAAGAGAGAAAATGTTTAAAAATCTCAAACAGAAATCACAGAACAGAAGAATACAGCAATTGGACTAAAAAATATAATAGTTGAATTCAACAATAGACTAGATCAAAGGAAAGAAAGGATCTATGAACTTGAAGACAGAGCAGTGGAATTCATTCAATCATAAGAGCAAAAAGAAAAAGAATGAAGATAGAATAAGGGTCTTATGGGACACCATCAACTGTTCCAATACACTTATTAAAAGGGTCTCAGAAAGAGAAGAGAGAGAGAGAGAGAAAGGGCCAGAAAACTTATTCTATGAAAAAATGGCTGAAAACTTCCCTAACCTGGGGACAAAAACAGATATCTACATCCAGGGGGAAAAAAAAAAAAAAAGAGTTCTAGAAAAAATGAATCTAAAGAGATATAAACCAAGATACACTATAATTGAATTGTCAAAAGTTAAAGAGAGACTCTTGAAGGCAGCAAGAGAAAAAATAATCACCATATTCAAATGAATCCTAATAAGTCTATGAGCAGATTTCTCAGCAGAAAGCTTGCAGGCCAGAAGAGAGGGGGATGATATATTTAACATGCTGAAATTGTCAAACAGGAACTCTAATCAACAATATTGTCCTTCAGGATTTAAGAAAGGAACAGTTTTCCAGACAAACAAAAGCTATAGGAGTTTATCACCATGAAATTAGTCTGACAAGAAATGTTAAGGTAACTTCTTCAAATGAAAACCAAAAGACTTCTTGAGAAACCTCTATACCATTTTCCAGAATGGCTGTACCAGCTTGCATTCTCACCAACAGTGTAAGCGGGTTCCCCTTTCTCTGCATCCTTGCCAACATTTGCTGTTTCCTGTCTTGTTAATTTTAGCCATTCTGACTGGTGTGATGTAGTATCTCATTGTGGTTTTAGTTTGTCTTTCCCTGATGCCAAGTGATGTGGAGCATCTTTTCATGTGTCTGTTGACCATTTGGATGTCTTCTTTGCAGAAATGTCTGTTCATGTCTTCTGCCCATTTCATGTCAGGATTATTTGTTTTGTGCATGTTGAGTTTGATCAGTTCAGATGAATGGATACAGATGTGATATCTATCTATCTACCAATAAATAAATAAATAAATAAATATATATATATATATATATATATATATATATATAGAGAGAGAGAGAGAGAGAGAGAGAGAGAGAGATGTGGTATATATCTACATATATATGTAGATATATATATCTACAATGGAATATTACTCAGCCATCAGAAAGGATAAATACTTACCATTTACACTGATGTGGATGGAATTGGAGAGTATTATGTTGAGCAAAATAAGTCAGTCAGAGAAAGACAATTATCACATGGTTTTACTTATATGCGGAATGTAAGAAACAGTGCAGAGGATCATAGGGGAAGGGAAGGAAACTGAATGGGAAGTCATCAGAGAGGGAGAAAAACCATGAGAGACTCTGAACTATAGGAAACAAACAGGGTTGCTGGAGGGGAGATGGGTGGGGGGATGGGGTAATTAGGTGATGCTCATTAAGGAGGGCACATGATGTGATTAGCACTGGGTGTTATACGCAACTGATGAATTATTGAACACTACATCTGAAATTAATGATGTATGTTGGCTAATTTAATTTAAATAAAAACAAAGTCTCCCATTAGTAATATGAAATGTATAAAACTATAAAACTCACTGATAAAGAAGTAAATCCCTTATAAATCTTGTATGTAGCTTAAAAGACAAAAGTATTAACTATAATTTCAATAATTTGCAAATGGAAACTACATATAAAATGGGATATATTGTGACATCAAAAACTGAAGATCAGGAGAATATGTACAGCTTTGTGTTCAAAGTTAAGTTGTTAACAGCTTAAAATAGACTTTTATATCTATAATATGTTTTATGTAAGCCAAATGGTAACTGCAAAGCAAGAATCTACAGCAGATTCACAAAAGATAAAGAGAAAGGAATCAAAGCATACCACTAGAGAAAATCATCAAATCACAAAGGAAAAAAGCAAGACAGAAAATAAGAAACAATGCAACTACAAAAACAGGAAAACGATGAACAGTATAGCAATAATAAGTACATATCCACCATTAACTACTTTAAATGTAAATAGACTAAATTTTCCAATCAGAAAACAGAGTGGCTGAATGGATCAAAAAGGCAGTTGAAATTTAAGGACACATGTAGATGGAAAGTACAGAGATTTAAAAAAAGATATTTCAGGCATATGGAAACTAAAAGAAAGAAGGGGTTCCTATACTTATATTAGACAAAATAGACATTATGCCAAAGAATATAACAAGAGGCATTGCCATTATCAGTGATAAAGAGATTAACTCATCAAGAGGGAATGACATGTGCAAATATTAATAGATCTGAGGGGAGAAATAGCAATGCAATAATAGGAGCAAAATTCAATATTCCAATTTCACTAATGAATAGATCATCCAGACAGAAAGCCAACAAGGTAACATTGTATTTACACTACACTTTAGACCAGATGTACCTAACCAACATAGAACATCCCATCTAACAGCAGCAGAGTACACATTTTTCTCAAAAACACATGAAAGATTCTCTAGGATAGATCATGTTAAACCACAAAGCAATTCTTACTTAATAAATTTAGAAAAATTGAAGTCATACCAAGTATATTTTTCAACCATAATGGTATGACACTAGAATTTAATTTCATAAAGAAAACAGAAAAAAATCACAAATATGTGAAGATTAAACAACTTGCTTCTGAAAAACTATTGAGTCATAAAAGAAGTCAAAGGAGAAATAAAAGAATACATTAAGACAAACAAATATGGAGACACAACATGTCAAATTTTATGAGATGCAGCAAAAGCAGTTTAGTGATAAATGCCTACATAAATAAACAAGAAAATTTTCATATAAATAACCTAACTTTATACATTAGAGAGCTAGAAAAACAAGAATAAATGAAGCCCATAGTTAGTAAAAGGAAGAAAATAACAAAGATCAGAGAAGAACTAAAGACTAAAAAGGCAATAGAAAAGATCAATGAAAATAGGAACTGAAGTTTCTTTGTAAATAAAAAAATAGACATTTTACTAGATTTACCAAGAAGTGAGGGGACTCAAATAACATTGTAAGTGAAAAAGGAGATATTACAAATGATACTGCAGAAATACAAAGGATTATGAGTCTAGTATTACTAAAATATACAACCTACCAAAAATGACTTTAAGAACTTCTTTACAAATCAAAATATTTTGTGTTTAATAAGAAAAAAAAAGTTGTAGCAATCCATATATGGTCTTAAAAAAATGCTGGCATTTTGGATAGAATTGGAGGATCTGTAAACTTTAGCTAAGGCAAAACTTAAACAACTAAATATGAAAACCTTTTCAAGTAGACTTTGCAAGACTTCCAAATTCTGTAATTATAAGCAATCTACAACTATTAGAGTCTGATTATTATTAATAACAACAGACAGGTGTGATCTTTCAAGCAAATATCACCAAATTAGAATAAAATTATGAACATTATTTCCATAATGTAATTTGCTTTAAGTGATTTCTACCCATCAGTAAGCAGTTAAAAACAAATAGAAGGCTATGATTTCAGTGGCAAAAGAAATTTCTAACTTATAAGTAAAAGGAAAGATTTTATCTGAGAATTGGAATCTGTATCTAAACTTAAAGTATGTTTATAAATATTGTGGTATATATTTATGAATTAGGTGACCTTTCATCTCATATTTCTACCACTACAAACATTATAGAATACTTATTATTATACACATTTGGGGAGGGGGCATATATTAGTAGTTATCTTTCCTCTAGAATTTGAGTTTCTCGAGAGTTAGAGCCATAAATATTTAATGTCACAGACAATGAAATGATGATTCTAAAAAAA
Source organism: Mirounga leonina (assembly GCF_011800145.1). Classification (NCBI taxonomy): domain Eukaryota; kingdom Metazoa; phylum Chordata; class Mammalia; order Carnivora; family Phocidae; genus Mirounga; species Mirounga leonina. Next base: position 8,312,954 of record NW_023270757.1, on the reverse strand, counting down.
ACTTGCTAAGTAAATTAGAGAAATAATAACAGCTCCATGTTTTTATATCTTACTATGTTCCAGGAGTCTTTTTTTTTTTTTTTTTGCATTTTTATGTCGTTATTTGATAATCAGCGTTTAGTTCTCATCTACATTAACTGTCTGTAGATTTTTGTAAGTAGTGACGGGTGCATATTAACCAATGTGTAGAGTTTGTTTGGTGAATCTTCACCCTCCTTAAGTTTTCTGGAAAACTGCACATGGATACAGTATGGAACATTCCTTATTCTTTTGGCCCAGGCAGCTTTGTTGAGCCTGGTGTCAGTGCACACATCTGGAGTTCCCATCTCGTTCATGGCAAATTTCCAGATCTCTTTGAGTGCCCAGGGGCACCCTTCTTGAAACCCACTGCATGAATGCACTTGTGAATGTTAATGATGTATATTCTCTGGTCACTACTTGTTGACGATAACAGGCCTTTCTTCTCGCCACCCTTCTCTGGGGGAGCCATTCTGCCAGCCCTGGTTGCAAAGGAACAGCGCAAGGTATTGTGGGAGAGGGAAAGCATCCTGGCAAGCACCAGAATCTTTTTTTTTTTTAATGTGGCATAAAATTTATTTCCATTTTTGCAAGTTACAGTGTAATTATCTGTGCAATGAATCTTTAGAAAGAGAGGATGTAAAAAGACTGCCCAGTTATTTCTGGAACGATGTATGTGAGCAGAGCAACAATATCCACCCCTGAGTAAAATATTCTTCCTGACAAAACTTCTCTCTTTATTGGTAACTTGCAATTGCTAAAGCACATTCATATCCACTGCCTCATTAAATCCCTACATCAAACCTATGAGGTAGATTTTATTACTTGCTCTTAGTTTGTGAATGACTGGGATTGAAAGATGCTTGGTTTGACCAAGGTCATCCACTAAGTAGAAGTAATTAAATTGAATATGTTTGTTAAGTTCAAGACCTGTTCTCTTTCTACTATACTAATTGTTTTTCTTGTTTTTATTTTCTGGTTTTGAATTGCATTTGTGTACAATATTTTCTACTGTCATACTTGCTTATATTCTCTGGCTATATCATATACATAGAATTTATTTTTTTTAGTCAAAATTAAGTATCTTGTGAATAGGGACAATTTCTTTTTGTATATATGTGTGTATCTCCTGGTTTACTTCTTACATTGCTCTGCATATAGTAGGTACCCAATAGAGGCTTGCTGGATTAACATCTGATGAAAGTGCTACTCATTAATTTTATCTTTAGACAGTTTTGCTTGGAACACTTTCATGAATTAAGGAGGTAAAATACTTAAATATAGGAAAAAAACAATTTCTCTTTTAAAAAAATCAGGTGGGCTTATATTCCTTATGGGAGGCTGTTAAATTAATCTTGATTCAGCTCTGGTAGGGCATGCATTTTTGAACTAGTTGGGCTATTTCATTTGCTTTCACTGCTTGCAATTTGATAGGACCTTTTAGTCTTCTCAGGGCTTTAATGGTATTCATGGAAAAGCAGACTGAATTTTTTAAAGCTAATGAGGTGTCAGTTTCCTGAGTGACTCATTTTCTCTATTGTATGCTATTTTTCATTCTTTGCCTCTGAGACAATATAGAGTAACAAAAGCAAGAGACTATTATCAAGAAAGCATTTGAGAACCTCACTAAAACACTTACTAAAAATCAGAACCAAGGCTCAGCATTAATTTTAACAACTACTTAATATTTTCCTCAATTTCCAATTTACATCACAGAAAGATTGCATATTTATAACCACATTCATCTGATGATCTTTCAGCACCTTCAACATTTTACCATCTTAGCTCTTCTAATGCTCTGGGAATATATTGAGCCTCTGCCCACTAACAGTAATTTGAAGTTTTCTAAAAATCCCCTTATAAGCAATAGATCTTCTCTTTGGCCAGTGTTGTCTGAATTTTTTGTATTTTATTCCTATTAATTTGAGTAAGCTTTTTATTAAAATGCAAGCATACTAACTTGAAATTAACATATAAATCTATTTATATATTAACACATATTAACCAACAACACATGAGCAGAACCTTTGGAATGAGTGCTGGTGACTGACGTGATTTTTCTCCTAGGAAAGGGCCACTAAGAGGTGCAATTCAGAAAGCAAAGATGAGGGGTAGTGATGAAATTAGGAGTACCACAGTCCATAATCAAGCCCTCTCTTCACTCACATGAGGTGCAGATATAGTGACATCCACTAGATCTCAGGCACTGAGGATTTATCAGTTGGTGTTGACTCTGTTAGCAATTGCAAAGGCTCATGACAGAAAAATTCGTAATTTTTTTAAAGCACAACTTTAAATAGCAAGTTTTATGGATGGTATGCATAAGTGAAACAATTCTTTATTAAAAGTGGTCACTTATCTGACAAGGGATTATCTCCTATTATCAAAATTCCAGTTTCATTCATGTTATTCTGTAATTTCTATTTCCACACAAGTTTTAGCTCATTGTGAATTTCTTAATTTCTAAGCAAGTTAGATTTTTAGAGGGCCAATTTTTTATCATGTATTTCTAATTTTATTTGATTATGAGTTGAGAAAGTGGCTTGTAATATCTCCACTTTATGTTCTCTTTCTACACAAATATAAGCAATATCCTTTGAGTTTATTAATATTGCTTTTCAGATCCTCCTTGTCATTACTTTATTGTCTACAGATTTGGTCCATTTATGTGAGAAAATTTCTTATATAATACTTCCAAATTAGTTGTATTTTTAATCAAGCAAGCTCTCTTTTACTCTTTCTTTATATTTATCTCTAACATCTATCATCTGTATCATCTATCTATCTATCTATCTATTTATCTATCTATCGTCTATCTACTTTCCCATTAATGGCCTTTGAATATATAGATTTGGTACTTTTTCATCGCAAGAATAGATTATTTTGTTACGTTTTTACTTTTTACATCTGTTGCATTTGTTTGATTTTCTCCTGTGGCTCCTACTGAGGTTTAGATCCTCTGAAGCAATCCTCCAATTTTGTTTTTTCCTATTCCTTGCAATTTCCAAATGTTTATATTTTTATCTACTGCTTTGAGGTATTTTCTGTCTTTGATCTTTCATTCTGTACATACAGGTTTATAAAATACTAAGCTCCTTCAATTCATCTACTACATTGTTTTTTGTGTCTTTTTTTTTTTTTATCCTTAGAAAGCCCTTTTTGAACTACTTATTTCTTCTAATTATTATCTTTATCCAAGTTTGTCCTTCATTAGTTCTAGTTCTTTAGAATTGTACTCACTTTGTTCTGACTGACTTTTCTCTCTCTGGTTGGTGAAGAAACTTTACTGGTCCTACTGTGCTTTTGTTTGCCCACCAAGCCAGCTCAAAGTCTGAGATGGTTATTAAAAGACACTGTGTTTGGTAGAAGACAATGTGGTTGTTCACCCAGCAAACTACTGGGTAGAAAAGGCAGCCCCTGCTGAGGAATCTGAATGAGGCCTCCTAACACTAGGGCCTTTTAAATAGCCTCTCAGCCTCAGAGAAAGTAGGAGGCTACAGGCAAAAGTGTTAGTTACTTCATCTATATGGGACCAGGGACATGAAATACTTTATGCAAAATTGATACAGACTTTCCCTTGCAGGTTCCCAGGTCAATGAAGATAATGGGATCAGAATAAAGCACATGAGCAAAATGGAAAGTTCAACAAAGAGATAGAAAGCATTAAAAAGAACCAAACAGAAATTTTGGAGCTGAAGAATAAAATGAGTGAACTAAAATTCAACAGAGAGCCTCAGTGGCAGACTTGACAAAGTAGAAGAGAGAATCACTGAGTTAGAGTATAGATCAACTGAAATTATCCACTCAGAAGAGCCAAAAGAAAAAGCTTACGGAGACAACATCAAGGAAAACAATATACACATCACTGGAGTCCCAGAAGGAAAAGAGAGGGAAAATAGAGTAGAAAACTTAAAGGAAATAATGGTTGAGAAGTTCATAAACCTAGAGAGACTTGGGGATCCAAATACATGAAGCTAATAGGTCACCACAAATTTTCAGTCCAAAATGATAAGCACCAGTGCTACCTAGGGTTCCTGAGCAGGACAGGGACACAGGACTGCATTCAACAATCCCTCTGTAATTTGTAATGTGCTTGAAGGAAAAGAGATTGGAAGGAATACTTTGAGGTTGGAAACATTGATTTTATAGGCAGCTTTTTTTATATATTTATGTTCATGACATAATAGAAATATTAAATCAAAGATGAAGAGAAGATTTTAAAAGTAAGAAAAAAAATGTTCTAATACAAGGAACCTCCATAAGTCCATACAAACTCATGAAGCTAATAGAGCATACTAACTCAGTGCAAAAAGACCTTCTCCAAGATACATTATAATGAAACTTGTCAAAAGACAATGATAAAATATTTTAAAATTATACAGGAGAAAAAGAGAAAAGTAACCTATAAAGGAAAACCATTGGCCATCAGATTTTCAGTAAAAACTACATGCCAGGAGAGAATGAAATGACATATTCAAAGTATTGAAAGATAAAAATTGCCAGCCAAGACTACTGCTGTACTTGACAAAAATTATCCTTCAGAAATGAAAGAGAAGTAAAGGCTTTCCCAGATAAGAGACAATGGATTTCACCACCACTAGACTTGACTTGCTAGAAATGCTGAAAGGAGTTTTCTAAGCTGAAATGAAAAAAAATCGCCTACTAGGGACCACAAGTAAATGAAAGAACACAAAACTCTGATAAAGGTGACAAATAGTAGGGGTTAAAAACTGTAACTATTTTATTTTTTTATTTTATTTATTTTTTTTAAAGATTTTATTTATTTATTTGAGAGAGAGAGAATGAGATAGAGCACGAGAGGGGGGAGGGTCAGAGGGAGAAGCAGACCCCCCGCCGAGCAGGGAGCCCAATGCGGGACTCGATCCCGGGACTCCAGGATCATGACCTGAGCTGAAGGCAGTCACTTAACCAACTGAGCCACCCAGGTGCCCCAAAAACTGTAACTATTTTAGAATAGTGTATTAAACATTTAATTATATCATGAAGTTTAAACAAAAGAGCATTATAAAATATGGCCATAATTTGTTAATGATTCACAGCATTAAAAGTGGTAATTTGTGACATCAGAATATAAGAGCAATATGAAAAGAGTCGAACCTTTGTTGGCAAATGAAAATAAGCTTCTATTAACATAAAAAAGGACTATTTTATCTATGATATGTTTTATGTAAACTTAATTCAAGGTAACCACAAAGGAAAAATCTGGAGCAGAGGCACTATATATAAAAGCAGTAGTGACTGAGGAACTCACCATGGAAAACCTCATTTTACAAAGGTAGACAGAAACAGAAGGAAAAAAAAGATACACTGGAGATACAAAATAATGAGAAGCCAAAAAATAAGGTGAGAGTATTAATTTCTTACATATCAATAATTATGCTAAATATGACATAATGAATTTACCAATCAAAAGATATAGAGTGATTAGATGGATGAAAAACTAAAACACAGCTATATGCTATGTAGAAGAGATTCATTTCAGCTCTAAAGGCTCAAAGAGAAAGGAATGATAGTTCAAGTAAGTGGAAACCAAAATGAAGCAGAAGTAATGATACTTACATATCAGATAAAATAGACATGAAGTTAAAATGATAATGAGAGACAAAAAAGGTCATTATATAATGATAAAGGGAACAATACATTGAGAAGATAAACTAATCATAAATATATAAGCTCCCAACACTCGAGTACCAAAATATATTAAGCAAACACCAACAGATATAAAGAGATAAATAGACAATAATAGTAAGAGACTTCAATACCCCATCGTTAGCAATGGATAGATCATCGAGGCAAAAAATCAACAAGGAAATGTAGGAATTGAATCATACTTTAGACCAGGTGGATTTAACTGTAGATAGATAGATAGATATATTAGAGAGAGAGAAAAAAAGAAAGGGAGAAAGGGAGCATTCCATCCAACAGCAGCAGAATACACATTCTACTCAAGTGCACATGAAATTTTTTTCCAGAATAGATCATATCAGAGAACACAAAACAAGTCTCAGCAAATTTAAGAAGACTGAAATCATACCATCTCTTTTCTGACCACAATGGTATGAAACTAGAAATCAATAAGAGAAAAGTAAGAAAATATAAAAATGTGTGGAAACAAAACAACACACTTCTCAATAGTCATGAGTCAAAGAAGAACTCAAATACGAAATACAAAATTATCTCAAAAGAAATGAAAATAAAATACAATATATCAAAACATGGAATGTGGCAAAATAGTTATTAGAGCAAAGTATATAACAATAAATGCATGTATTAAGAAATTAGATCTCAACCTAATTTTATATCTCAAGGAACTAGAAAAAGAACACATTAAGTCCAAAGTTACCAGAAGGAAACATGATAAAGATTAGAGAAAAAAAACAAAGGAAATAGACATGAGAAAAACAATAGAAAGGATCAATAAAAATAAAAGCCAATGAATTGAAAAGGTAAAAAAAAAAAAAGAAAAAATGGCAAATCTCTAGCTGGATTCACAAAAAAAAAAAAAAGACAAGACTCAAAATAAGAAATAAAGTGGAGACATTAAAATTGATACTACAGAAATACATCAGATCATAAGAGACTGCTATGAATAATTATATGCAAGCAAATTAGATAACCTAGAAAAAAATGTGTCCCCTTCTAGAAACACATGACCTACCTATTCTGAATCTGGAAGGAATAAAAAATCTGAACAGACCAATAGCAAATAAAAGATTGAATCAGTAATCAAAAACCTCCCAACAGAGAAAACCCTAGGACTAGACAGTTTCACCAGCAAATTTTACCAAATGTTTAAAGATGATTTAACACCAACCCTTGTCAAATTCTTTTCCAAAAAAATCAAGGTGGTAAGAACACTTCCAGATAAATTCTACAGGGTCAGCATTACCCTGATACCAAAACCAGATAAGAACACAATGAGAAAACTATAGATTAATATTCCTGATGAATATAGGTACAAAAATTCCAAAATATTAACAAGTCAAATTTATGAACACATTAAAAGGATTATACACCATGACCAAGAGAGATTTATCCCTAGGAAATAAGGATGGTTCAATGTACACAAATCAATAAATGTAATGAAAGATAAAAATTACATGACCATCTCAAAAATACAAAAAAGTTATTTGACAAAATACAACATCCTTTCATGAAAAAAAATCCTTGACAGACTGGATATAGATGTAATATACCTTAACATAATAAAGGCCATATATGAAAAACCCATACTTCCTATTATATTCAATGGAGAAAAAAAAATGAAGGCTTTTCCTGTAAGATCAGGAGCAAGATAAGGTTGCCTACTCATACCACTGCTATTCAGTATAGTATGGGAAGTTCTAACTATAGCAATTGGGCAAGACAAAGAAATAAAAGTCATCCAAATTGGAAGGGAAGAAGCAAAATTGTCACTACTTGCAAATGACATGATGTTATATAGAGAAAACCTTAAAGACTCCACAAATCTCTGAGAACTAATCAACAAATTAAGTAAAGTTTCAAGATATAAAATCAACATACAGAAATAGGTTGCATTTTTATACACCAATACACTAATAATGAAATATCTGAAGAAGAAATAAACTATCCTATTCACAAAAGCCTTAGAAACAATAAAATACCTAGGAATAAACTTAACCAGGGAGGTGAAAGATCTGTACAATGAAAACTACAAGAAGTTGTTCAAAGAAACTTAAGAAGGTACAAACAATTAGAAGGCTTGAGTACATGGATTGGATTGGAAATATTAATATTGTAATCAGTATTGATATTAAAATACCAAAGGCATTCTTCACAGAAATAAAAGAAACAATCCTAAAATTTGCTTGGAACCACAAAAGACCCAAAATACCCAAAGGAACCCAGAGAAAAATAAACAAAGATGTAATTATCATACTTCCTTATTTCAGAGTATACTACAAAGGTATCATAATAAAAAAAAAAAAAAAAACAGTATGGTACTGGCACAAACCTAAACCCATAAGCCAATGCAACAAAATAAAGATCCCAGAATTAAATCCCTTGATATACAGTTAACTAATATTTGACAAGGGAGCTAAGAACATCCAGTGGTCAAAAAGATAATCTCTTCACTATATGGTGCAGAAAAACTGGATAAATACATGAAAAACCATGAAGTTGGATGCCTATCTTATGCCCCTCACAAAAAGTAACTTGCAATGTACTAGAAGATGTAAATATAAGACTTACTACTCAAACTCCTTGAAGAAAATGTGTGGAAGAAGCTCCTTGATGTGGGTCTCAGTAGTGATTTTTGGATAGGACTCCAAAGGCACAACAGAAAAAAAAATCAATAAATGGGACTTCAACATAAATGCTTCTATAAAGAAAAAAATAAAAGACTACCTTCAGAATCTATAGAGTTTTTTGCAAGCCATATACTGGATAAGAGGTTAATTTCCAAAATATATAAATAACTCATATACTCAGTAACAATAAAAACATAAAATACAATTTAAAAATGGAGGAAGTAAAGAGGTATCTTTTCAAGAATTGCATCCAAATGGCAAACAAGCACATGACAAAGCTGCTTACCATCACCTATCATCAGTGAAATGCAAATCAAAACAATAATGAGATATCACTTCATACCTGTTTAAATGGCTATAATTAGAAGATAAGATAAAACAGGTGCTGACATGATGTGGTGAAAAGGCAATGCTTGTATACTTTTGGTGGAAATGTAAGTTGGTTCAACCACTATGGAAAACAATATGCAGGCTCTTCAAAAAAAAAAAAAAAGGGGGGGGGCTCTATCATATGATATGACAATTTCACAAAGAAAATGAAAACAGGATTTTGAAAATATATATCTACTCCCATGTTTATTGCATCATTCACAATAGTCAAGATATGGAATCAACCTAAATGCCCATCAACACACCATTGGATGAAGGATAAAGAAAATGTAGTATTTGTATATTATACCTGCATATTATTATAATAAAAATATTATTAAGTCATGAGCAAGGAAGACATCCTATCATTTACAAGACCATAGATGGACCTTGAGCACATTATGACCAGTGAGATAAGTCAGAGGGAGACCAGTACTGTATGATATCACTTACTTATAGAGTCTAAAAAGAGGCAAACTCATGAAACAAGAATAAAATAATAGTTATAATGGGATGGGGGGTAAAAGGTAAGATAGATGCTGTTTAAGAGTAAAAACTTGCAATGAGTAATAAATAAGCCACCAAGATCTAATGAACAACACAGGTTTGAACTGCATGAGGTTACTTATGTGGAGTTTTTTTGATAAATTTAATACAGTACAGTAAATATATTTTCTCTTCCTTATGATTTTCTTAATATTTTCTCTTCTGTAGCTTACTCTATTGTAAGAATATAGTACATAATAAATGCAACATATAAAATATGTGTTAACTATTTATGGTAGCAGTAGGGCTTCTGGTAAACAATAGGCTATTAGTAGTTAAATTTGGGGGGAATCAAAAGTTATAAGTGGATTTTTGACTGCACGGAGTGTTGGTGTACCTAACCCTTGCAGTGTTCAAGGGTCAAATATATAATGAATATAGACAACAGTACTGTGTGTGCTATAATCATCAAACCTGCTAAAAGACTAGGACTTAATTATTCCAACCATTATAAAGTAAGGATAATTATGTAATGTGATAGAGGTGCTAAATATCCCAGTGATGGCAATCATATTGCAATATATGGATGTATCAAATTAACATATTATGCACCTTAGTTTTACACATTATATGCCAAATATATTCAATTAAAAATAGCTATAGTTACAATATGCTAATGGATCTGCAACATAAAAGGATGTCAATTATGACACCCAAACATAAAAAAGGGGGAGTAAAATGCTGAGATTTGATGTGAGTGAAGTTAAATTGTTACCAGAATAAAATACAGTGTTCTATCTATAAGATATTTTATGTAAGGCTCATGAAAACCATGAAACAAACACTCACAGATTTAAGAGATAAGTGAAGGCAATAGAAGAATACCACAATAGAAAAGCATTAATTTATAAAAGAAGATAGGGGTGCCTGTGTGGCTCAGTTGGTTAAGTGTCTGACTCTTGATTTCTGCTCAAGTCATGATCTCAGGGTTGTTAGATCAAGCCCTGTGTCAGGCTCTGTGCTAGATACTGAGTCTGCTTGGGATACTCTCTCTCTCTCTTCTTGTCCCTCTACCCCTTCCCCCTCTAAAAATTAAATCAATCAATCAATCAATAAAAGAAGGCATCAAGAGAGGAAGAAACAAGGGATCTACATATAGCCAGAAAACAATAAGATGTCATTTTAAGGCTTTACCTAATCAATAATTATGCTAAATATAAATGGAGTGAACTCTCCAAGCAAAATACATATAGTGCTACCTGGATGGATTTTAAAAAATAAGACCCTACCATATGCTGCCCACAAAAGGCTCACTTCAGCTTTATGGCTTAAAACATATAGGCTCCAAGTAAAAAGATAACAAAGATGCTCCATGCAATGTAAACCCAAAGAAAGTAGTAATAATTATACTTACACAAGACAAAATTGACTTTGACAAAAAATTATAACAAAAAAAGGTAATTATATAATGATAAAGGGGCCAATTCAACACAAGAATATGACAATCATAGATATTAAATGTACCCAACATTGGAACACCTAAATATATTAGGCAAACCAAGGGATCTTAGCAAGAAATAAACAACAAATAGAATAATAGTAGGGAATTTCAACATACTACTTTCAACATAGATAAATCATCCAAATAGAAATTCAACAAAGAAATGGTATACTTGATATACACCTTACCAAATGGACCAAACAGATATATACAGAACATTCCATCCAAAAAAACAGCAGAATACACATTCCTTACAAGCATACATGAATATTATCCAGGAGAGAGCTCACGATCATTCACAAAATAAGTCTTAGCAAATATAAAAGGATTAAATTTATACCAAGTATCTTTTTCTACCACAGTAGTATGAAACTAGAAATCAATTACAAGAGGAAAGCTGGAAACTTTACAAATATGTGGAAATTAACACACTCTCAAACAACCAATGGGTCAAAGAAGGAAGGAATCAAAAGGGAAATCAAGAACATCTTGAAACAAACAAAAACGGAAGCACAAGAGATTAAACCTATGGGATACTGCAAGAGTTCTGAGAGGGAAAGTTAAAGCAATACACAGAGAAAAGAAAGGTCTCAAATGAACAACCAAACTTTACAGCTGAAGGAATAAGAAAAACAAGAACAAACTAAGCACAACATTAGTAGGAGGAAGGAAATAAAGATCAGAGAAGCAATGAATGGAATAGAGACCATAAAAACAATATAAAAGATCATGAAAATTAAGACCTTTTTTTTTTTCCAGAAAGATAAATTGGTAATCTTTAGACTGAGAAAAACAATTCAAATTTTTAAAAATGAGAAATGAAAGGAGTCATTAAAACTGACAATTTAGAAATACAAAGGTTGGGGTGCCTGGGTGGCTCAGTTGGCTAAGTGTCTGCCTTTGACATAGGTCATGATCCCAGGGTCCTGGGATTGAAGCCCATGTCAGGCTTCCAACTCAGCAGGGAGCCACTTCTCCCTCTCCCTCTACCCCTCCCCCTGTTGATGCTCTCTTTCTCAATCTCTTTCAAATAAATAAATGAAATCTTTAAAAAAATACAAAGGTTAATAAGAGACTATTATGTACAAGTATACACTAAAGTAGATTAACCTAGAAGAAAACATGAAAATGAGAAAATGTGAACAGACTTATAATGAGCATGGAGATTGAATTCATATTCAAAAGCCGCCTAACACAGAAAAGCCCAGGACCACATGATTTTCCTGGTGATTCTACCAAACATCTAAAGAAAAATTAATACCAATCCTTCTCAAGTTCTTCTAAAAACTTGAGGAGGTAGAAACACCACAACACTCATTTTACTGGAACAGCATTACCCTTATAACATAGACACATAAGAATATTACAAGAAAAGTATGCTACAAATCAATATCTCTGATTAATACAGATGCAAAATCCTCAACAAAATATTAGCAACTAGATTCAATACCACATTAAAAGGAACATACACAACAATCATGTGAATTTATCCCTGACATACAAGATTGGTTCAATAAATGAGATACAGCATGTTAAAAAATAGAGGATAAAAATCATATTATTGTAATAGATAAAGAGAAGGCTTTTGAGGAAAAAAAAACATCTTTTTATGATAAATCAACAAACTGGGTATAGAATCAACATACCTAAGCAATATAAGGAACATATATAACAAGCCACAGCTAACGTCATATTTAGCAGTTAAACATGGAATGCTTTTTCTCTAAGATCAGGAACAAGATAAGTATGTCCACTCTTACCATTCCTGTGCAGTATAGTACTAGAAATCCTACCCAGGGCAATCAGACAAGAAAAAGGTATCAAAGATCCAAATCTGAAAGGAAAAAATAAAATTGTATTTGTTTGCATATGATATATATAGAAAATACTCAGTCCTCAAAAAAAAACAAAACAAAAAAAAAAAACTGTTACAACTAATGAACCAATTCAATAAAATTTCAAAATACAAAATCAATATAGAAAAATCAACTGTATATCTATACACCAACAAGGAAGGATTTAAAAAGAAATAAAGAGTGCCATCCATGATAGCATAAAATACAATAAAAATCCTTAGGAATAAATTTTATTAAGGAGTTGAAAGATCTGTTCATTGAAAACTATATGACTTTGATGTAAGAAATTAAAGAACACACAAATGAATGCAAAGATAGCCCATGTTCATGGATGAGAAAAGATAATGTTTAAACATATGCACTACCCAAACCAAGTATAGATTCAGGGCAATCCCGTCAAAATTCCAAAAGTATTTTTCATAATAATAAAAATATCCTAAAATTTGCATGGAATCACAAAAGAGCCCAAATAGCCAAAGCAATCCTGAGAAAGAACAATGCAGGAGGTATCACACTGCTCAGTTCAAAATATACTACAAAGCTATAGTAATAAAAACAGTGTGGCACTGTAATAAAAATAGAAAAGCAGACCAATGGAATAGAATCAAGAGCCCAGAAACAAACTCATACATATACAACTGACAGACATTTTACAAGGGAGCTATGAATACTGAATGGAGAAAAGATAGCCTCTTCAAAAAATGGTGTTAGGAAAACTGGCTAAACATAAAATTGGAACTCTATCTTACACCACTCACAAAACCTGACTTGAAATGGATTAAAGACTTAAAAATAAGACCAGAAACAATAAAACACCTAGAAGAAATCATAGCAAAAATGATCTGTAACATTGGTATTGGCACTAATTTTTGGACATGACACTAAAAGCACAAGCAGCAAAAACAAACACAAAAATTATGAAGTGGGACTACATCAAACTAAAAAGCTGTGTACAGCAAAAGAAATAACAAAATGAAAAGCCAACCTATGGAATGGGTGAAAGTATTTGTAAATCATTTATCTGCTAAGGAGGTAATATCCAAAATATATAAAGGACTCACACAATTCAATAGGAAACAAACAATTTAAAAATAGACAGAGGAAGTAAATAGATATTTCCTTAAGAAGACATATGGGGGTGGGGGGGCACCTGGGTGGTTCAGTCATTAAGCATCTGCCTTCAGCTCAGGTCATAATTCCAGGGTCCCAGGATCAAGCCCCACATCTGGCTCCCCACTCGGTGGGGAGCCTACTTCTCCTTCTCCCTCTGCCTGCCACACCCCCTACTTGTGCTCACTCTCTCTCCATCAAATAAATAAATAAAATCTTAAAAAAAAAAAAAGAAGACATACAGGGGCACCTGGGTGGCTCAGTCAATTAGGTGTCTCCCTGATCAGTGGAGAGCCTGCTTCTCCCTGTCCCTTTGCCCCTCCCCTGTTCATGCTCTCTCTCTCTCTCAAATAAATAAATAAAATCTTTTTTTTAAAAAAAGACATGCAAATGGCCAACAGGTACATAAAGACATCCTCAAAATATCTAATCATCTGGGAAATGCAAAGCAAAACCACAATATCACCTCACACCTGTTAGAATGGCTATCATAAAAAAGACCAGAGATAACAAGTGTTAGGAGGATGTGGAGAAAAAGGAACCCTGTTCACTGATGGTGGGAATGTATATTGGTACAACAACTATGGAAAACACTATGGAGACTTTTCCAAAAATTAAAAAAGTAATTACCATATGACCCAGTAATCCCACTTCTGCATATATAGTAAAAGGAAATGAAAATAAGATCTCAAAGAGTTATCTGCACTCCCATGTTTACTGTAATATTATTGATAATAGCTGAGATATGGAAACAATCTAAGTATCTGTCAATGATGAATGAATAAAAAAGATGTGGTGTGGGTGCCTGGGTGGCTCAGTCATTAAGCGTCTGCCTTCGGCTCGGGTCATGATCTCAGAGTCCTGGGATCGAGTCCCACATCGGGCTCCTTGCTCGGCGGGAGGCCTGCTTCTCCCTCTCCCACCCCTCCTGCTTATATTCCCTCTCTCACTGTGTCTCTCTCTGTCAAATAAATAAAATCTTAAAAAAAAAAAAAAGATGTGGTGTATATACATAACAGAATATTATTCAGCCATGACAAAGAAGGAGATTCCTATTTGCAACAACATGGGTGGATCTTGAGAGCATTAAGATAATGAAATCTATATACAATATAACTTACATTGTGATATACGAATCTAAAGAAAAGGAACCTGTAGAAACAGAACTTAAAGTGGTTAGGTGGAGGTAAGGAGAGATATCAAAGTGTACAAACTTCCAGTTGCAAGACAAATAAGTTCTAGAGATATACAGCATGGTGATTTTAATTAATAATACTGTATTATAATCTTGAAAGTTGCAAAAATGTAAATCTTACATGCTCTCATTACAAAATAGAAATGTAATTATATGAGATAATAAAGATGTTAACTAACCCTAGCACAATAATCATTTTGTGATATGTGTATCAAATCAATTTATTGTATACCTTAAACTTACACAATATTATATGTCAATTATATCTCAATAAAGGTGAAAAAATATTTAAAAATAATCACAAATCCTGTGTTATCCTCATATGATACCTCATCTAGCCTCTAAAACTATTTGAGTACTACTTTTTCCCCCCATTGGAAGCTCATGCAAACTTCTATACCATTTATAACCCTTAAATGAATCTAAAATCCCCTCCTCCATTATATGAGTTTTCCTGTTTAAGTCATTTTTTCTATACTTAAATCTTAACCCCAATAACTGCCATAGTATATGTTCAGAAAATGTTGGTAATGCATAAGGAAGAGACAATGCTAATGGATACATTGAAAGGATAAAAGAAGGGAAGTGAATAGTGCCAAAATGTGTGGATTAAGTATGGAGGCTGGAAGGAAAAGGGGATTGAGATCTAGAAACTAACTTTATAATTGCAGATTAGGTTGGGTCATGTACATCTGTTAGAAACTTTCCTCTTCAGGATAATGTAAAAATTGTATTGCTATTTTTAAGTTCTAAAAATCTATTGTATATGTTTTAATTGGTATGTGAAAAATGGAATATTAAAGTAGTCTAAAGAATAGCACCAAGTGATTCTTTCATAGACTTATGAACAGAATCAGCCAGCCTACAACAAAAGAAACTAAACATCTCTTTATAAGTATTGATCAGTCTGACCCAGAAAAACCACCACAAATAGATATTTGATTGGTTATGGTATATTTCTTATTCTTAGTAGATCATGTTGTGTAGGATTCACATTTTCCCCATCGTCGCTCTTACCCAGTGAGTAACTGGCTACCTAAGTTGACTAATTCTTCGAGTATAGACTGCTAACAGGAAATGGCTTTTGTTCAAATACTGTTGAATCCAAAGATCATTAAAATGCATCTCTTCCAGGTTGGACTTCAGGGAAATCTAACACCAGCACACAGCAGCAGTTTTGTGAAGAAGACGAAATACTTAGTATTAGAAATGCAATCTTGAGAATGTAAGCATAACTGAGTTTGCAGGAAAACTAATACAGCAGACAAATAGGCCTATGAAGGGCTTGCAGTAAGAGATGGAATAGCTATGAAATCTGGCTATGATCAGAAATGATGGAAAGTGAAAAACCCTAGAGACAGTATGTATTACTATGGCTAAAGGTCAGAGAACAAAGTTCTCAGCACCATATCAAGAGGGTCTGATATTTTTTGTGTTAATAATGTCATTTTTTTTTGTTTTTATATGAGCAGCTCACTTGAATTAGCACAGTACATTGAGAAAAATATAGTTCAATACTTCACTAAGTTTTAGTTGGTATGTACATATAAAAATTCCTGTAAGTAGGAGCTCTCTTTATTCCAGTGTGATTAAAGTTTGAAACTTGAAATCCAAATTTTGAAATAGTATTTTAGCAATGGAATTCAGTGACTCTTCATCCATACACATCACACTTTGTGACGCTTTGCACAAGAAACTGAAATTCTTTAAGCCTCTATGTGTATTTGTGAAACCTATGTAATAATTCTAACATTGCATTGCTTCCAGCAGATTAAGTGGTGTCTAGTACAGAAACTAACACATATACATATTTAAATAATAGCTACAGTACATTCTCTAATTTGGTTGATCAGAAAACATGTCCTGACCAACTTTTTCTTTACCTGACTTTAAAAAGATAGCCCAAGAAATGTAAATGCTGTTCTTTCAGCATTACTACAGCTGGGAATAAACATTTGTTGCCATTCTGGACAATAATATATACAAGAGTTTAGGGGGGGTGGACAACGGCAAAGTCTCTAATATGAAGGATCAGAAGTAGTTTATATCACTCCTCCCCCCCCCCACTAATCTCCATTTTACCTATGTTGAATTATATCCTTATATCTCAAAGTTATAGCAGAATTCTGATAAAACAGAAGGGATAATTCAATCACAGAGATACCAATCTATTTAGCCTCATCCACTGCATTTAAGGTTACAGTGCTGAATCTTTATTGCAAGGGGTGTTATAGCTACCCTAAACTCCACTCAGACCACCATTATCATGACCCATTATCAGGGTTGTGCTGCCACTACTCTAATCCCCACTTACCAGGTTCTAGGTCACAGCTCTGAGAAGTCATTGCTGGGGCACTGCTGCTACCTTGAGCCCCAGCCCCTATCCCAGTTCAAGACTCTGAGCTGACATTACAGAGAAAGGTACCTGCTGTGCTAAACTCTTGCTGGGGGTGCTGTCATTACCCTCAGTTCTACCCCCATAGCAGGTTGAGGCTCTGACCCATCACTGTTGGAAATGCAACCCACAGCCCTAAGTCCCTTGTCCCAGACTGTGTCTCTGACCCATTATTGCTGAGACTGTGCACACTTAAATGTCAACTACACTCACATGCTGAAAGTAAAAGGATGGAAAAAGATATTCTGGACAAATGGAAACCAAAAGAAAACAGGGTAGCTCTATTTATATCAGACAAATTAGACTAAATAAAAAATTGTAAAAAGAGATAGTCATTATGTAATGATAAAAGAATCAATTCATGAAGAGGATATAACAATTATAAAATATACAAACTGATATTGGAACATATATATTAATTATTAACAGACATTAAGAGAGCAATAGACAACAACACAATAATAGTAGGGGACATCAATATCCCACTTTCAACAATGGATAGATTATCCAGACAGAAAAATCAATAAGGAAATAATGGATTTGAATGACACTTTAGACCAAATGGACCTAGCAGGTATATAGAGATTACTTCATCCAACAGCAGCAGAATGCACATTCTTCACAAAAACACATGGAACATTTTCTAGGATAGTTCATGTTAAGCCACAAAACAAGTCTTAATAAATTTAAGAAGATTGAAATCATACCAAGTCTCTTCTGACCATAATGACATGACACTAGAAATCAATTTCTTTTTTTTAAAGATCTATTTCTTTAGAAAGAGAAAGAGAGCACATGTGAGTGGGGGAGAGGGACAGATGGAGAGGGAGAGAATCTCAAACAGATTCCCTGCTGAGTATGGAGCCCCATGCAGGGCTAGATCTCAAGATCCTGAGACCATGAACTGAGCCAAAATCAAGAGTTGGGTGCTTAACTGACTGAGCCACTCAGGTGCCTCTAGAAATCAATTTCATTAAGAAAACAAACAAACAAAAACTCCAATAATATGTGGAGTTTAAACAATATGAACCTGAACAATTAATAATTCTAAGAAGAAATTCAAGAAATATCTTAGAAAAAACAAAAATGGAAACACAACATATCAAAACTTAGGAGATGTTGCAAAAGCAATTATTAGGGAGAAGTCTATGCTGATAAACACCTACATTAAGAAATAAGAAAGATCTGAAGCAAACTCAACATATACTTTAAGAACAATCTAAGCCCAAAGTTTGGAGAAGGAAGGAAATAACAAAGATCACAGTAGAAATAAGTGAAAGATCAGAAAATCAATAGAAAAGATCAAGGACACTAAGAGCTGGCTCTTTGAAAAGATAAACAGAATTGACAAACCTTTGGCCAGATTAACAAAAGAAGAGTGAAGATCCAAATAAAATCAGAAATGAAAGAGAGAAGATTACATTTGACACCATTAAAATACAACGAATCATGAGAGATTACTATGAACAATTATATGTCATCAAACTGGGTGATCTAGAATAGATAGATAAATTTCTAGAAACATAAAACCTACTAAGAATGAATCATGAAGAAATAGTCTAAATTAATAAGTAAGGGGATTGGATCAATAATCAAAAACCTTGCAACACAGAAAAGCACAGGAACAGATGGTTTCACTGGTGAATTATATAAACTTTTAAAGAAAAATTGACACTTACATATAACATCCAGTGCTCAATTTAATACCAATTCTCAAACTTTTCCAAAAAAATTGAAGTGGAGGGTGTACTCTCAAACTCATTTTAGAAGGCCATTATTACCCTGGTGTGCAAGAATAATTAATCAAATTAATGCACGTGATATACCTCATTAATAGAATAAAATATAAAATTCATATGACCATCTAAGTGGTTGCATAAAAAGCATTTGACAAAATCCAATATCTTTCATGATAAAACACTCAACAAAATGCACACAGAAGAAATGCTCCTCAGCATAATAAAGGCCATATACAACAAGCTCATAGTTAACATCATACTAACTGATGAAAAGCTAAAATTCTTCCCTTTAAGATAAAGAACAAGATAAGTCTGACCAATCTCAAGATTTCTTCAGTTAGGAAGAAAAAGAAATAAAAGGCACCTATACTGGAAAAAAAGAAGTAAAATTATCTCTGTTTGCAGATGACATGGTCTTTTTTTTATGACCTGATCTTATATATAGAAAACTTTAAAGACTCCTCTAAAAACTATTAGAATGGGGAGGGGGGGGGAACAAGATGGCAGAGGAGTAAGAGACCTGAATTTCATCTTGTCCCAGGAATTCAGCAAGATAGGGATCAAACCATTTTGAACACCTACAAACTCAACAGAAGATCAAAGAAAAGAATAGCAGCAACTCTCTGAACAGAAAAGCGACCACTTTCTGGAAGGTAGGACGCGCAGAGAAGTGAATCCGAGGCAATATTCGGGAAGATAGACTGCGGGGGAGGGGCCTCCATCAGCCGCTTCTGGCAAGTGATAGAGCCGCGGAGCAAAAAATCGGAACTTTTAGAAGCCGGCTCCGCTGAGGGACGTCGTTCTAGTGGCTAAGGCAGGGGGTGGGGGGGGAACCCTTGCTGGGACAGTGTGGTATCAGGAACCTCAGGGTCACAGAAAGACCGGGGGTGCCTGAGTGCAGCAGAGCTCCCAGGTATTGGAGCGGGGAAGCTGGCTGCAGAGACGGAGCCGAGGCGCGGGGTCTCAGCTTGGGGTTGCCATAAACTGTGATCCGCGGCACAGTCGGGCCACTGCTCTTCCAGGAGGGACCCAACAAGCGACAGATCCGGGGAGACCCATTCCTCTCCCATGGGAGCGGCATGGGAGCGCACCGCAGGACTCTGCTGGGTTTGGAGACTCCACATGGGGTCGTGTGCCAGAGATAGGAATGCTTGGTCACAGGCCGGGTGACCATGGAGTGTGGCGGGAGACCAGGGAGACAGGAGTGATTGACTGCTTTTCTCTAGGGGCACATTGAGGGGTGGGGCCCTGAGTTCTCTGCTCTGATGGGCTGGAGATTGGGAAGCCATTATTTTCACTCTTTTCCTCCAAAGCTCTACGGAGAGCTTGCAGGGAACAAAAGCTCCTGAGGGCAAACCGGAACAGATTTCTTAGCCAGGACACAGCAAGGGCGGGACAATTCTGCCTCAGGCAAAGACATTGGGAACCACGGCAACAGGCCCATGCCCCAGAAGATCAGCAAGAACAGCCAGCCAAGACCAAGTTTACCAATCAATGAGAACGGCAGAACTCCAGCCAGAGGGGAATACTGCACATAGAATTCATGGCTTTTTTTCCACTGATACCTTACTCTTCAAAGTTAATTTTTTTAATTTTCTTTTTCTATTTTTTTAATATTTTCTTTTTTCCTTTATCAACCAACATCATATCAATCCCTTTTTTAAAAATCATTTTTATTTTTCATTTTTAGTCATATTCTATCCCTTCATTGTAGTTAACCTTATTTTTGGTATATAAGTTGTTCTCTCTTTAAAATTTTTGGATGCAGTTTCCTCTTCTTGTTTTTTTTTCTCTTTTTTTTTTATGTCATAAGGGGAGTTGGAAAGCCTTACCCATGACTTCCAATCTTTCCTTTTTTTAAAATTTTCTATTATTATGTTAATCACCATACATTACATCATTAGATTTTGATGTAGTGTTCCATGATTCATTGTCTGTGCATAACATCAGTGCTCCATGCAGAACGTGCCCTCTTTAATACCCATCACCAGGCTAACCCATCCTCCCACCCCCTCCCCTCTAGAACCCTCAGTTTGTTATTCAGAGTCCATCGTCTCTCATGGTTCGTCTCTCCCTCCAATTTCCCCCCGTTCATTCTTCCCCTCCTGCTATCTTCTTTTTTTTTTTCTTAACATATATTGCATTATTTGTTTCAGAGGTATAGATCTGAGATTCAACAGTCTTGCACAATTCACAGTACTCAACATAGCACATACCCTCCCCAATATCAATCACCCAGCCACCCCTTCCCTCCCACCCCCCCAATCCAGCAACCCTCAGTTTGTTTCCTGCAATTAAGAATTCCTCATAACAGTGAGGTCATATGATACATGGCTTTCTCTAACTGATTTATTTCGCTCAGCATAATACCCTTCAGTTCCATCCACGTCATTGCAAATGGCAAGATCTCATTACTTTTGATGGCTGCATAATATTCCATTGTATATACATACCACATCTTCTTTATCCATTCTTCTATCGATGGACATCGTGGCTCTTTCCACAGTTTGGCTACTGTGGACATTGCTGCTATAAACATGGGGATGCACATACCCTTTCAGATCCCTACTTTTATATCTTTGGGGTAAATACCCAGTAGTGCAATTGGTGGATCGTATGGTAGCTCTATTTTCAACTTTTTGAGGAACCTCCATACTGTTTTCCGGAGTGGCTGTACCAGCTTGCATTACCAACAACAGTGAGGAGGGTTCCCCTTTGTCCATATCCTTGCCAACATCTGTCATTTCCTGACTTGTTAATTTTAGCCATTCTGAATGGTGTGAGGTGATATCTCATTGAAGTTTTGATTTGGATTTCCCTGATGCCGAGTGATGTTGACCACTTTTTCATGTGTCTGTTGGCCATTTGGATGTCTTCTTTGGAAAAATGTCTGTTCATGTCTTCTGCCCATGTCTTGATTGGATTCTTTGTTCTTTGGGTGTTGAGTTTGAAAAGTTCTTTATAGATTTTGGATACTAGCCCTTTATCTGATATGTCACTTGCAAGTATCTTCTCCCATTCTGTCGGTTGTCTTTTGATTTTGTTGACTTTTTCTTTTGCTGTGCAAAAGCTTTGTATCTTGATGAAGTCCCAATAGTTCATTTTTGCCCTTGCTACCCTTGCCTTTGGCGATGTTTCTAGGAAGAAGTTGCTGCGGCTGAGGTCAAAGAGGTTGCTGCCTGTGTTCTCCTTTAGGATGTTGATGGACTCCTGTCTCACACTGAGGTCTTTCAACCATTTGGAGTATATTTTTTTGTGCGGTGCATGGAAATGGTCCAGTTTCATTCTTCTGCATGTGGCTATCCAATTTTCCCAACACCATTTGTTGAAGAGACTGTCTTTGTTCCATTGGACATTCTTTCTTGCTTTGTCAAAGATGAGTTGACCATAGAGTTGAGGGTCCATTTCTGGGCTCTCTATTCTGTTCCATTGATCTATGTGTCAGTTTTTGTGCCAGTACCATACTGTCTTGATGATGACAGCTTTGTAATAGAGCTTGATGTCTGGAATTGTGATGCTGCCAGCTTTGCTTTCTTTTTCAACATTCTTCTGGCTATTTGGGGTCTTTTCCGGGTCCATACAAATTTTAGGATAATTTGTTCCATTTCTTTGGAAAAAATGGATGGTATTTTGATGAGGATTGCATTGAATGTGTAGATTGCTCTAGGTAGCATTGACATCTTCACAATATTTGTTCTTCTAATCCATGAGCATGGAACGTTTTTCCATTTCTTTGAGTCTTCCTTAGTTCCTTTCATGAGTTTTTTATAGTTTTCTGAGTACAGATCCTTTGCCTCCTTGGTTAGATTTATTCCTAGGTATCTTATGGTTTTGGGTGCAATTGTAAATGGGATCGATTCCTTAATTTCTCTTCCTTCTGTCTTGTTGTTGGTGTATAGGAATGCCACTGATTTCTCTGCATTGATTTTATATCCTGTCACTTTACTGAATGCCTGTATGAGTGCTAGTAGTTTTGGGGTGGAGTCTTTTGGGTTTTCCACATAAAGTATCATATCATCTGCAAACAGTGAGAGCTTGACTTCTTCTTTGACGATTCAGATGCCTTTTATTTCTTTTTGTTGTCTGAATGCTGTGTGTAGGACTTCTAATACTATATTGAATAGCATTCCTGACCTTAGGGGGAAAGCTCTCAGTTATTCCCCATGGAGAATGATGCGCTGTAGTTTTTTCATAGTTGGCTTTAATGAAATTGAGGTATGTACCTCCATCCCTAACTGTGAAAAGTTTTGATCAAGAAAGGATGCTGTACTTTGTCAAATGCTTTTTTTCTGCATCTATTGAGAGGATCAGATGATCCTTGTTCTTTCTTTTTTTAATGTATTGTATCACACTGATTGATTTGCGGATGTTGAACCAAACTTGCAGCCCAGGGATAAATCCCACTTGGTCATGATGAATAATCCTTTTAATGTACTGTTGGATCCTATTGGCTCATATTTTGGTGAGAATTTTTGCGTTCATGTTCATCAAGGATATTGGTCTGTTAATCTCCTTTTGGATGGGGTCTTTGTCTGGTTTGGGGATCAAGGTAATCGTGGCCTCATAAAACGAGTTTGGAAGTTTTCCTTCCATTTCTATTTTTTGGAACAGTTTCAGAAGAATAGGGATTAATTCTTCTTGAAATGTTTGGTAGAATTCCCCTGGGAAGCCATCTGGCCCTGGGCTCTTGTTTGTTGGGAGATTTTTGATGACTGCTTCAATTTCCTTAGTGGTTATAGGTCTGTTCAGGTTTTCTATTTCTTCCTGGTTCAGTTTTGGTAGTTGATACATCTCTAGGAATGCATCCATTTCTTCCAGGTTATCTAATTTGCTGGCATAGAGTTGCTCATAATATGTTCTTATAATTGTTTGTATTTCTTTGGTGTTGGTTGTGATCTCTCCTCTTTCATTCATGATTTTTTTGATTTGGGTCCTTCTCTTTTCTGTTTGATAAGTCTGGCCAGGGGTTTATCAATCTTGTTAATTCTTTCAAAGAACCAGCTCGTAGTTTTGTTGATCTGTTCTACTGTTCTTTTGGTTTCTATTTCATTGATTTCTGCTCTGATCATTATTATTTCTCTTCTCCTGCTGGGTTTAGGCTTTATTTGCTGTTTTTTCTCTAGCTCCTTTAGGTGTAGGGTTAGGTGTGTACTTGAGACCTTTCTTGTTTCTTGAGAGAGGCTTGTATTGCTATATATCTTCCTCTTAGGACTGCCTTCGCTGCATCACAGAAATTTTGAAGAGCTGTGTTTTCATTTTCATTGGTTTCTATGAATTTTTTTAATTCTTCTTTAATTTCCTCATTGACCCATTCATTCTCTAGTAGGATGCTCTTTGGCCTCCATGTATTTAAGTTATTTCCAATTTTCCTCCTGTGATTGAGTTTTAGTTTCGAAGCATTGTGGTCTGAAAATAGGCAGGGAATGATCCCAGTCTTTTGGTACCGGTTGAGAACTGATTTGTGACCAGGATGTGATTGATTCTGGAGAATGTTCCATGGGCTCTAGAGAAGAATGTGTATTCTATTGCTTTGGGATGGAAGGTTCTGAATATATCTGTGAAGTCCATTGGGTCCAGTGTGTCATTTAAAGTCTTTATTTCCTGTTGATCTTTTGCTTAGATGATCTGTCCATTTCTGTGAGGGGGATGTTTAAGTCCCCCATTATTATTGTATTGTTGTCAATGTGTTTCTTTGCTTTTGTTATTAATTGCCTTATATAATTGGCTGCTCCCATGTTAGGGGCATAGATATTTACAATTGTTAGATCTTCTTGGGGATAGACCCTTTAAGTAGGATATAGTGTCCTTTGTCCTCTCTTATTACAGTCTTTGGTTTAAAATCTAATTTGTCTGATATAAGGATTGCCACCCCAGCTTTCTTTTGGTGTCCATTAGCATGGTAAATGGTTTTCCAATCCTCACCTTCAATCTGTGGGTGTCTTTGGTTCTAAAATGAATCACTTGCAGATAGCTTATCGATGGGTCTTGTTTTTTTTTTTTTTTTTTTTTTTTATCCAGTCTGATAGCCTATGTCTTTTGATTGGGGCATTTAGGCCATTTACATTCAGGGTAACTATTGAAAGAAAGGAATTTAGTGCCATTGTATTGCCTGTAAGGTGACTGTTACTGTATATTGTCTGTGTTCCTTTTTGGTCTATGTTGCTTTTAGGATCTCTCTTTGCTTAGAGGACCCCTTTCAAGATTTCTTGTAGGGCTGGTTTTGTGTTTGCAAATTCCTTTAGTTTTTGTTTGTCCTGGAAGCTTTTTATCTCTCCTTCAATTTTCAATGACAGCCTAGCTGGATATAGTATTCTTGGCTGCATATTTTTCTCATTCAGTGCTCTGAATATATCCTGCCAGTCTTTTCTGGCCTGCCAGGTCTCTGTGGATAGGTTTGTTGCCAATCTAATATTTCTACCATTGAAGGTTACATATCTCTTCTCCTGAGCTGTTTTCAAGATTTTCTCTTTGTCTCTGAGGCTCGTAAGTTTTACTTTTAGTTGTGGGGGTGGTGACCTATTTTTATTGATTTTGAGAGGGGTTCTCTGTGCTTCCTGGATTTTGATGCCTGTTTCCTTCCCCAAATTAGGGAAGTTCTCTGCTATAATTTGTTCCAATATGCCTTCTGCCCCTCTCTCTCTTTCTTCTTCTTCTGGGATCCCAATTATTATAATATTTTTTCATCTTATGGTATCACTTATCTCTCGAATTTTGCCCTCTTAGCCAGTAGTTGTTTATCTCTCTTTTCTTCACCTTCTTTATTTTCCATAATTTGGTCTTCTATATCACTGATTCTCCCTTTTGCCTCATTTACATATCAGTTAGAGCCCCCATTTTTTATTTCACCTCCTTAATAGCCTTTTTTATTTCCACTTGGTTAGATTGTAGTTCTTTTATTCCCCCAAAAGGTTTCTCTAATAACTTCCATGCTTTATTCAAGCCCAGCTGGTATCTTTAAAATTATCATTCTGAACTCTAGGTCTGACATCATATTAATGTCCGTATTGAGTAGTCCCTGGCTGTCGGTACTACCTCTTGTTCTTTTTGTTGAGGTGATTTTTTCCATCTCGTTATTTTGTCCAGAGGAGAATAGATGAATGAGAGAACAAAATGCTAACAGGGTAACAATGTCCCCAGAAAATATACTCTAAACAAATCAGAAAAGACCTGAAACCGGGGGAAAAGAAAGGGAAAGAAAGAAAAAAGAAAAAGACGAAAAAGAAAAAGATAAAAACAAAGAAAAACAGAACAAAACAAAACAAAACAAAAAACAGATATGATCAAATATGATCATGCTGGTGCCATAGATCAGTGCCACACACTAGATTTTGGGTGTATTTTGGTCTGTTAGAAGAAAGTGCCTCCCAAAATTTTAAAGAAAGAAAAACTTATATATGTACCAAAAATAAGGGTTGATATGATGAAGGGATGCAATATGACTGTAAAGATGAAAAGTATAAAATATTTTATAAAAGGAATTGATAAGGTAAGAAGTTGGTTGAAAAAAAAAGAGGATTAAAAAAAAGAAAGAAGAAAAAAGGGAGAGAATGTGATTAGGCAGGAGACTAGAACAAAGCCATGCACTAGAGATTTAGGGTATAATTTGATCTGTTAGAAGAAACTGTATCTCAAAATTTTAAAGAGTGAACAACTTATATATATATTCCAAAAATAAGGGTAACTACTATGAAGGGATAGAATATGACTCTAAAAATAAAAAATAAAAATGTTTTTTTAAAAAAGAGTTTGATAAGATGTTGGTTGAACAAGGGAAAAAAATTAAAAAAAAAAGTTAAAAAAATTAACTTTGAAAGACTAAAGAATAATGGTAAAAAAGCCATGGATTCTATGTGCAGTATTCCTCTAGCTCTGGAGTTCTGCTGTTCTCATTGATCGGTAAACTTGGTCTTGACTGGCTGTTCTTGCTGATCTTCTGGGGCATGGGCCTGTTGCCATGGTTCCCAAATGTCTTTGCCGGAGGTGGAATTGCCCCGCCCATGCCGGGACCTGGCTAAGTAATCAGCTCGTGTTCTCAGGAGCTTTTGTTTCCTGCATGCTTTTGGTACAGCTTTGGAGGAGGAGAGTGAAAATGGCAGCCTCCCAATCTGCACCCTGGAGGAGCCAAGAACTTGAGGCCCCACTCCTCAGTGAGCCCCCAGAGAAAAGTAGTCAATCACTCCCGTCTCCCTGGTCTCCGGCCACATTCCATGCTCACCCGGCCTGTGACCGAGCTTTTCTATCTCTGTCACCCAACTCGGTGTGGAGTCTCCAAACCCAGCAGATCCCTGTGGTGCACTCCCCTGCCGCTCCTCCCAGGGGAGGTGGGGGAGTCTCCCCGGATCTGCCAATTGTTGGGTCTGTGCCGGAAGACCAGTGGCCCGACTGTGCCATGGATCATGGTTTATGGCAACCCCGAGCTGAGAACCTGCACCTTGGCTCCGTCTCTGCAGCCGGCTTTCCCGCTCTGATACCTGGGAGCTCTGCCACACTCAGGCACCCTTGGTCTTTCTGTGACCCTGAGTGTCCTGACACCACACTGTCCTGTGAGGGTTCCACACCCCACTTAGGCACTGGAGTGATGTCCCTCAGCGGAGCCAGCTTCTAGAAGTTCCGATTTTGTGCTCTGTGGCTCTACCACTTGCCAGAAGTGGCCGATGGAAGCCCCCTCCCCTGCCATCTATCCTCTTAAATATCACCTTGAATTCACTTCTCCACACGTCCTACCTTCCAGAAAGTGGTCACTTTTCTGTTCAGAGGGTTGTTGCTATTACTTTCTTCGGTCTTCTGTTGAGTTCGTACATGTTCAAAATGGTTTGATCCCTATCCAGCTGAATTCCTGAGACCAGACGAAATCCAGGTCTCCTACTCCTCCACTATCTTTCTCTGCCCCCCGGGATACAGTTTCTTCTAACAGACCAAAATATACCCTAAATCTCTAGTGTATGGCTTTGTTCTGCTATCTTCCCTGATCATATTCTCTCCCCCCCTTTTTTTAATTTATCTTCTTTTTTTTTTCCCAACCAACCTCTCATCTTAATTCCTTTTATAAAATCTTTTATAATTTTCATCTTTACAGTCATATTCTATCCCCTCATCATATTTACCCTTATTTTTGTACATATATAAGTTTCTCTTTCTTTAAAATTTTAGGAGGCACTTTCTTCTAACAGACTAAAAGACGTCCAAAATCTAGAGTGTGGCACGGATCTATGCACCAGCCTGATGATATTTGATCATATTCTTATTTTTTTCTTTTTCTTTTGTTTTTGTTTTTCTTTCTTTTTTCTTTTTTTCTTTTTTCTCTCTTTCCCTTTCTTTCCTCCAGCTTAAGGTCTCCTCTAATTTGTTTAGTGCATATTTTTCAGGGGTCGTTGTTATGCTGTTAGCATTTTATTCTCTCATTCATCTGTTCTCCTCTGGACAAAATGACAAGATAGAAAAACTCGCCTCAGAAAAAAGAACAGGAGGCATTACCGACCGCCAGGTACCTACTCAATGCGGCCTTTAGTAAGATGTCAGGACTAGAGTTCAGAATGATGATTTTAAAGATACTACCTGGGCTTGAAAAAGCATGGAAGATCCTGGAGAAATCTTTTCTGGTGAAATAAAAGAACTAAAATCTAATCAAGTCAAAATCAGAAAGACTATTAATGAGGTACAATCAAAAATGGAGGCTCTAACTGCTAGCATAAATGAGGCAGAAGAGAGAATTAGTGATATAGAAGACCAAATGATGGAAAATAAAGAAGCTGAGAAAAAGAGATAAACAACTACTGGATCACGAGGGCAGAATTCGAGAGATTAGTGATACCATAAGATGAAACAATATTAAAATAATGGGGATCCCAGAAGAAGAAGAAAGAGAGAGAGGGGCAGAAGGTATAATGGAGCAAATTATAGCAGAGAACTTCCCTAATTTGGGGAAGGAAACAGGCATCAAAAGCCAGGAGGCACAGAGAACCCCTCTCAAAATCAATAAAAATAGGTCAACACCCGACATCGAATAGTAAAACTTACAAGTCAGAAATGGAGAAAATCCTGAAAGCAGCTCAGGACAAGGGGTCTGTAACCTACAATGGTAGAAATATTAGATTGGCAATAGACCTATCCACAGAAACCTGGCAGGCCAGAAAAGACTGGCATGATATATTCAGAGCACTAAATGAGAAAAATATGCAGCCAAGAATACTATATCCAGCTAGGCTGTCATTGAAAATAGAAGGAGAGATAAAAAAGCTTCCAGGAGAAACAAAAACTAAAGGAATTTGCAAACATGAAACCAGCCCTACAAGAAATTTGAAAGGGGTCCTCTAAGCAAAGACAGTCTAAACATAACACAGACCAGACAGGAACACAGATAATATACAGTAACAGTAAACTTACAGGCAATACAATGGCACTAAATTCCTATCTTTCATTAGTTACCCTGAATGTAAATGGGCTAAATGCCCCAATCAAAAGACGTAGGGTATCAGATTGGATAAAAAAAAACAAGACCCATCAATATGTTGTCTGCAAGAGACTCATTTTAGACCCA
Source organism: Mirounga leonina (assembly GCF_011800145.1). Classification (NCBI taxonomy): domain Eukaryota; kingdom Metazoa; phylum Chordata; class Mammalia; order Carnivora; family Phocidae; genus Mirounga; species Mirounga leonina. The sequence continues at coordinate 8,283,454 of NW_023270757.1, read as the reverse complement.
AACACACCCCCAGATTGAAAGTGAGGGGGTGGAAAACCATTTACCATGCTAATGGACACCAAAAGAAAGCTGGGGTGGCGATCCTTATATCAGACAAATTAGATTTTAATCCAAAGGCTATAATAAGAGATGAGGAAGGACATTATATCCTACTTAAACGGTCTATCCAACAAGAAGATCTAACAATTTTAAATATCTGTGCCCCTAACATGGGAGCAGCCAATTATATAAGCCAATTAATAACAAAAGCAAAGAAACTCATCGACAACAATACAATAATAGTGGGGGATTTTAACACCCCCCTCACTGAAATGGACAGATCACCACACACTTATCTCCATTCTTCCTATGTTAAAGATTTATTTTTCAGAGTTGTAGCATAATTTTACTAATAAAAATAGAAGGGATAATAGAATCACAGAGGCATCAATTTGGTCATCATTAAGTCTACTGAAACTGACTATTTACAAGCTTCTTGCTACGTGTAAAAAATTAATAATTTCTACTTTAAATCACTTTAAGTAAGGCTTTCTCAATACAAATTGAGAAAAAGACTAATTTTAATATTACTTTACTAGAGAATTAAAACTCCTCACTGTAGTAATCTTCACCTTCCCAAATAAAAACATGGATTGTGTGCTCAACAGTTAGCAGGACACTGTGACAAATAAGTGGCTGTATTGACACATTCACTAAAAATGTAAATAATGTTATAGGATTGTATATGTTAATAGTAAATATCAGAAAATGTATGAACAAAAGATGTTACTTATAGTGTGTATTTCTTGTTTTCTCTGTTATGTAGAAATGGAAACAGAAGAATTTCCAATTTCATATACTGCTTGTTATTAATTAAAATTATGAATGTTTGATTTACACTAATTATAACCATATTTAACATTTTTAAATACTACTACTATCATTTTATCTGTGACTAGATCATATATCTTGAACATAGGAATCTATTATTAGAATTGGCTAGGTATTGCTAAAAATCAAATAATTTTAGTGGCTTAACAAAACAAACAACAAAATAAAAATGTATTTCTTCCATGCAAAATCCACCATGGGTGTAGGCAATTCTCTTAGTCAATTATTATCATGTAGGTACTCTGTAATTCAGAATGCTTCAAGATTTGACTTCACCATTTTAAATCAAGGATTCCTTTCGTAATTTCTATGCTAACACATGAGAGAGGTAGAGTCTCATACTGAATATTAAATACTTTGGAGACATAAATCACATCACTTCCAATTGCCATATTGTCAAGAGCAAGTCAGAGACCCATGTAAAACTACAAGTGTTCAAGTAAGTGTATAACTCATATACCTCAATGCAGAAAAGGATCAGATTTTTATAAATTAGCAACATCTGTCTAAGGGCTTAATTATTAACACTTAACCCAACCAAAAGAGCTAAGTAGCATTCTTATAATATTTTAATTTTCAATAATTATCTTTTAGATTGGTTGTCCAGGGTCTAACCATTAAACAAGCCCAAATAGTGAATAATTAAATGTCAACATCCCATCAAACACCCTCCTGAAATATTGTATATTTTATAATAAAGAATGACATTTATTTATTTATTTTTAAGATTTTATTTATTTATTTGAGAGAGAGAATGAGAGACAGAGAGCACAGGGGACAGAGAGCACGAGAGGGAAGCGGGTCAGAGGGAGAAGCAGACCCCCTGCTGAGCAGGGAGCCCGATGTGGGACTCGATCCCGGGGCTCCAGGATCATGACCTGAGCCGAAGGCAGTCGCTTAACCAACTGAGCCACCCAGGTGCCCCAAGAATGACATTTATTTTAATAAATGAAATAATTTAATAACACCTGGACTTCTTTGGTTTCTTTCTTTTACTAGTCTCAAACTTACCTACCAATTTGGAAAGCACAGCTTGAGCAATATTTGCCTAATACAAAATGTTCTCCCAATTGCTCAATAACTTTAATTCAATCAGAACTGGATCATAACTATCAATATACTTTCAAAATTATCCTTTCTAGCAGCTTAAAAAAATTTGCCCTCTGAACTAATAACACTAACACCATTGCCTAATATGGGCTTTGATTCTCTGCTTCTGTATCTAAATCTTTGTTTGTATTCATAGATGGCAGAAGAAGAAATATATAGGTTAAATTTGGATATATGTAATACACACGCACACATATCCAAATTTTACACACACACTATACTGGGCAAATTTTATAATATAGATAAAATTTCACTTAATTCACAGTGATGTGACTGACTTTTTTTGTGCCATATCCTTGTAATTTTTTAGAGTTAAAACCATTTAGATGATAACTCTTCTTTTTCCAAAGATACAATAACAAAAACAGAACTTACAATATATCTGAAAAAACTAAAAAATCCAAGATAAATAAACAATATTTTTTAAGATTTTATTTATTCATTTATTTGAGAGAGAAAAAGAGAGCCGTTGGAGGAGCAGAGAGTGAGGGACAAGCAGGCTCTGAGCTGAGTGTGAAGTCCAATTCAGGGTTCATTCCCATGACCCTGAGACCATGACCTGAGCTGAAACCAAGAGTGGACTCAACTAATTGAGCCACTGACGTGCCCCTAAACAATAGTTTTAAAGATACTTAACATTAAACCAAAGACTGTAATAAGAGATGAGGAAGGACACTATATCCTACTTAAAGGGTCTATCCAACAAGAAGACCTAACAATTGTAAATATCTATGACCCTAACATGGGAGCAACCAATTATATAAGACAATTAATAACAAAAGCAAAGAAACACATCGACAACAATACAATAATAGTGGGAGACTTTAACACCCCTCTCACTGAAATGGACAGCTCGTCTAAGCAAAAGATTAACAAGGAAATAAAGACTTTTAATGACACACTGGACCCAATGGACTTCACAGACATATTCAGAACATTCCATCCCAAAGCAATGGAATACACATTCTTCTCTAGTGCTCATGGAACGTTCTCCAGAATCGATCACATCCTAGGTCATAAATCAGGTCTCAACCGGTACCAAAAGATTGGGATCATTCCCTCCCTATTTTCAGACCACAATGCTTTGAAACTAGAACTCAATCACAAGAGGAAAGTCGGAAAGAACTCAAAGAACTCAAAGAACTCAAATGGAGGCTAAAAAGCATCCTACTGAAGAATGAATGGGTCAACCAGGAAATTAAAGAACAATTAAAAAAATATATGGAAACCAATGAAAATGAAAACACAACTATTCAAAATCTTTGGGATGCAGCAAAGGCGGTCCTAAGAGGAAAATATATAGCAATACAAGCCTTTCTCAAGAAACAAGAAAGGTCTCAAGTACACAACCTAACCCTCCACCTAAAGGAGCTGGAGAAAGAACAGCAAATAAAGCCTAAACCCAGCAGGAGAAGAGAAATAATAAAGATCAGAGCAGAAATCAATGAAATAGAAACTAAAAGAACAGTAGAACAGATCAACAAAACTAGGAGCTGGTTCTTTGAAAGAATTAACAAGATCGATAAACCCCTGGCCAGACTTATCAAACAGAAAAGAGAAATGACCCAAATCAACAAAATCATGAATGAAAGAGGAGAGATCACAACCAACACCAAAGAAATACAAACAATTATAAGAACATATTATGAGCCACTCTCTGCCAGCAAATTAGATAACCTGGAAGAAATGGATGCATTCCTAGAGATGTATCAACTACCAAAACTGAACCAGGAAGAAATAGAAAACCTGAACAGACCTATAACCACTAAGGAAATTGAAGCAGTCATCAAAAATCTCCCAACAAACAAGAGCCCAGGGCCAGATGGCTTCCCAGGGGAATTCTACCAAACATTTCAAGAAGAATTAATCCCTATTCTTCTGAAACTGTTCCAAAAAAATAGAAATGGAAGGAAAACTTCCAAACTCGTTTTATGAGGCCACCATTACCTTGATCCCCAAACCAGACAAAGACCCCATCCAAAAGGAGAATTACAGACCAATATCCCTGATGAACATGGATGCCAAAATTCTCACCAAAATACTAGCCAATAGGATCCAACAGTACATTAAAAGGATTATTCACCATGACCAAGTGGGATTTATCCCTGGGCTGCAAGGTTGGTTCAACATCCACAAATCAATGTGATACAATACATTAACAAAAGAAAGAACAAGAATCATCTGATCCTCTCAATAGATGCAGAAAAAGCATTTGACCACGTACAGCATCCTTTCTTGATCAAAACTCTTCAGAGTATAGGTATAGAGGGTCCATAACTCAATATCATAAAAGCCATCTATGAAAAACCTACAGCGAATATCATTCTCAATGGGGAAAAACTGAGAGCTTTCCCCCTAAGGTCAGGAACGCGGCAGGGATGTCCACTATCACCACTGCTATTCAACATAGTATTAGAAGTCCTAGCTATATCAATCAGACAACAAAAAGAAATAAAAGGCATGCAAATTGGCAAAGAAGTCAAACTCTCCCTCTTTTCAGATGATATGATACTTTATGTGGAAAATCCAAAAGACTCCACCCCAAAACTGCTAGAACTCATACAGGAATTCAGTAAAGTGGCAGGATATAAAACCAATGCACAGAAGTCAGTGGCATTCCTATACACCAACAACAAGACAGAAGAAAGAGAAATTAAGGAGTCAATGCCATTTACAATTGCACCCAAAACCGTAAGATACCTAGAAATAAATCTAACCAAAGAGGCAAAGAATATGTACTCAGAAAACTATAAAATACTCATGAAAGAAATGGAGGAATACACAAAGAAATGGAAAAACGTTCCATGCTCATGGATTGGATGAACGAATATTGTGAAGATGTCAATGCTACCTAGAGCAATCTACACATTCAATGCAATCCCCATCAAAATACCATCCACTTTTTTCAAAGAAATGGAACAAATAATCCTAAATAATCTTAAAAAAAGTGAAAAAGTGATTTCATTTTTTTAAACTCTATCTTTGAGCCTAACATATATTCATATATTTTTAATTTCTTATTCTGAGGAATCAAAGATGCAACTTCCAAACTCTATGAAAGGCAACATATTTTAGGAAGCTCTTTTAGCTATTTATACTAGTCAATGAATAGCAAAACAAAGCTTTATCAAATTACATACTCTAAAAGTCTATGCATGTAGTGAAGGTCATAAGGACATCTATTTGTAGGGCAAGCTAAACCTAATATATCCTTGAAGTATATCTGTCTTTTAAAGATAAAAATTTTGAAAGATCTCAGATACATTAGAGAAGAAAAGTCTTATCTTTTATTAAAAATCAATATTACTTCACAAAATATATGTAGGCTGTGTCCATTTAGAGACCTGCCAGTATCCTCCAAACTCATATTAGAGGTGTTTAAATCCCTCTGGAGGGTGGGGCAGGGAACAGGAGATAAACATTACCTGCTGAATCCCATTCAGTTCTCAGACAATATACTGACTGTGTACCTGGCAGTGTACCCAGTCATGGTGTATGAGGCAATAAATACCATGGGTTCCTGACTTGGAATTAACTGAAGAGTTTTGAAAAGTTAATGTGATTTACTCATAGTATGATTTAGAAGGGAAGTCGGTCCAAAATGGGTTAAGTATTGACTGCAAAAGCAATTCCACATTGTGGGAGCTGTGCCAGATTGTAGACGAGGATAAAAGTCTGGCCCCCCTTGCACCCCCCAGCCTGTAATTTCTGAAGTTACAAGAAAAAATTTACCTTTGAAACTATTTCAGAAGCCCAGAGGGAGAAAAGTACACTATGGAAAAGGCTGACTTAATAGTGAGATTTTGTACATGATATGTTTGGTGCTAAATATGGAAATAGCATCTTTGCAGTAATTAAGGACTTGGGAAACATCTAGCAGACTTCTGTATATTTTAATAATATAATAAATAAAGGATTAGATATTCTTTGTACTGCTCAAAATTTCTGCAAGAGAAATATTTCAGGGTTCAGATCTCTGCAATTAAATGATGATTATGAAGAATACCTGTGCCCAAGACAAGTGCCTGACAGGGATTTTATTTTCCATTTTGTATTTTACTATTAATATTAGGATAAATCAGCCATTTCCTCATTAAGCAGGAATTATCCTTCCTATATGCTGAAGGATGGTATAACTAGGCCCTAATGCTATAAAAGCTTTGAGAAATAAATAGCTGTGAAGTGCCAATTTTAAGTGAAAGTGCCTTTCAGTCCATTCATAATCCAATTATAACTTCAAAGTTTATGTTATGTGTACTAACAAGAAAATTCATGAGAAGACATGTCATTTTCAAGTTAATAACGTAATATAGAAAGAAATTATTTGAAACTTGACTCTTATTTCCCACAAAATTATTGACATTTCGATACATTGAAGTCATACAAAATATGGAATTGCTTTTGGTAGCAGCCATTTTATGTGTCACTTGATAATTTGTTCGGAAGATTCTGCAGAAGATCCTTTGTCTTGAAGAGGTAAACATTTCTTGCTTTTACAAGAGATAAATTGAAAATTTTTATTTAGACTAAAACCAGATTGTGGCTCAATTGAATCGCCATGTGCCTCTGCTCTGTTCAGTCATTCAGACTTCCCCATTTCCCAACATTTTATTGCTGTGATGTATGATGATTAATTAAAGGGGGTTATTTCTGAAAAAGATAAACCTTGATACTTCCTCCTGCTGATTCCAATGCTTTTGGAAACCTTAGCACTGTAACTAAATTCGAATGTCAAAATGTGCTGATGACCTTTGCATCAAAGAGAACTATATGGAAGTGAATAGGAGTGGGCTATTTAGACTGTAATTATCTTATTAACCCAAGCAGTGCTATAGCGAACAATAATGTATAGCAAGCATTTTATTATCACAAGAAGTGGAAGAAGATTCACATAGTTAAGTAGTCAGTGCACAAATACTTGCCCATCCTTATCTTCAATATAGTCTAAAGGAATTGGAAAAATAAAATAAAGCAAAATATTAGAAATTTTAACACACCCCACACACATATGCACCACACACACACACACACACACCCCCCAGATATAAATTATCCTCCCTTCATTTTTCTCTTCCCCTTTCCTTGGTTTCATTTTTTTATTGGACTCTACCAACTTCATATTTATTAAAAATAAGTTAACTGCTAACTTTTATTGTTGAAAATCAATGCTGTTAATAAAATGGTTGATACAACTAGATTTTAATTTCATATTAGAGTATCTAGTTTTATACTATAAAAACAGCTAATTGTTTTTAAAGTATGCATAAAGACTCTAAGGAAAGGAGGGCTTGGGAGATATGGACAGGAAAGAATTAAAAAGTGACAGAGCAGAGAAAAGAGAAACTCTAAGAGGAAGGACCTGTGCGGGCAGTAAATGTACTTTGGCAGAGGAGGGAGGAACAAATGGCACATGTGCGAGCAGAAGACACACAGAGAAATTCCGAGCAGAAAAGTTGTGTATGTATAGAGACAGCTATCTCCAAGAAAAATATGTGTCTCCTTGGTAAGCCCCAAATTGCTCCAGTCTCCAAAACCTGATAATTATCTGCTTCGTATCTAATTCCATCTAATTAAACACAACGTGGATTTGCTCCCTGCCTCTGGTTGGTTTTCCTGAATCAGATCAATCATCCAAAATTATCCAGAAACTCCCAGATTACATCCAGAAACTTGATGTTATTATTAACAGCATTCTCTTTTACTCTCACCAGTGCTAAGGATCGGACAATAAAGTATATGGTCATTTAAATATATTGTGGAAATAAATGAAGACCAATCAAGCAAGAACAGGCAGAAACTGTTCAGAGTTTGCGATAGCAAGGGGGTCAGCCACCACCGTTTGCGTTTTGGGAGAGACTCAAAAGCAGGAAGAGTAGCTTAAAAGCTGTATAGTGGGAGAAAGGGAAGGCTTCAGTTACGCTCTAAGAGGAGGTTTTTCGCATGGGAAAGCTAGAGGTGCACTACCAGAACCAGACATCCTACGTGGAGTAGGGGGCATATTTGGTTTTCTCTAATTGGTCCTAAAATGGAAGGAGGCAAGCTAGTAGTTATGGACGGAGTCCCAACCGTTTTTAGTCTATATTTGCAAAAAGTGGTTGCTGCAGATTGTGGGTCAGAGTTCAATTTGTTTGTATGGTTTGGCCATTGTCATTTTTTTCCTTTGAGCTCTCAATAGCTGCTCAGATTAGTGCTTTTTCTTCAATCATTTATGCTCTTCCTTTTAGCAGGATGCTGAGATATAACTGACCTGTGAATGAATAACTATGCAGTAACTGTCCGTATCTAAATTACATCAAGTAAGATATAATTGCTTGGGGACAACAATGACCATGTTCATAAGTTGCTTATCTAGATTTATAGTTAAACATCAAAGTTGTAAATAAAACCTTTTTCTTTAGAATGCTAATGCTCAAGAATGCAGGTTACTTTTTATCTTATACTTTGGTTTCCATATCTGTAAGATAAAGTATTTGAAACACAGGATACCTGAGCCCCTGTCCAGCTCTCACACGCTATGCTTATGTGAAGTGACAAAGTTTCATACACTTTGGAAGTTTAAGGATGGCAGTTAATTTAGACTTCCAGTGTGATTATTCCTTTGGCATTCAGTTTTCTATTTGCCTTTTGAGTAATAAACTCCATCTGAATGAGCCTGCCCCATTCAACAGTATCCAACAACTGCAATTTTTTCAGAAAGAATTACTTAATTGTTTCTAATTAATCTCTGTTCTATCCCCCCTCTCCCCATACACGAAAGTGCCTAAAATATTTTTTTTTCTTAAATTGGTCCTAAATTTAAATATGACATGAGGAAAGGTAATTAATCATAAAAAATAAAACCTTTAAAAAGCTATTAAGGGAAAAGAAGAAAGCTAACTTCAGTTCACAGATAATCAGTTCTCCTTATTAAATATTCAGAAGTCCCACTCTGCGTGGATGGTACAGAAACCTCAATTTAAAAATACTGAATCCTGTGACCACTGTTAAAGTCCATCAGGGAAATCCAAACACTGCCTCCATAAAAAAAAACCACAATTAGTGAATTATTAACTATCAACAAATGTATTCAACATGAAAAATAAATAGCATAATGCCTACTTATCTCTTAATTACATATGTAAGGGAAAACTATGAGAACAGGCCAATGTAGAAAAATAACTAAAGAAAAACATTAAGGTAGTAAAAATAATAGAGGTGGGGGAGGATTAAAATTTTGCCTTTTTGTGTTTTACTTTGTCAGAAAATAAATGTTAGTTTTAAAGTACATTTTGTGCATTAAGGGTGAAACTCCTATAAGGTGACTACACACAATATGTAAAAAGATTTTCTGATTTTTCTGAGACAACATTTGAAAGATTCACTTTGAAATATAAAAGATTCATTTATAAAATTTATAAATATAAAGATTTTAGATCTTCACATAAGATGTAATTGTTTTAACAAATTTCTATAATCTAGAAAATTAAAATTAACATGATTTGTGATCAATATATAAAGACTATCAGCATTTATATTTTTTAATATTTTCTTCATGTCTGTTCCCTTCAGTGCATGTTCATAGTATGTAGTGTGCTTGCTTTAGTGGATTTTATAAAATAGAATAGCTTGCTTATATAATATTTTATCCTGAATTTTTAGGTTGACCTTGTCAATTTTTCAATATCATTGTTTTTTATAACTGCATACTGGTCTATTTTAAACTTTAAATTTCCAATTTTATGCTCTTATAAAAAATAAGTCAATATATTTACTTACATGGATAATTCATGAAATCACGTACACTTCTCTCTTTTTTTTTCATTTTGTATTTTACAAAATTATTAGACTGTATGGATTTTATGCAGGTTCTTGACTCAGATTTTCATGTTAATATTCACAAAATTTGGACCAACCATGTTTACTATAAAAAACTCACAAAATAATTGTAAACATGGCATATGATCAGTTACAGAAATATTTGACCATTTGATAGATGACAATATCCCATTTATTTTTTTTTAAAGGGATAACTGCTAAAAAATAAAAATAAGTAAAATAAATAAAAAGGAGTAACTGCTAAAACACATTTCATTAGTCACTAATATGTTCTGGAGGTTCTTAAAGATTTTACTTCTAAAATGCTATCTTGGGCTGCATATTATTACTTTGAGAATTGAGATAATTAAAAACAATTGCATTGTAATGTTCCAAGTTTGCAGTAGCATTAATTGTTTGCATTCCAGCAATAATAATATTTCAAACCAGGAATATAATAATACTCAATAGTACCATTCTGAAAATGTTTGGGGTTTCTCAATAGGAATTTAATGGTTTCAACTTTAGAAGCTTGGGTTTTAGCTTTTAAATTCTGTCTCCATTTTTAGATGCTGCCTCTGAGTTCATTCACAGAGTAACTGTGATTAGTTTTTATATTTACTGGGGTTTTACAATATACAGCATGAACATGGCTAGTCATTTATCCCACTTGAGTTCTGCTTCCACAATTTGATGAGGTAGAATAATTATTAGAATTCTCTCATAAAGTTTCTTTATAGCAAATTGACAGAATTTGGAGCACGTTTCGACATTAATGTCCTTTGATTCTAAATGGCTAATATTTCACCTGCTACTTTCTTGTATGTAAAATTAATGATATTGAAGGCTGTAGTGTTAAAATGAAACAGAAAGTTGAATGGGACCTAAAAACAGAAGATCTGAATTATGTCTCCAATTTTGTCGCTTACTCCATGACACCTTAGTATGATAAAAATTTTTTTAAGTTTAGAAGTCTTTCCTCAAAGTGAGTAACATATCTTTCTTAATTCAATTTATAATAGTATCAAAAATAATAACATACTTAGAAATTAACTTAACCAGGGTGGTGAAAAATTTGTAAAATGAAAACTATAAAATGATGCTGAAAGAAACTAAAGAAAACATAAATAAATGGAAAGCAACCCCATGTTCATTGGTTGGAAAACTCAGTATTGTTGTCAATACTGTTCTAAGCAATCTACAGATTAATTGCAGTCTCTATCAAAATCCCAAGGATGTTTTTTGCAGAAATAGAAAAATCCATTCTAAGATTTATATGGAATCTCAAGGAACCCCAAATAGCCAAAACAATCTTGAAAAACAGAACAGTCTTTTCAACAGTGGCTCTGGGGAAAACTGAAAATACAAAAGAATGAGGTTGGACCCTTACCTAACACCATATACAAAAATGAATTTAAATTATCACAGACCTAAACTTAAGAGATAAAACTATAAAATTCTTAGAAGAAAACAGGGGAAAATCTTTATGACATTGGTCTCAACAATGATTTCTTGGATATAATGCCAAAACCATAGGCAACAAAGAATAGACACATGGGATTTTATCAAAATTAAAAACTTTTGTGCATCGAAGAATACTATAAGCAGAATAAAAAGACAACCCACAGAATAGGAGAAATATTTGCAAATTGCCTATCTGATTAGGGATGACATTTCAAATATATTAAAAACAAACCCCACAACAACAAAAAAACAACTAAAAAATAACCAGAGATGAATAAACAGTTTTCCAAAGACACACAAATAGCAGCACATGAAAATGTGCTTGACATCACTGTCAAGGGAATGCAAATCAAAACCACAATGAGATACCACTTCATACTCATTAGAACAACCATTATTTTAAAAGGTAATAATAACAAGTGTTAGTGATAATGTAGAGAATTTGGAACCCTTGTGCACTGGCAGTGGGAATGTAAAACAGTGTTGCAGCCACTATAGAAAAAAGTAACACAGTTCCTCAAAAAATTGAAAATAGAATTACCATATGATCCAGCAATCCCACTTCTGGGTGTATACCTAAAATAACTGAAACCAGGGACATGAATTGACAAGAGGTGGAAGCAACTCAAGTGTGCACTGACAGTTGTATGTATAAACAAAATATGGGACACTCATAAAATGGGAAAGATTATTCAACTTTGAAAAAGAATGCAATTCCGATACATGCTACCACATGAATGAACTTTAAAGACATTATGCTAAGTGAAATAAGCCAGTCAAAAAAGACAAATACTGTATGATTCCATTTATATGAGGTACCTGGGGCAGTCAAATTCATAGAGAAAGAAAATAGAATGGTGGGTACCAGGGGCTGGGTGTGGTAGGGGATGAGGATTTGCTTAATGGGTCCAGAGTTTGTTTTGTAGATGAAAATGTTCTGAAGATGGATGGTACCGATGGTTACACACCAAGATGATTATATTTTATGTAAGTGTAAATGTATACTTACAAATGATGAAAACTGTAAATTTTGTTATATTTAAAACAATTTTTTTTAAATCAAACAAAAACCAAATGATGCAGAGAGAAGCATTTTTAAATGGCACAGAGTTCAAGCTAGTGTAATACAGATGAGTCAATATTTTGAAGGCCCTCAAGTACTTAGGTAATTAAAACAAAATTAAGGAAGGGGAAGAGGTGCATTCCTTTCAAATAATCTCTGTTGGCTTTATAGGAAACCGAGTAACTGCTAAATGGCCGAGTCATCAAGAGGGTTCCTCATATTTACAACTTTGAAGCTTGCTTATAAAGTTTTCACTTGAAGCATTTATTTGACATCGACAGCAGTGTGAACAATTACAGTTTCCAATAAAAATCTCATGTTCTTTGTATTTTGAAAAAATACTAACAAAGTGGAGGAACTCATAAACATGTAAATAAAGACCATTCAAATGGTCACACTGGCATTTTGTTATTTTCTTAATAAATATAACTATAGGAGTTAACCTGTAAACTCATTTTAAAATGCATTCTGTGCTATGGTGAGTGCTGTGAATTGTGTAAGACTGTTGAATCACAGACCTGTACCTCTGAAATGAATAATACATTATATGTTAAAAAAAATAAAAAGAAGAAGAGGGCGCCTGGGTGGCTCAGTTGGTTAAGCGACTGCCTTCAGCTCAGGTCATGATCCTGGAGTCCCGGGATCGAGTCCCATATCGGGCTCCTTGCTTAGCAGGGGGTCTGCTTCTCCCTCTGATCCTCCCCCCTCTCATATGCTCTCTCTCTCATTCTCTCTCTCAGATGAATAAATAAAATCTTTAAAAAAAAAAAGAAGAAGAAGATGGTGGGAAGGGAAAAATGAGGGGGATGGAAATCAGACGGGGAGACGAACCATGAGAGACTATGGACTCTGAGAAACAAACCGAGGGTTCTATAGGGGAGGGTGGTGGGGGATGGGTTATCCTGGTGATGGGTATTAAAGAGGGCATGTATTGAATGGAGCACTGGGTGTTATACAAAAACAATGAATCATGGAACACTACATCAAAAACTAATGATGTAATGTATGGTGATTAACATAACATACTAAAATAAAAAGATAAAATAAAATGCATTCTGGAAAACTAAAACAATCACAAAATTAAATGTGTTGAAAAAATAAAAAATATTTTAGAATGCATGTGTGTGGGTTTATCCCCCTTAAGGTAGGGATACATAACATAAGATAGGGTATATAGATTCTTTTTCCTTCTTAACAAATGAAGTTTTTATCTTATTGTTGTGGAAGTAGTTGCTATGTAGAATAATGTTGGATTCTTAGTTGCAAGTATTGGAAACATACTCTAACTTAAGTAGATGAGGAAATTATTAAAAGAGGTGTGACTCAAGTGTTCAGAAAAATCAAAGAACCAACTTTGGGAGTTACGTATCTAAGAGAAATGCTACAATAATGCCAAATAACCCTTCAATTCACTCCTGACAGCTTGTACTCCTAGACACTGAGCTAGTATTTCCACCGCTATACTCACTTGCGATTAGATGTGGCTCCTGCAGCCATGCTTTCTGAGATGGGTTATGTGCGTCCCCTGCTGTTCACCTAATTTGTAATTTCAATCAAGGGGTGGGCATAACTGACTTGAGCCCTCAAAATATATTAACTCTTACAAACATGGAAGGCTAGAATAGTAAAGAACTGGTATTATCAACTTCGATCATGAGAGATAAAGAAATGGAAGTCGGACAATAAAAAATGTCAACAACAGGGTTGAGCACTAAAAAAAAAAAAAAAGATTCAGAGGGGTATGTCAAAATTAAGGTTCTATTATTAGTCTGCTGTATGATACTTAACATTTGACCAAGATGGCCTTAGTGTTCTCAGCTTGACTAAACTTTAAGCAGGTTTCTTCCTGACTTTAGGTCCCTTAGAGCATTTACTCTAGAAAACTTACAAGTGTAGATTATTTCCCTCCCCCTTTGAGACATAAATCTTTTTCCAGCCTCTTGCCAGTTTCATATCTGAAGATTGTCATTCTCAAGGACATGGGAGCCATTCCTTTGAAATATAATCATCAAGAAAGTTAGGGCCTCTATCTCCTGCTCTCTGTGGGAGGGCAGGAGCCTAACTTTAATAAGTACCAATTAGCAAACTCAGATGGGCTTAATCATATGACCAAACTCCCCACTAATGTCCATCCTACTATTTTTCCATTAGTTCACCCAAGCACCTTTTATATTAATGGAGTTCAACCTCTCTCCCTATTGCAATAGTTTTGATCTCTACTGCAATATCTTTTTTTTTTTAAAGATTTTATTTATTTATTTGACAGAGACAGAGACAGCAAGAGCAGGAACACAAGCAGGGGGAGTGGGAGAGGGAGAAGCAGGCTTCCTGCTGAGCCGGGAGCCTGATGTGGGACTCAATCCCAGGACCCTGGGATCATGACCTGAGCCGAAGGCAGACGCTTAACCATCTGAGCCACCCAGGTGCCCCAATATCTTTTTTTTTTTTTTAAGATTTTATTTATTTATTTGTCAGGGAGAGAGAGAGCACAAGATCAGCAGGCAAAGGGAGAAGCAGGCTCCCTGCTGAGCAAGGAGTCTGATGTGGGACTCGATCCCAGGACCCTGGGATCACGACCTGAGCCGAAGGCAGATGCTTAACTGAGTGAGCCACCCAGGTGTCCCATTACTGCAATAATCTTGAATAAAGTCTTCCATACCCATTTAGTTCCATGTAGTGCAATGTTTCTCTGACAGAAATGATTAAAATATGTATAATTATATCAATGAGTAGATACAGATATGATATGTATGGTAAATGTATACATACATACATACATTACATGGCATATCTATTTACCTATATCCTATTAAAATGTAATTTTCACATACAGATATAAATTGTAAATAAAATGTAAATTTCACATGCAGATATAAAAATGAACTGTGTTGAAAAACACATAAATAACATTTATTCTTGTTTTTTTTTAATAATGCTAAAAGGTTGAAATATAATGTAAGTAGCTATAAATAAATGAATCTATTATTTCCTTTTGCTTACAGAACAAGTGTCTTTTCCTGTTTTTGCACCTCTGTCATTATGCCTTCTAAATATTTTACATAGCTTTCTCCATGATTGTGTTTTGATCAACCTCCTGGCAGGGCTGGGAACTTGCTCATTTCTGCTTCTAGCATATATGTTGCTCAGATTTTGTTGTTTTTGTTTTGTGGAATTGAATAGAACAGAAGAATGGCATATTTCTCTGGGGAAATGGGCTCTTGAGGTGACCACAAAATAGCATAATGTTCTTTGGATTTTGCTCTCTTAGCCTTGCAGTGGAGACCCCCTAAAAAACAATCAGAAAGGAATTTCAAAGTCCATGAAAAAAATGTACAAAATATTAAGAGAAATGATATTGTCAACAAAGGTGTGGAGAATGTGTAACTTACTGAGTGGGGGAGTGCTATAGTTCTCAGTGCAGTGCTGTGATATTCATGTCCAACTTTGGCCCAAGAGAATGAATGCAGTGCATTTCTAATTAGATTTTCTTACGTGGGAGTGATGAATCATAATTTTAATCCTTGATATATGGCATTTTAGTATTCTGACCTTTCAGTAAAGGTACATGCTTGATTAGAAAACATTTGAAACACCCTTGCCATTGGAAGTCAGAGTTGTAAATGGTAAAAGCAATGAAATAAGCCCCCAACTCAATATAGACCCTCCAAAGGTCAAGATGAAGCAGCCTATCTATTTAACTGCATAAATATATGAGTCATTCATTGAAGTACAAGGCAGTTTCATGACAAAGATCATAAAACAAAAGCAATGGCTCTATATTAGGTGAGTTTATAGTCTGTATTAATAAGATAAAATTCCATGTATCTTTAATATACATATATGTAATATTCTAGAAACTATAATTCTGCAGGTGGTCTTCTTTGCCATAACGTGACAGCAATTTTTATTCTATAAAGTTTGACAGATATTCCATTTGTTTAAGAAGGCTACCAATGAATTAAAAAAGTTTCTTCAGCAAGAAAGGGATTCCTAATCACTTCTTAAAAGAAAAACTTTCCTTACTCAAGCTTGTTGCTGTTTTGCTTTTCTGTGAGAATTAATGGAGTGTTTTCTGTTCTCTTGAATTATTAAGCTTCCTGATATATTTTCTTTAAGCCCCTGTCTGTAAAGACCATCTTCAGAATTGTTGCCTCAGCACAAATATGTGAGTTTGAAAAAAAACAAAACAAAAACAAAAAACTATTGGCTTAAAAGTTTATATTTGAAAGAAAAAAAAAAAGGAAATGTCATCATTAGACTTTTAGTGTTTATACTGTATATTCTTAAATCATATATTAGGAACTCTCTAAGATATTTCTAGTTACCTGAGGGGAACTTTTTAACTTTTTGAATATTTTTTTTCACTTCAATTTATAAAATGGGAAAAGCTAAGAGAGTTTTTTTTAAAAATATTAGGTATTTCAATAAAACAGAGGAGATACAAGTTCCTAAATCCTAGAAATTGCTGTTTGATCTGTTTAAATAACGTTTTGTTGGGTTTTAAAAATATAGTTCTCCTTATATTAATTTGATATATACAAAAGGACCAATTGTTTCAATTCTTATTCCCCATTTAATCATACTACCGAACAAAAGTTCTAAAAAGCCTTTTTGCCATCATTCACAAATATTTTTATATTTGAAAATCTATTACATCAATATTCTCCTGCACATCCTATGTACTTCTTTTTTAGAGCTAACTTTTCTCAATATTTAATTGTACTCTTCTGGCTTTCATGGAATAAATTAACCTGATCTCATTATTTATATACCTTTGACCTACATGTAGGGCAATGGGGCTTATGTGTGATGTTCACTGGTACTCTTAAGCAGGATGCTCATTTTCTAACATGAATAAGACATTCAGAACATTTTTTTCAGGTCTCATCATTTTGCCATTCATGAGAATGAAGTATCTTAATGTAATATAGGAATAAATGGGAACATTAGCAGTAATTTATAATAGAATAAGATATCTTTTGTGGGGGAAAATGTGAATTATGTACATTTGTTAAAGATAAAATAAAAACACCAAGATAATAGATCTTTAAAGGCTTCAAAACACTATAATAATATTGTCTAGTGAAACTAAACAAGATTGCTGTGGTAATATAGTAAGACTATTGTGCCCATGTTAAACAAATGAGAACACAGAGAAAAATGAAGAAAAAGAAAAAAAGGCATAAATGACTTGCATGGATCTGAAAAGCAATTTAGTGACGGAAGAAATCATTTCACAATGGCACTAGGTGCAAAAGGTTCAAAGCATCATTTTCTCTCAAACTTTCAGACTGCTCAAGTGTAAACAATGTAGCAGTAGTAGTCTATACAAGTTAACATAAAGGGGACCGGAAGGAGAACCTGGGGTAGTAAGTGTTTAGTGTGGGAAAGGGTCTGTGTTGGAAGTAGATGGCTCAGGATTGTTCCCATTCAGAGGAAGAAAAAACATTGTGATTCAGTTTGTAGCTATCAAAGCAGCTAGGGTCATTTTAGTTTTAGAGAGAGATCTCCATATGTAAAAATCCTAACCCCTTCTTTGACACTTTAGCCATTTTTCAGCATATCATTTAGGAATCAAGTTTGCTTTTATAATGAGCCTGACCTTATCATAAAACAAGTCAGCAATTAGCAGAGGCAGTTTAGGCATCCTTAGCAAAAGAGGTTGAATTATTAACCACTTCCTTGAAAACAAAATTAAAAAGACAGAATTTCTGACAGTATATCAGAACAGGGAAGGGCTGGGGAGCAAGTGGATGGGACAGCCCGGTGTGAAGGCAAGATCCCAGATATAGAAGGCTGATTAAGCACTGGATATTTGGAAACATGGAATGAATAAACAGAATTAAAATTTTGATTCTCAGTGCAATGGTTAAAGAATGTCTTTAAGTCTCTTGTATACCCTCTAGATGACAACAAAGGCCGAATTATTCTTTAAAGATTCTCTTTTATTTAGGCAGTTTTTTTTTTTTTTTTTTTTTAAGGGAAGGCTTTCAGTTAATTCTTTTCTATATTACTATGCTTTGCTGAATGTGTTTTACTGGTTGTCCCCAGAGCACAACAGTAATCTCTATTCCATCCATAGTTAATCTGGGTGTCCAGACTGATGATACCACATGTGTGCTAATGAGATACAAAAAGATCTCTTCCTCATATATTGAGGTTTTCTGAGGAGAGATGGGTAGCCTCCTGAGCTGGTCTGAACTGGCTTGAGCAAGGACTAGGTTTTGGACTGCAGATGGGCGGGGGAGCAGGAGAAAGGAATGATGTTTTTGTGGGCTCAGATTTCCATGGATTGAACTTCCTCATCCATGATAAGGGAGGAGCAAGCATGCAGTGTCATTTTTTCATCCAAATGTGGGACAAGAAGAGAAGTGAGAAAAGTAGTCAGCATTCAAATATCAAAACTTGATCTGATTATCCTTTTTAGATAGATAAATAAAAAAATACAATTTTATTTAGAGACAGAAACATCGGGAGTAAACTAAAAGTCAAACTGTCTTCTACTTCAGTTTTCCATTTTAGTCAGGAGGCCTACTAGAAACTTTCTTCTATAAAATGATCCCCTCTGATGACCTATTTGAATTGCACCTACTTATCCTTAATAATCACTGCTAATGACAAATGTTTTCTATTCCAAAAAGCCCTACCTTGAGTTTCCAAATGGAGTTTAATTTCCTCCTCCGTGTTTCCTTAGTGACCCATTTATATTTCTACTGTAACACTTCCCATTATGGTCTTCTTACTCTCCAGAATTTAGGATGGAAGTCTAAAACTTAGACAAAAAATGTTATTAAGGACCTTGAGCTATCATTCATTTGCTCATTAAGATCCACTACACAACTTTCTCCATCTTTCTGCATTCCTCTCTCTACCCCACATGAAACACATTGGATTCTCTTGCCCTCTGTGTCTTGTTTGGTTTTAGCCAGTGGGGAACATTGGAAGATACAGAAAGGATAAGTTAGGGAGGTATGTGGTTAACTTTGGAGTCACTGCAACCTCTCTACTCTTTCTTCTATAGTTTTTGATAAACGCTTCTGTCTCTTGTTTCTTTCTTTTTCTTTCTTTTTTTCTTTCTTCTTTCTTTTCTTTCTTTCTTTCTTTCTTTCTTTCTTTCTTTCTTTCTTTCTTTCTTTCTTTCTTTCTTTCTTTCTTTCTTTCT